>NW_012101643.1:589552-649917 GCF_000951045.1 Mandrillus leucophaeus | reverse complement strand
CTGCGTCTTTAACAGTCCTCAATATGTTGGGGAGAAATATTTTGATTTCCTTTGATTCCTAGAGATCACTTTTACCAAGTGAAGAGTTGGAATCTCAAGATTCTAGGAGACTTTCCCATGGCCACACTGTTAGGGAATGTTGAAGGTGTTCGCTATCCTAGTCTCCCAAGGCAGGGCTGCTTTACCACATCATGCCCATTTTCTTACCCAGGAGATAGTCTTATGTAATTTAAGAGAAACGTCTCTTCCAGCAAATGCTTGTCTCCTAAGGCTGTCCACTTCCTTAGTTCAGGCATCTGTGGGGAGGTTTGGAATCCTGGAGGGAAGAGTTGGCCAAGCTTTAGGGTGGATCAAGGAGGCCACATCTCTACATAGTTACCTGCTTTTGTATCCATTGCTCCAATAGGGTCTTCTACCTTCTGGTAGTCTCTGTAATACCAGAGGGATCAGGGTTACTTCCTTGTATGCAAATCTTCACTAAATCCCAGTGCTTACTGAAGAAAGTGGCAAACTTCTTAAGCTGATTTTTAGTTTTTTAGTGTAAAAGACCTCTCCAGCTACTTTCTTAAGATAAATTATCTTTTAATATGTTGGTTTTTGCTTCCACATCTTACCATAACTTCCATATTCGTCTCTCTGTGAATTCTATAAAATAGTAAGAATACGCAGTACAAAAAGGCACACTCAAAGCCAGAGAGAGAGAGTGAAGAAGGAGAGAGAGAGAGATTGAGAGAGCGAGAGAGAGAACTTAAGAGAGAGCTATAAAGTGTTGTAAAATTGTGAAATGATACTTACACTCTCCCAAAAAAAGAGTGTGGCATATATGAGTACTTCCTATTCCTCATGCACCCACAACAGACTATAATCCCTTTGCCTTTCTCAATTTCCCTTGAATTTCTCTTGTATATTATCTGACCTATGTGGAAATTAAGACAAATGTATGATACCCAACATTCTCAAACTAACAAATAAAACTGCTTATACATATATAAAGAGCCATAACTGGGTAGATTAAAATTATATAGATGTTTGTGTTTGCAATGAATAGATAGAAATAGCCACTGTTATTATTTAGAAGAAAAAAATGCGATGACCTGCCTAGTTTTCCAAAAACTTACAACACAACAAATGGATTTATTTTTGCGTAATTCACAGCTTATTTTGGCATCGCACAAACTGCATATTAAATCAAACGTAACATTTTGTCATTGTTGTGAACATAACATTAAATTAAGTATGTTCCTGTTGGGCTTCATATTAAAAATAATAGCATCAACAATATTATAATTCCTGGTTTATTATTATTTTTTTAAAATGAACAACGATATGAAAATTTATAGTAGAAAGACCATATCGCCACATAATTCTGTTGAGTGATATAAAAGATCCATTTATTGATTGTGATCATCTTAGAGGCCTGTGTTACTTTATTGTCAAAGTTTTAAAAGAGGTAAGAAAGGAGAAATTTCTCACTGGAGCCTTAATGAGACAGTTTCAGGGAGATGAAAATTAAAGGAATGCATTAAACTTGAAAGTCAAGCTTCATCTATCTAGTGGAAAAAAATCTTTTTAAAAGGTTCCAAAATACTCAACACAGATCAACTCACTGATTAAGTTATAATATTTCTCATGCATCCTATTTTATTCACCCAGCAATGGGGATCGCTGAAATCTTGGGTCATCATATTATGATTGCAGTAGCCGCACATGGGCTGGGTCCACTCTTTTTTTTTTAAATAATTCTTTTTAAACAGCCTCCCAGGAAAGAATAAAGACAAGCCAGTGAAATGTCTGACAGATGGAAACCCAGATGCAAAGCCAAGTCACAGAGGAGTCAAGATTTCGATGCAGATGAATTTGGTTGTGCTCCCAGGGACAGAGATTAAACCACTCAACCATAGCCCTCAGTGCCCAGATAAAGGATTCAGATTAATTTCAGGTCCACAGAGGTAGAGGATAAGATTTCAGAATCTACCAAACAGGCATAAAAAAATCAGATGTAAATTAAATATGTTAAATACTCAAAATACCCAACTAAGAGATTAAAATCTGCTTGTATTAGAATATATGGAAAATATTTTCACATCACTGTTCTCAAAGGAGGCTAAATGTTTCAAATAATGTGTTAAAATAATTTTTCCCAATTATTCTCGACTATATCAATTGCAAAGTGTCTCCCCTATTTCTATGTTTAATAATATGTAGTCGAAAATGATAATAATTCTAAAAACGAGCATCTACACTGAAGCTCTTTTAACATCAAGTTGAAAGCTTGATCCTTATCATTTAATAGTAAATGAACAATGTATTTTTTGTGTTAAGAAACTGTTTCTTAAATTTAATCTTCTATTTTGTGAAACAATGCCAGGAGTAAAATTTACTTGAAGCGATTCATTGCTAGAATCGTCATTTCTCGGCATTTCAACACAATGAGGCCTATACTTTGTAATAAATATGTCAATTCTACAACTTTTAAGAGTACATACTTTAAACCATGTGCAAAAAAATGAATCTCTACAATGTTTTCCTTTAGTTACACTTGTGAAGCATTTCATATTCTCAAACTTGAGGTAGCGAAAACTCTGATTTCCTTAAAACATCTTAACATTTAACAACTTTAGTCATACATGCAATGTGAATAAAGACAATCTCTGAAGAAATGTAATCATTCCAAATGCCTGTCATAGTACCTGACACATGATATGTGTTCAATAAATGCTTATTAAAAGTTAAATTGTCTCCTAGATACAAAGATGGGAAGAGGTAGCATTAGGAAAATGCCATGTACAGAGATGTACAGATTTGTGTGTGTATTGATTACTATGTCTAATGAGTAAAGTATTTCAGACAGCCATTTGAAGCCAAAAGAAATAGGAGACTGTATCATCTCCCTTTTACACTTGGGCCAAGGGATAAAGGGAATCTTGTATCACACAAAAGGAAATAGTAAAACTTACGCCTGAGAAACTATACACTCATATTTTACAAACAGACTTTATCTTCTCTATTAAATTTGTGTGTGTGTGCATCTATGAGTCAATGTGCATATAATTATCTGATAAAAAATTATTTAAAATGTGTATGCATATATTAATGTGAATAATAGGGATAGCTTCCCAAGGATATATATTTGGTACTTATTTCTTTAACAAAATTATTTTAAATACCCAGTAGCTGCCTTGATAAACAGTAGCTTTTTAGAGAAGAAAAGATTATTCTTTGGCTGAAACTCATTACTGTCTCTTTATCTAGGACTTAGAAGAACTGCTAGCCAGGCCAAATCTCTCTGAATAAATATCTTATGCTGTCTGAGGAATAAATCACGCCCTAACATTTCTAACTCTGTGTAACTGTTTGAAGGGTTGCACTGCATGTTGCACATTCTATAAGTGCTTCTCTTCCTTATTGTTCTTCACCAAGATGTAAATGGA
Source organism: Mandrillus leucophaeus (assembly GCF_000951045.1). Taxonomy (NCBI): domain Eukaryota; kingdom Metazoa; phylum Chordata; class Mammalia; order Primates; family Cercopithecidae; genus Mandrillus; species Mandrillus leucophaeus. Next base: position 646,486 of record NW_012101643.1, on the reverse strand, counting down.
CCCCAGATGGACAACAGCAGGTGCCTTCGTCATGCATCTCTCCCATATGAAGAAAAGCAAACGTCTCTTTCTAGTGTGCTTTGGGAATGGATAATTGCCCTCTCTTCTCGCTAAGCTACTTTTATATAAAATGGACTTAAGTATGATAGAAAGAAAAACAGAAAGAGATTCTATGAGAAACAGTACAAAATTGAAGTGGATTATGTGGGGGACAACAGTGCTGTAGTAAATTAACAAAAATATATTTTCATTCTACTTATGTGCAAAACATTATGTTGTGTTTCCAAATCATTACTGCATAAAAAACTCCAGTTTATGCCTTATCTTTGCCAGCTTAAAAACTTTACTATTAGACAATACAACTTATCAAATCAAATCAGAGTCACAGGAATCATAATCTAACTAATAACAAATGTTACTGATAACGTGAAGGATACTGGTAATTGTAACAAACAGGAAAAAAAAAATAGAGAAATCTGACCAACAATGCAGGTGCCCTTTCTTCTTCTATTAACACATTTTTTATTTCAAAATTAACATGTTAGGGGCTAATACATGCATCAGGGCATTACTTGCACAAAGGAAACCCTTTTGTTAAAGATTATTTCCTATTAACATTTCATTAACTTACGTAGACCAGGTACAACTGGCTAAAAGCATTTCATATATAAGGACTCTATTGCTACCACATATCGTTACTATATTGCCATTAGCATTTTTGCAAGAGTTTTGGAACAAATCATCTTTTTCTGTCTTTCCCAGGTACCTCCTGTGGAGAGAGGAAATAGATTGCATGCTGTTAGAGCTATAAAAATACCCTAAAAGTGCTTTTTCTACTCTCTACTCTCATGCGGTCACGTATCTGGTATCAGATGATACCAGACCACATATGTGAGGCATGTTTTCCCACACACCAACCAATCAATTCTGCAGTGGATACCCGCCAGATGTCTTTTAATTTAAATCAATTCTGACAGTCTCTATATCATGAAGGCTTAGTCTCACAATACAGTCCCCTACTTGAGACCCCAGTTGCAAGTCTGGGCCACCACAAACTTCTGACCAACTGGCTATAAATCAGGGTTCCCATAACTTTCTCCTTGGGTTTGATTCATTTGCTAGAGCTGCTCACAGAACTCAGGAAAACACTTTTGCATATTGGTTGACTGTAAAGGATATTACAAAGTGTGTGGATGAATGGCCAGATAGCAGAGTTGCAGAAGGCAGGTGTGTGGGAAGAGCTGCCATGCCCTCTCTTGGCCTGCTACCCTCCAGGAAGCTCCACGAGTTCAGCTATTTGGAAGCTCATTGAACCCAGTCCTATCAGGTTTTTATGGAAGTTTAATTATATGGGCATGATTGATTAAATCATTGGCCACTGGTGATCAGCTTAACGTTCAGTTCCTTTCTCTCACCAAGGCTGGGGATGGAAATGAATGTCCCAACTCTCCAATCATGCCTTGTTCTTTCTGGTGACCAGCCCCCATCCCAAGCTCTCTAGCCTCTCCGACCATCAGTTATCTCATCAGCATACAAAAGACACTACTCAAGAGATTCTGAGGGTTTTAGGAGCTATATGTCAGGAAACTGGATAAAGACCAAATGTATATTTCACAGTATCACATAGGCCTTCCACACTAACCTTTTTTTCCACAGCCATAAAAAGCTTTTACCTCTTATAAGTTGGGAGTTTGTAAATTTTTTTTATTGTAAAATCACTACACAGACATAGCAAATCTGGAAATCCTAGAATGTATTAACACTGGAAAGTTAAAAAAGAGAAAAATCACAGTTCTACATCTATGGATAAACTGGTAATACATGTCTCCAAAACTTGTGTGTGTGTGTACTGATTTGCTTTAACAGGAATATTCAGTAAACATATGAAAACATATTCAACGTAAGAGAAAGACACCACTTATCATTATATCATAATCAATATCAACGACATCAATTTCATTGCCTTGTCTTCCAATGTGTAGATCTTCTCTCATTTATCATCATTTTAGTTGGTTTCCAATATTACTGTTTATATAGCACTCTAATGAAAATTTTCAATCAAATATCCCTGGGAACATCTCATGATTTTTATTTGATACATTCTTCTATGAAACATGTGCAATTAAGGGATTTTAATTAAATATTATAGAATGTATAAATTTAAACCACCACTAAAGTATAGTGGTACCATTTTATTATAGTCATTTTATAATCATATATTCTCCTCATAAAACATCTAAAGATTTAGATTGTTAGTATTACACTACTTTCCATTATGTCTAGAGAATGTGGATAATTAGTTTATTCATGGTCTTTCCTAAATGCCCCTTGAAGATGTTACATCATTTTCATACTAATTTGGAAAAAAACCACATATTTTTAAATGTTATAATTTTAATAAGTAATATTTTATAATTTTTTTATATACAGAGAAACCTGATTTAACAATGGTTTGACTTACAAGTTTTCAGTTTTACAAAGGTGCAAAAGTGATATGCATTTAGATGCTCCTCAACTTATGATGGGGTTATGTCAGGATAAACCCATGACAAGTTGAAAACACTGTAAGTAAAAAAGTGTACATTTGATTTAGGATATTTTCAACCAGTGGGATTATGGAAGCATTACCCCATCAAAGTCAAGGAGCCTCTGTATCTTCGTAACAGTGTATTTTATAATAAAATTGAATGCTTTTACATAATCCATTGTATAATTGTGCATAGCATATTTATATATCATAAAGTGATATATTTATTTAATGCTTATGATATATTGTATTATATGTGGTACATATGAAATACAAAATAGGTATTATATGTAATTTTATGTATTGGTATATTTATGTTCTATATTTTATATTTTATTGGTATTAAAAATTTTACATAATATATGCTACATAAAATATTTCACTTTGCAATAGATTTTGCAAATTATTTTTCTACTTATTCTATTGCTATTTAATTCTTTTTTCATATGCACTATCAAATGTTTATATATTTAAATAATTTTGCACTCTGTTCCTTTGCATTTCTTCTTTAACATTTATTCATTTCAGATAGCTTATACAAATTTATAATTATATTTGAGTAATATATTTGATTCACTAGTCAGTTTTATTTTTATTTTTTTGAGACAGGGTCTGGCTCTGTGGCCCAGCCTGGAATGCAGTGGCGGGACCTCGGTTAACTGCAATCTCTGCCTCCTAGGCTCAAGTGATCCTTTGCCTCAGCCTTCTGAGTAGCTGGGACTCCAGGTGCACACCACCACGCTTGCCTAATTTTGGTATTTTGTTGTAGAGACAGGGTTTCACGAGGTTGCCCAGCCTGGTCTTGAACTCCTGAGCTCCAGTGACCCATCTGCCTTGGCCTCCCAAAATGCTGGATTTATAGGCATGAGCCACCATGCCCATCCTGTGATTCACTATTCTTAATGCTATTATCTCTTTGGAAATAATTTGACTGCCATTAGCTAGGGAATATTTTTTCAATATTATAACTACTGTTTTTATTTTTATAAGAGGTTACTTCTCATTATTCTAAAATCTTATCTCATTATACACTTGTGTTTGTTTCTGGGATTTTTTTTCTATTTTATTTTTCTCTATCTATGCAGCACTTCTACAGTATTAATAATTGCTGCTTAATAAAACATTCAATATCTGGTATTAGAAATTTATCATTGCTTTTATTTTCCAAATCATGTTAATTATCTTTAAGTCCTTCTTTGTCCAGAAATTTAGAATTACATAGACATGTTTTTCCCCATTCCTTCTACATTTAAGACTATGTTTGAACTTCCATTACATTTCTGAATCAATTTGAGGTAAAAAATTATAAACAGAAAACAGTACTGTTGACTCTGGTGGGGTTTAGATTTCATCTTGAAGATAAAGCTGGTTTTCTTTCAAAGGGAGGAGCTGGATGAAATTTGGGAGACTATAGAACGATGTAAATTTGAAATCATCAGTTGTTTACTTAAAGGTAGCTAAAGATGTTTCTCCTAACACTCAGCGTTAAAGTATGGGAGAGGAAGGAGTTAGGGCTATTTGTTAAAAATAGATCAGCATTCTAGATTCAAACCCCCCCCTTTCCTGTATGGAAGGAGAAATGAACAAGAAAGAGACTCTCAGGAAGTTACCAGGATGATGGGGTGTGTGTGTGTGTGTGTGTGTATGTGTGTGTGTTTGTGTGGCAGGAAAGAGACAACTATTAGTAAATATTTAGCTCTAGCTAACACAGTGAGTATGCCTTTTTTCATACCATTATATCAAAAAACAGGTACTGAACCTCAGAAGGGAGAAATATTTCTCAGGTAGAAATCCAGCACAAGAATGAAAAAGTCATACACATTTCAAATATCTTAGAAGAAAATGAAGGATAATGCATTTTAATTTTAACTAAGGAAAGATTTATTTAAAAGTTGTAATAATTATAGCTATAAAACATGAAACTAATTTTACTGTTAAAATTGTAAAAGTAGTAAATATGAAGAAGCTGTACAAACTGAAATTCACAAGAAAATTAACAGGAATATTCAGTAAACATATGAAAACATATTCAACCTCAGTAATAATCAGAAAAATTGAAATTACTACCAAGTAATTTAGTATTTTTTACATATTGATCTTAAAATAAAATGTGTGATAAGACTAAGTGTTGGCAGGTTATGTAGCCGCAGAAATCATTATATACGGCCAGAGCGAGTCTACCCTGGTATCTCCACCTTAGACAAATAATTATAATCTAGAATTACAAAAAAGAAATAACACATATCTACCACAGATATACACAACAATTTCATACCAGCATTGTTAGTAATTAGAAGAATTAGAAGCAATCTACGTTGCAACAGTAGGAAAATGGATAAATGAGCTGTAGTATATTTATAAAAGAGTCTAAACAGAGAAAATGAACTAGAACTACAACTTTAACATATATGAATACTTTTCAAAAGAAAACAATTTGTTTGAGATTATATACAATATTTTCCTATTTATACAAGGTTTAAAACAGAGAAACAATATTATAAAGGTACCATGATACCTGCATTGCAGGACTTTTCCTAAATTTAGCTAAAGATGGTATAATTGTCCCACAGCCACAAACATTTAGGCTCACAGATGGTTTGAAGGGTGAGTGAAGCAGGGTTTTATTGGGTGAAAAGGAAAACACGGGGAAACAGGATGCTCTGCAAGGCCAGAGTCCCTGCTAGAGCACTTCCGCCCAGCCGGTCTAATTTCAGGTTCCACACAGGAAGGGGAGGGGCCAGGCTGCACCTTGCTGCAAATGTCATCAACTTCCTGAGGCTCCACCCAAGTGTGCAGGCCAGATAGTTTTCCAGAGACCCCCTCCCACCTGGCTGTCTTACTCCCCCCCTCTAAAGAAGTACATCTAACTGCTGTTAGAATAAGGATAGGATAAGAATGAAGACCAATGTTAACTGCTTCCTGGTGACAGGGAGCGCTGTTTTGGGGAGGCATCAGTCAGAGCTCCCTCAGAGGCCCATTTAAGGGTTTCCAGCAGAAGGGGCCATCGTCAGAGGCTCTGGTTGCATGACTAGTTGGAGTTTGATGGCCTGAAGGCAAGAACAGACGAACCAGGTTACTAGAAAACATGTATCAAAATGAAACAAGGGGAGGGGTAAGGAGAGCTCAAAAATCCCAAGGCCTTTTTACCAGTTTGTACAGGGAGAAGGAGGCCAAAAGCTTGACCGGTTAAAAAAAACTTCACCCTTTTGCAGGCACACTGGGCTTCTGTGTTCCCTTCCCCTGAGCCTAATCTCAAGCCAAACAGTTTAAGGTTTGAGAAATTAACTCTTTCTAGTTTGGAGGATGCATCTGAGACAAGTGTCCCATGGTACGGGGACACAATTACCTCTCTGTGAAGAGAAGACAGAGAAGGGGAAAGGAAAAGAGAAGGCATTTTTTAAAGGAGTCCCAGGGGTTCAGGATGCATTTGAAAGGGGTACAGAGTGAAAATGAATGGCTACCCATCTAGAAAGGCAAGCAGGCATCTATGGCTCCCTTCACTTCCTAACAGATACCCTGGGTACTTCAGGGAGAGATGGAAGAGCATCCTTTTTCCATCTTCTGTCCTTGCATCCCCAAGTTCTGGAGACCTTGGTAGGTGCCACCGTAAGTACCAAAGCAGCTTGCACCCATGAAGCTGGGGAACCTAGAGAATAGGCATTATCTACTTTCACCTATGCCTCTATCACCCCTACTGTAAGTAGCCTTGGAGTTCCCTAGACCTCTTTTATGCCATGGATATTAACATGGCCTTTATCCATGAAACAAGAAGCCTGGGTTGGCTTAATGGGCAGGAATCAGCTATACTCACTTGTGCTGTGCCTTTTAACTTCCATTATTGTCTGCCTCTGGATCCCTCAGATTCAGATTTCCTTCTTAGGGCTTTGACCCAAAGCTTGGAAGTGCATGGACTCCTTATGATAAGCTGAATGCTAAGGTAAAACTGTGGAAGTGAGTCCTCTTCCAACAAGGGAGAGAAAAGGATGTCTTGTGACACACCCAGGTAACTGGTGGCTATAGTTATGTTTGCTAGGGTTTCGGTGCATGGTGCTTGGCTTTGGTTAGGGTCCTTGGTCTCACTCTCCCAAAAAGGAAACTTCCTAGTGATGGGTGTTCTATTTATTCCCATCACCTGGCAGGATTTGCAGGATAATTGCTCAGAACTAGGATATTGATCCAGATTTCTACATTACCCATCCCTCTTGTTCTTTCTGAGCTGCAGCTGGGGATTGCTGGTTGGTTCACAGGAACAAGCAGGGTTAGTCTAAAAATGTAGGCAAAAACTTAAAAACAACTAGTGAGTTTAGAATTTAATGACAAATGCATGATAACTTTTGAAACATAATTTCTCTCTAGTCCTCATTTTTGTTAAGAAAAAAACTATGATAGGACCGAGATTTTTGCAAAATAGATTTTAGCCTTCTACTTGGCCTGATTATTTGCATGAAGTGCAGCAGGAATAATTATTTCTACACAGGCCTTTTAGATTGGCTTTGATGGAACTCTGTTCCTCAAGGGATCTCAGATAAGACCTTTTAAAGCCATTCCTAGCCATGGGTTTATCCTCAGATACATGTGAGTTGGGTCATCCTCTCTTCTTACGGTCCCAAGATAAACTTGGAGCTCCTGGACTTGTTAGAAAGTGACATTCTTTACTGACCACAGGTCAAGAACCCTGTACAGGGACTGAGTATGAGGCCAGTTTCCTCATGGGGCTTTTATTGGCTCTGCCAAGTCAAGATTGACTCCTTAAAGGGAAGTATACCCTTCCAGTCAAAGCCTTGGTAAAATAACCAGTTTTTCCAATTGTTTTCTGTTTCAAAAGAAAAATGGATTCTTATTGCACTGATGCAAACAACTACATTGCCATAAGAATACTCACAGATAGTTTCCAAATTCTAGAGAAACCAGGCAGAGAGAAACAAACATGCTACAAATTTTGATCACAGGAGTGTATACTTTACTTATTAATGACCGTAAATAGTTCAAAATACGTTTCCTTGACTGTGAAAAGCAAAACAAGGATCAGCAATATTCCAAGCAAAAGTCAAAAGGATTTGCTTCAGCTTCCTGAGTTCAGTCCATCTAGTTAACTCTTGTTTTGCTTGATATTTGTGAACATTTCAGCTCTTTGTGAGTCCTGTAAATTTTCCTTTATTCCAATGTTACAATCTCAAAAGTTTTCAGAAGGCTGTATTTGAGAGCACCTCCAAAATTCTGTAGCTTATGATAAACCATCGTTTGAAAAGGATTAAAGCAAGACAACAATTGTCTGTGAATAGCAAAATGCCCAGGGTAGTGACAGTCAGAAACACAATTGACAAAAATGTTTGGTTATCTCTGTGGTTTGCAATAACTTAACCTTAATTATGATTGGTAGCATATAGTTAGACATTGGAATGTTAGAAATCGCATACAATTTTGGAACATATATTAGCATTGTTTACCAAGATATAACCCAAAGAAGACTGAACATCATTTTGACAGTTCCATGTACCTAAACATGTCAAAGAATCCTGTTTACCCCTCTTTTCTGGACACTTCAGGGGCCCTCTCAAAGTACTCAAAAAGTCAGGTGCCAGGGAAGACAATTTTGAAGCTGATGTTTGATTTTGGGAAGGCTGTTAAATGTTCAAGGTTTAAAACACTTGATATTATGAAATACAATTCCAGATTACCACAAATTATTTATTTGGCAAAAATGATGACTCAGAAAACATAAAGAAGCAAAAAACTTCTATAACCCTTTACAAATTTTGCCAAAGAGCAGCTAGTGCTGTATTAAACCCTTGTTTATGCTTTTATTTCAATACTCAATTTACAGAAAAGCCATATAATACGGTTTTTTGAATTCAGTCAATATATTCACACAGAGAACCTCTTTGGCAAGGTTAATTTTCACAATTCTTCCATCACTTCTTTGAACCTTCAGTTTTTTAATAATTTAACTCAAAACAATCCTTTAGCCCTAGGCAAAAATTTATATTTTCATGCCTTCTTATACCTTTTTACTGAAAAACATATTTCACTGTTCGTACACTTCTTGCATGCAAATCTATTTCCAGTAGTCTCAATTACATGTTATAATGGTAACTCCTAGTAATTTTTAACATTAATTTAAAACCTGGTAAATTGTTTTAATTGTGTGCTAACTGCAGCCAAGGTTTGCCTTCTTAATTAAGGACGTGATTAGTTCCATATGTCCCCAGGCCCTACCAGCTGTGAAGCAGAGGAGACAGTTTTCAAAACCCAAAAAGCAGTTTGTAACTTAAATCACTTAGCAAACCTTGCATCTTACCTTCATTTTACCAATAGTCTTTAGGGGCTGTTTTTATTTCTCAAAGATTAAAGTCATGTGAACTGAAAGGCACCACAGCTTTTAACTTCCCTTAAAAAATACTTGATCCAAGTGCTTGTCTTCTTTAGGACAAATTAATTAGAGATCTTTTTAAAGACAGCACACACAGTATACACACAGACAGGCAGAAGAAAATCCAGTTGCTGGGTGAGGCCCTTTAAGAGACAGGGCTAGGAAAACATGCAGGTATCAAACCAGAGAAGAATCATCCTCTAAGGCGGGATTGCGCAACAAACCTTGCCAAGCAGTTCCTGGCCACGCCCCCAGGATGTAAAACAAGATGGAGGCTTGCAGCACACACCATACAGACATGCAAAGCATGCCAGGATTGGCCACAGCGCAAGACTAGCCCCAGAAATCCTTTTTCACAACCGAAGCTTTACAGAGACTAAGTTTACTGCTGACTGGGTGTGAAGAGGAGAAAAAAAATGGTTTAAAAATGGCTGGGGAAGAACCTGTTATTCTTATGCAAGTGGTTCCTCCACCAGAGAGACAAGTTGAATTGCTGTGGGTCAGAGCTGGCCTCCCTGGTGCAGGGAGGAGGAGATCCCATGAGTGCGTGGCAGAAAACGCCAGCCAGCCACTCGTGGCGCCTTGGGCCAGGTATCCCAGCCCTGGTCCGGAGGGGAGGGTTGTGGGGAGCCGCTGCACACCAGTTCCTTCCCAAAAAGGGAGAAAAGGCTATGAAAAGGCTCCTAACCCTAGGAGCAATAGGGGGGTGGTGACATGGTTACCTCTACCCTCAGAAGCCGGAGGATGAGAAGGCTCAGAAGAGAGAGGTAAGGGAAAAAAATTCTTGGCATGCATTTCACTCACTGTTTCTAGAGCCCCCACACTGCATACCAAAACTGTTGCAGGACTTTTCCTTAGTTCAGCTAAAGATGGGGGTCCTTGTCTGTCCCATGGCCACAAAAATTTAGGCTCACAGGCAGTTTGAAGAGAGAGAGAGAAGCCAAAGTTTTTTGGGTGAAAAGGAAAAAAGGGGGGAACAGCGATGCTCCATAAGGTCAGAGTCCCTGCTAGAGAGTTTCTTACCCACAGCTTGAATTCCAGGTTCCACACAGGAAGAAGAGAGGCCAGGCTCCTCCCTGCTGCAAACAGCATGAACTTCCTGAGATGAGATTCCACCCCAGTGTGCAGGACGGTTGGATTTTTTTTTTTCTGGGGATCCTCTCCCACCTGGCTGTCTTGCATGCTTTTTTTTTTTTTTTTTTTTAAGTGAAAGTTCATACTCTGGCTAAATGTATAGGAATTTCCAGTGGTGATTACCTGTCAGGGAGGTAATGGGAGGTGATAGAGAGTGAATATGTGTTGAGCATTTTACAGTCATGGCATATTTTTTCTTTAAGCTCTATATCTTGTTATACAATTTGTTTTCCTGACCTATCTGGAATTTCCTCTCATAACAGCTTCCCCATGATTCATTCATACCAGCTGGAAAATTCTACTTGGCCTTGTCAGTGTTAAGTCTTTGAGGGATAGCCTCCTTAAGGAAACAGCAGAAGTGTGATTTTGTTTATTCTCATGGCATCCAGAATCCTGTTTTACTGAAAAGTTTAATGCCACTTGCTTGGATCATTGTGGCCTCCATTCTCAGAACCTCTGCTGCTTGTCCACAGGGTGTTTCCATGGCTTGAAACCCTGTTAAAAATCCTTCCCTGCTTAATTGTTTTAAGCAGTTTCTTTTGAGGATCTCTTACCTGTTAGTAAAGATAAATCTTCCTTCCCTTCACATTACCTTGTTTGAAACAACTCTTTATGTATTTTTGGCATTTAATTATTTAATTATAAGTGAACATAATTGTTTAAAGAAAGTCAGTTGACAGTTTCTTTGGGGGCATTTCTTTGTTTGTTTGTTCACGGGGTGTTTATGCTGGGATTCATTCTGATTTCCTTCTCCTTTCTTGCCCTGACATGTCCCCAGAAAGCCTCCTCTTCTAGAGTCAAGGTGATCACCTTAATTTCCTGCCCTTCTATGGCAAGTTAACACAACCTTCTCCAACTCTGAGCCCAGACCCTGAAAAGCTCTTGATCACTCCTATAATGAGAAGGCTGCAGATGTTTTCCCTAAGCTTGGGCTTGAGTAGATGCGGTCGATGGCTACAAGTTCAGGGCTCTTTTCTAGAGATGTAAATTCATTTTTATGTTTTCCTACTCACCCACCAAGAGACCTTTTCTATTTACTACAAGTGGGAAATTAATGCAGAAAAGATGGCGAGGGACAGACTTCGTTAGTTTAGCAATGTAGGGGTAGGGGAAATATGTAATTCTTAGTAGTCTAAGTGTCTGAGGTAGAAATGTTATGGACTGTACCAGTGTGCAAATGAAAAACTCTGCATTAATACCCATGCAGTGTTCATCTTATCACCAGATTTAGTTCTAGAAACATTTCCTACGGGGCTGTTCACTGCATTTTATTGTTGAATACTCTCAGCTCCAGGTGAAACATACTGAAGTGTGAAATGGTCAATTATAACTGGATAAACAAAGTTGCTTGGATAAAATATTATTAAACTGTGTGGTTGGTTGTTTAGTGTTCATTTTTCTTTATCTCAGGGCAGGGGGTATAGGGAATAGAAGAAGGATTTGACACTTTAGGAAGATGACTTCGTGAACAAATTCACAGTTACCAAGACCAAAAAATTTCATGCTGAGTTGTTTAAAACCGTTTTCACATCAAATATTTCATTACTTCCCTATTCTGTAGAATCTTTCAAAGTTTGAATTTCTGTGAGGTAGACCTTACACGATTTTCCCCCTTTAATGCCTTTGGAGAATTAATTTAATCTTGGAAAATACTCTCAAACATTGATATTTTGGAAAGAAATTCAGAAGGGAATATCAGGAACATAATTTTAAGTGGTTTTTAATACATACCCCTGAAGCTTGAGATAGGTATCACACTTTGATGCATATCCTGTGTTTGCTGAAATATCACTTATGAAACCTGTGATTCCTTGACTGAGAGCTTCATTTAGTATCTTATTTATGATTCGCTAGCTGATGGTGCTCCAAAGAAGTGCTTATCTCAAGCCGTATGAGTAATATTTCTGAAGTATTTTTTGAGATCATAGCAGACAAGAATGTCTGACAGTATGGGCTGGTATTTTCTGGTACATCTGCCTGCAATTAGAATTTTATTTGGGACTAAATTTACCCAAGATGGGAAACAAACTTTCTCCTTGTAAGTCTCCTACTCATTTTTCAAGTAGTAATGTCATCCTTCAGACACGTTCAATTAGTGGTCTTTGTGGAGTTTTGTAGAGTTTAATGGCTATGGAGGCTAGGAACATAAAAACTTTATGTAAACCATAACTATCATTTGTTTTTGGTGTTCCAAAAGAGATTTGTGAGCAAGCAGTGATGGCAAATAGAAATTCCCTTCCCAATTTGTTGGCTGGTGTGCCTAACCTTCTACGTTCCAGATCTACTGTCATGGCTGGAAGAGATACAGAGTGAAGGTTATTTGAGTGCACAGGTATATATGAGAAATAGAGAGAAGAAAAGAGGAAGGCAGGGAGAAAGAGAAGAGAGAGAGAGAGGAGAGAGAGAGAGAGAGAGAGGGAGAGAAAGAAGGAAATTAGAGTTAGAGCTGCCTAGTGAGATGAAACAGAAAAGATGACCCCAGTTATTAGTTGTGCTCATGGCCCTCAACAAACTCTACCTCCTGGAATCAGATGAGCATCCTGTTGAAGTGAAGCCTAAAGTCACCATACTGACTCTAGATGTTTCTTAGCTATCAAGAAAGCCCCACTGATGATTGCTCGAATGCAAACATCTTAAAATGTTGGTTCCAGGGATTCTATGTTTATATATGGTGTCTTTTTTTTTTTTTTTGAGATGAGTTTGTTGTTTTGTCACCCAGGCTGTAATGCAATGGTGTGATCATAGCCCACTCTAGCCTCAAACTCCTGGGCTCAAGCAATCCTAAGTAGCTAGGACTACAGGTGTGTGCCACTACACCTGGCTAACTTTTTTTATTCTTGATTTTGTAAAGACAGGTTCTATGTTGCCCGGGCTATGTCTTAAACTCCTGGCCTCAAGCAATCCTCCCACCTCAGCACCCTGATTAGCTAGGACTACAGGCATGCACCACCATGCCTGGCTAACTTTTTATTTTTTATTTTTCAGATAGGGTCATGCTATATTGACCTGGCTGGTCTGGAACTCCTGGTCTCAAGCAATCATCCTGCCTCAGCGTCTCAAACTGTTGGGATTACAGGTATGAGTTCCTGCACCCAGCTGTGCCTTTTACACACACTAAAAAATCTCAACCCATGATGAAACATCTTAAATATTGGCAAGAAAATTTCATTTCTCTGGAGCAACAATTTAACTTAGGTTGAAAATACAATCTGCTTTTGAATGTTTATGTCATCCACCTGGGATTATTTCTGGCTGTTCAACCAGCAGCTGGTATATTATACTGTCATTAACTTGTTTCCAAGACAATTACTTCTGCAAATATTGTGGGCAAATATGTGCAAGTGTGTACAACTGTGTGTGTGCATGTGTTTGGGGCAGGGTACAGAGTATACAAATGTACATGTGAACACACAGGGCTTGAAAAAGAAGAAAAGAATATTTTGTCACTGTCTTACATTTATTTGCACAGGGATAAAGGAAATAAGTCAGGCTTATATCCTTGTCTCTGTGTAAATTATCTTTGTGCTTCAAATAGTTGCTTGCATATGGTGACTTAACCTTTCTTCAGCTCAGGAAAACACATTTCTGCATTTTGAAATATGTAAGGGCTGAAGCTTGTATTATTAAAAATAGACATTTTTATTTTAAAACCTAATAATTAAATGTTAAATCAACAACTTTAAAAAGTAGATAAAACTTTGAATTAAGATAGGACTTTTCCTGTTTTCCTATGTCTATCGCTTATTTCTTTTCATGTATAAATAATTTTATTATATTTAATAAACCAAACCCTCAAACTTAACAAATATATTTTGAACATGAGGATAATAATTTTGTCCTACACTAAAGTAAATTTTATTCTGGATCAAAGTCTTTCTTCTGGTGAAATAATTTTGTGAAACTTTTAAAGTTAAAAATGATATTGCAAAACTCAAGATAGGTTCTAGTTCAGCCAAAAGTTAATTTATTTTCCTGATAGCTAGTTGAGCCAATTTGGATGATGTACATCTCTGAACCAATTAAATGAAGAAGGCATTAGAATTTTCAATAAATGTGTAGTTCTATGACAGAATCAATAAACCCATATATCATGAATTAAAGTGTTGAAAGAATGGTATCATTCCAGCAAAACTTTTGTGCTATTATCAGAATATGGTAAATGGATATTGGGTAGCAAATATAAAAAAATTTCTAGCTACATTGACACAATCTTTTTCCTGCCTTCTCCCTCAGCCATTGCTAAAAGCACCAAAACAAAACTAAACAACACAAAAACAACCCACATACCTTCGGGGATTTTTTTTTTTGGAATGAGCGGGTGGAGAGTTTACCGAAAACAACAGAGCAATGAGCTTGTTTACCAACCTCTTTCTCCCATTTAATCAAACCCTTTTCCATTCTCCTGTGAGTACCAAGGCCCTCAAAGACAGTAGCATATACATAAGCTATTCGTGAAAAACAAGCACTTCTGAAGAGTGACCAAAATGAGTGAACATCCAAACATTTGTTGACAGATTTGTACTATTATATTTTTGTTTTTAATTTTACTTGTCCTCAGTGTGATATAATAAATATTTTTTCAAGTTGCCATGTATTTCTGTCTCCCAAGATGCACTGTTAATCAATCTACTGATTATAATCCAATTAACCAATTAAAGGCAGATCTACACACCAAGAAAGGATAATTTATCATAAAGATAAAGTATGCGGATAATTCAAAGTAAAACTACAGGCTCGTTGAGTAAGAACTACATTCATTTAAGGATCATTGAATAGCTTTTGTTGACCGAAGACTAATGCTCCAACGCAGTTCTCACTTTGAGGCCTTTCAAAAGGGGCAATTAATTGGTAACATATTTGGGACACTGACCTGAGTTGCCCAAGCAAAAATATAAACTTTGTTTTTATGAAAGAAAGGTTAAGGAAGTAGTTAAATCAGGTTACATAATATTTCTTTATCTTAATTTAATTTTATATCTTTTATAATTATTAAGTGTGCTTCCACCTGATTCTGTAAGACTTTTCTCATCTTTATACCACTTACATGACAAAGAACATATGCTCTGCATGCTTACTGTCTGCCTGCCAGCTAGGTGATAGCTAAATTGGTTGGATCTGTCTGTATAAATAATATCCACAACAAGTGCAGTGAAAGTGAATGAAATGAAATGAAAACAGTAGGGCAGAAAGGTCGTTGGCAAAGCCTGAGTCCTGTCCTCTTGCTCTCTTCACCAGACAATATGAGTTTCATCACTCGCTCTACCTTCTCCAGCAACTACCAGTCCCTGAACTCTGTCCAGGCGCCCAGCGGCGGTGCCCGGCCGGTCAGCAGCGCAGCCAGCCTCTGTGCAGGCGCCAGGGCTCTGGTTCCCAGATCTCTGTGACCCACTCCACCAGCTTCTGGGGCTGCACGGGGTCTGGGGGCCTGACCATGGGGATGGCCGGGGATCTGGCAGGAATGGGAGGCATCCAGAATGATAAGGAGACCATGCAAAGCCTGATTGACTGCCTGGCCTCCTACCTGGACAGAGTGAGGAGCCTGGAGATGGAGAACTGGACGCTGGAGAGCAAAATCCAGGAGCACATGGAGAAGAAGGGACCCCAGGTCAGAGTCTGGAGCCATTCCATTACTTCAAGACCATTGAGGAACTGAGGGCTCAGATCTTCGCAAATACTGTAGATAATGCCCACATCGTTCTGCAGATTGACAATGCCCATCTTGCTGCTGATGACTTTAGAGTCAAGTATGAGACAGAGCTGGCCATGCACCAGTCTGTGGAGAGTGACATCCATGGGCTTTGCAAGGTCATCGATGACACCAGTGTCACTCAGCTGCAGCTGGAGACAGAGATGGAGGCTGTCAAGGAGGAGCTGCTCTTCATGAAGAAGAACCATGAAGAAGAAGTAAAAGGCCTACAAGCCCAGATTGCCAGCTCTGGGTTGACCATGGAGGTAGAGGCCCCCAAATCTCAGGACCTCGCCAAGATCATGGCAGACATCCGGCCCCAATACGATGAGCTGGCTTGGAAGAACCGAGAGGAGCTGGACAAGTACTGGTCTCAGCAGATTGAGGACAGCACCGCAGTGGTCACCACGCAGTCCGCCGAGGTTGGAGCTGCTGAATCGATGCTCACAGAGCTGAGAGGTACAGTCCAGTCCTTGGAGATTGATCTGGACTCCATGAGAAATCTGAGGGCCAGCTTGGAGAACAGCCTGAGGGAGGTGGAGGCCTGCTACACCCTGCAGATGGAGCAGCTCAACGGGATTCTGTTGCACCTGGAGTCAGAGCTGGTGCAGACCCAGGCAGAGAGACAGTGCCAGGCCCAGGAGTATGAGGCCCCGCTGAACATCAAGGTCGACTTGAAGGCTGAGATTGCCATCTACCACCACCTGCTGGAAGACAGTGAGGGCTTCAATCTTGCTGATGCCGTGGACAGCAGTTTTCCATGCAAACCATCCAAAAGACCACCACCCGCTGGATAGTGGATGGCAAAGTGGTGTCTGAGACCAACAACACCAAAGTTCTGAGGCATTAAGGCAGCAGAAGCAGGGTACCCTTTGGGGAGCAGGAGACCAATAAAAAGTTCAGAAGTAAAAAAAAAAGAAAAATTAATATAAATCATCAGTAAAATAAAGGCTGTTTTTTTGGTCAAGAATAATCGAGAAACTGCAAAAACATCCGATTCCCAGTATAAATGATTAAAAGCAATTAACAAATTCTACAAAGAAATGGGGATCTATGTACAGTACAGAAGACGTTTATATAAGACAGTATAGGGAGCATGTTTACTCCAGTAAATTTTGCAGGTTAGATAGTTTCTCTAAACAATACAAATGACCAATATTGACTCCACTCAGGATGACCAACCATTTGATTTACATAGGACTGAGGGAGTTCACAGGTGTGAGGCTTTCAGCACTAAAACTATAAAAGTCAAGTGGAAAACTAGGATGCATTGGACATTCTAAATCATAGGAAATAGGAGAATTGTATACATCACTGTCTAAGTAAGTGAATAGTCTAAATATTCATGTACTTCACCATCAAAGGTATCAGACCTATGTCATTTTACAGCTGAGTTTTACCAAGCTTTCAAGAAATAGTCTTCAATTGATATAAATGTTTTATGATAGAAGCAAATAGCAAATTTTGCCTGATTGAATTATTAAATATATAGTAGAATATGAATAACAAACCTGGAAAATGACAGTATAAGGAAAATTTGAACAATTTCACTTTGAACATTAATACAAAAATCCTAATGACATATTAGCTTACTGAAGCCACAATATAGATGAAATATATATTATAATTATGTAAGATGAATCACAAATGTGAAAAAGTTACATCAGAGTTTATATCAATATAATTTACTACATTACTAGATTATATGAAAGAAACCTCTAACCGTTTCAATAGATGCAGAAAAAGCACTAAATTGTATGCTCACTTTGGAGTAAACCTGTTAGTAAATTAGAAATAAAAGGGAGTTACCTGATCTGAAATTTCTCCTATCAAAAGAAGTTCAAATGGTCACCAGTAATCATTGCAAGGTAAACTAAAATAACAATAAAAAATAATTTATCTTTTGTCAGTTTAGCGAGTATGTAAAAGTTTGACAATAGCAAGCTTTGGTCAGGACATGGAAAAGAACTACTCTAATTTGCCTGTAGAAAGATAAGTTGGTAGCACTTCGTGAACTCAGTTTTATGATACTCTCATTTGGCTCAGGGTTTCTACTTCTAAACAACCTAAGGAGATACTCCTAAGAATGTTGCAAGTAAGGCTGGGTGTGGTGGCTCACCCCTGTAATCCCAGCACTTTGGGAGGCCAAGACAGGCCTTGAGGTCAGGAATTCAAGACCAGCCTGGTTGAAAATACAAAAAAATTAGCCCAATGTGGTGGCACATGTCTGTAATCCCAGCTACTCAGGCGGCTGAGGTAGGATAATCGCTTGAACCCAGGAGGTGGAGGTTGCAGTGAGCCAAGATCATGCCACTGCACTCCAGTCTAGGTGACAGAGCATGACTCTTTCTTAAAAAAAAAAAAAAAAAAAAAAAAGAATGTTGAAAGTAGAATTATTTATAACAGCAATATTTGAAAAAAATATATATATAAAGACCCATTAATAGGAGATGGAGAAAATATGACAGTGATATAACAGGCTCTTTGATAATTAGTAAGAATGAAATAGATGCCGGGATATCAATAAGAATAAATCTCAGAAACAACAGAAATTGTATTTAAAAGGTCGAGCAATTCAAATTGTATGATTAGTAATAATATTAAGGCACACCACTCCTAAAATTTCATGGATGCGTATGTATGTCATCACTGTAGCAAAGCAACATTAGGCTGGGCGTGGTGGTTCACACCTGTAATCCCAACACTTTGAAAAGCTGAAGTGGAAAGATCACTTGATCCCAGGAGTTTGAAGCTATCGTGAGCTATGATCCTGCCACTCCCCTCCAGCCTGGACGACAGAGTAAAATTCTGTCTCAAAAAGAAAATAATGATAATCATATTTTTTTTTTAAAAATGGCTAGAAAATATCCATGGTAATGTCTGAATGTTGATACCGTTTGAGAGAATGAGAGGCTGGATATATATAGGCACAATAAGCTTTAACTCTATTTATAAGGTTTTATTTATTAAATAAAATCTAAAACAAAAATATAAAATATTAATGTAATATTTTAATTCTACGTGTTAGACATAATTAGAAGCATCATTTTATTCCATGGATTTTCTGTTTATAAGATGTGACTCAAAATAAAAAGTGTTACAAAAACAAAAAGTAGCCTAAAACCTACATAACTTATATGCACCTTTAAAATTAAAGGTGCATTGAATGGATTATAGCTAAAGGATTCAAGAAATAATTCACATTGACTCCCACCCAGTCTCTCAGATTTCTTCTGACATACATTTTTAAAAAAATAATGAACTGCTCCCTAGATACCTTTGTCTAAACATTAACAATCCTACAAATAATTTTCTTTCTCCGAATCTTATTCCTTCTAAGAATATTATTCTTCCTAATCTGATGGTCTTCTGCAGTCATTTCAGCTCTTCAAAGTTGTCTTTTTCATCCTCCCAGGATACCAAATTGCTTAGGAAATGCTTTGAGTTTTATATCAAACTGTCTCTGGAACCTGGCACTTTGTTACCACTCACACTGCACATACATTAGTCAGAACCCAAACATTTCGTCTATCTCTCTTCTAAATATATGTTATAAAAATATATAATATAATTTTTATATATTCTACATACATATGTTATATATAAATTCATATAATTTGTACATTTATATTGTGTCTAAATATATAATATCATGTATAATACCTACAAATGTACAAATACAGAGAAAGAGATATGGATAGTACAGTTGTCTCTTTTTAAAGGTAAAATGACTATAATTATTATAAAAATAACATGTATTACCCTGTCTCTACTAAAAATACAAAAAGTTAGCCAAATGTGGTGGCGGGCCCCTGTAGTCCCAGCTACTTGGGAGGCTGAGGCAGGAGAATGTCCTGAACCCAGGAGGCAGAGCTTGCAGTGAGCCGAGATGGCGCCACAGCACTCCAGCCTGGGTGACAGAGCGAGACTCCGTCTCGAAAAACAACAAAACAAAACAAACCAACAAGAAAAAGGATTCATTTTATATATTTCTAAACTTAAGCAATATAGGAAGGTGCAGAGAAGAAAATGTGAAATAATCTGTGCATCAAACACCTACGACATGCAATTTGCCTATGTAACAAACCTGCACATGTACCCTTGAACCTAAAATAAAAGTTTAAAATACATAAAAAAGAAGAAAGTAGAACCTCCCCAGATCTTCAGAATTCTCCTTCCAGAAATACTTGAAGCTATTGTTTGACATTATTAATATTGATATGGTTTGTCTGGGTCCCCACCCAAATCTCGTCTTGAATTGTAGTTTCCATAATTCCCACGTGTCATGGGAGGGACCCGATGAGAGGTAATTGAAATGAGATTCATGCTATTCCCTGAGCGATCCTCGTGATAGTAAGTTCTCATGAGATTTGATAGTTTCATAAGGGGCTTCCCTCTTTGTTCGGCTCTCATTCTTCTCCTTGCTGCCGCCATATGAAGAAGGACGTGTTTGCTTCCCCTTCCACAATGATTGTAAGTTTCTTGAGGCTTCCCCAGTCATGCTGAACTGTGAGTCAATTAAACCTGTTTCCGTTGTAAATTACCCAGTCTCAGGTATGTCTTTATAAGCAGTATGTGAAAGGACAAATATATTTATAAATATGTAAATATGGAGGTATCTATCTATTTATCTCTCTATATATTTAGATTTTCCAAAATATGACTATACTAATATGACAACACTGCGTTAATAATGTATGAGTACCTTTATTTCCATCTTTAACAAAAAAGGATCTGCAGCAGAAATTAAAGAGTTGCTGAATTTCAGAAAAAGATTTGTTCAAAGGAGATTACTTTCATCAACTTTTTTTACTACTGTTAATGAGAGAATTATGCAAATCACTAAAAATATGAACTCAGGTGTTTTAACTACAACTTTAAACAATATCTCTTAATTCCTGTTTTTCCCATTTGCCCATTTTTTTAAGTTGGTATATAATTAGTTGAAAATTATTAGAGTTTATTATATGTGCCCTTTGTCTTGTAGTATAATTTTAGTGCTTTTAAAGTTTATGTTTAAATTGATGCTAGGTTCACCAGCAGTGAGCATTCTCTATTGCTGTTTTTTTTATTTTGTGTCATCACTTTTTGGATAGATAGCATTTTGTTAGAAATGCTTTGCTCTTTGAGTTTGTGCTCATTGATATTGTATTTCCAAATTATTTTATTACACGCAATTTGCCTGCAATTTGCGCAAAATGCCTGCAATTTGCATTTGTCCTTTTGAGCTAAATTATCTCTTTAAAATCACTTTATGTGCTGTGTGAATATAATATTCCTTTAATAAGTTAGAATGTTAGAAATAATGTTGTTGTCTTTTGAACACTAAATATAACTACTCCCCCTCTTCCTTTATGTGGAGTCAGTCTTTATATTTTCTATGTATACTTCATTTTTATACTATTACATATAGTCTATATGCCCATACAAATCATACTTAGTGTTGGTTTCTGATTGGGTTTATCTGTCTTTTAAAATGTTTATATGTATGCTATCTTATTATACCTATCCTTCTTCCCCATTTAAAAAAGTCATTAACTTGTGTTTTGAGCTCAATCCATGACCAATGTCATATATACCATGTATATTGAACCATATAGCACTGGAACCATACCTGTAACTACTATATGGTAATTTTATGTGAATAGATATCTAGGTTGTTTATTCTGGTTCTCTAACAGTGTTATAATAAGCATAGTTTTATGTGTAACTTTATGCTTCTCTGAGCTACTTTCTTTAGGTAAGTACTTGATATATTTAATAGTGTTGCTGAGACATAGGACCTGAATATTACAACTTTTACTACATGTTGTCAAATGGCTTGCAACTTAGCTTTACTGGTTTACTACTAGCAAACTATAAATTTGTGTCTCAACTATTTTCAAACACTTGATGTTAGTGTTTCCTTTTTTCTGCAAACTCACAGCATCTGCTGGGTTTTGTGGGTTTTTTGTTTTTTTGTTTTTTTTGACTTTTTAGTAATAGCCATTCTGACTGGTATGAGATGGCATCTCATTGTGGTTACTGTTGGTGGAAGTGTAAATTCAACCATTATAGAAAGCAGTATGACGATTTCTCAAAGAGCTGAAAGCAGAACTCCCATTTGACCCAGCAATGTCATTACCAGGTATATACTCAGAGGAATATAAATCATTCTACCATAAAGACAGATGCATGCAAATGTTCATTGCAGCATGATTCACAACAGCAAAGACATGGAGTCAACCTAAATTCCCATCACTGACAGACATTGGATAAAGAAAATGTGGTACATATACACTATGGAAAACTATGCAGCTTAAAAAAAAGGAGATCAAGATTTTTGCAGGAACATAGATGGAGCTGGAGGCTATTCTCCTTTGCAAATTAATGCAGGAACAAAAAACCAAATATGGCATGTTCTCACTTATAAGTGGGAGCTAAATGATAAGAACTCATGAATCCAAATAAGGAAACAACAGACACTGGGGTCTGCTTGAGGGTGGAGGGTGAGAAGAGGGAGAGGAGCAGAAAAGATAATGATTGGGTACTGGGCCGAATACCTGGGTGATGAAATAATCTGTACAACAAATGCACATGACCTGAGTTCACCTGTGTAACAAACCTTCATATGCATCCCCAAACCGAGAATTTAAAAATAAAACAACAGTTGATGTTAGAAGATATTAAAATTTTTGCCAGCCTAATTTATAAAGATTCTTTTCCTTAAATTTGAATGTTGATCTCTCTTATATTTTAATACTTTTCAAATCTATTTATTCTGTTCTCTTCTCCATAAATAATAACATGTGTGTGTTGTATCACCTTTGTCATATGTATCTTATTCTAACTGCATTTTAATCTTCCTTATTCTCCGTGTGTCTGTATAGCTGATATGGGTTGGCCGGGACCCTACACTAATCTCGTCTTGAATTGTAGCTCCCATAATTCCCATGTGTTGTGGGCGGGACCCAGTGGGAGATCATTGAATCATGGGGGCAGTTTTCCCCATACTGTTCTCCTGTTAGTGAGTAAGTCTCACAGGAGCTGATGGCTTAATAAGGGGTTTCTCTTTACACTGGACTCTTATTCTCTCTTGCCTGCCACCATGTAAGACATGACTTTCACCTTCCACCATGATTGTGAGGCCTCCCCAGTCACATGGAACTGTGAGTCCATTAATCCTCTTTTTCTTTATAAACTACACAGTCTCAGGTATGTTTTATCAGCACTGCAAAAACAGACTAATAAAACGACTTTCTCGAGCCTTCTACTTTATGCCAGATTAACTAAATTTTTTTTTCTATTTTGTTGCTTTAACTATGACTTTTATCCCTGGAATGTTTTTATTTTGCCTTTCAGTGTATTCAAAGTTTTAAAAAATCTCCTTGTTTGCTTTATAATCTCTTCTCTATAGCCTTAAATCTCTCCTTCTACTCTGTAGTTTTTATTTTTTTTTAAGATTGTTGTCAAATACAATTTTTGAAGTTATGAAGATTTGTCAAAAGCATTTTATCCATTTCTTTGGCTGAATTTATCTGTAGTTTCTCCTGTGGTCTTTTTCTTAATAACATTTATATTTGAATGGGCCTGAGTATTTGCCAAGTTCTGTATGAAGGAGTGGGCTGAGAGTAACCTGAGGCAGCCTACAGAACTGAGTCAAATCCCACTACCCTCGCCAAAATGGCTCATTAAATCCGTTATGTTATTTGACTTTGAAACATGCTTCCTTTTAGGTTTCAGCTGCCAGCATGGTTCCTAGTGAAGCACCCTGTGTCTGGCAATTACAGCTTTATTCCCCATCCTTTCATCTTCTTAGATTGGAGAAGATAAAAAATGTTTCATTACGAGTTCTAACACTTCTAAGACTCCGGTTTTGATCACTGTCTAGCATGCTTAGCACTGAATATACATATTCAGTGCTTATGTATTTAGACATGTAAAAGAAGCCAAAATATCAGTATCATGGTGTAAGATGCACTAAGAGCCATAGACTGTGACACAATAAATATTAGTATCAACTAATATTTTTATCACATGTGCTATTTTAAAACATTTTTATTATTGACAGTGCCCCTGTAATAGTCTCTCCAATCACATCTACCACAAAATAAATAATAATTATTAAATACAAATATCTTGTAAATTTCTGATTTAAAAATGTTTACATCTGAACAGATGGCTTGACCACAACATTTCGTATTATTTGTTAGAAATTGTGTCATTCTTCATTAGACTTTTAGTATAGCATAAATGATGGCAGAGATAAACTAATGAATAAGTCAGTGACTCAATGTTATTAACCATTACTGCTAAGGGAGTTGCTAAATCAGAATTCAGCATATTATAGGATACACAGACTGATAAATTGGATGAAATATTTTGGCATCCTGAAGTAGCTAAATACATTGAACACTTTTGCTTGAAAAAATACTTTCCATTACCTTTTTTGAAATTAAATTTTATCTACCCAAAATAGCCCCAGATGCTCTATTTAAAAACAACAACAACAACAACAACCTGTTTTTAATGCATTTTATGAAACCCTTATTTGAGTGTGATCGTGCTCTCGCAGCTTAGCACTAAGCCAACATTATGTAATTATTCCACAATGAACCATTCCCTGAGTGAAGCCATTTCCACTGTCATGAAGTCAGGCAGTCAGTGAGATGATAGAAAATAAAGTTTGGATAGCTTTTGAATAGCTAATCAGATGCTATTTTGCAAGGCAGTTTCTTTTCTAATCTAGCTCAAGATATTACATACCTAATTATTAAGTTGCTATGCAGCATATTTCTGGCTGAGAAGTACGTATTTCAAAGTTTCTAGCTGCATGAAAATAGTTTATACTCTTGGTCAAGAGATGTTTATTTATTTTATCCTGCATCCTTTTGCTCGACATACCTATCACTTATTGCCCAGGTGGTTTGAAAAATACCCTGGGAAATTTTATTTAGTTTTTCATTTACTCAGTAAATTTATTTTTATTGGTATTGTGCATGCATTTCTACCAACATGCACATAAATATTTGCAGTCCCGTTGATAGAGATATACTCTAGATGCTTTGGGAATTGTATTTCAGATTAAAAATGATGTGATTTTAAAAGATCTGCTGTAAAACATATACTGAATTGTGAACTTAAAAATTTTAGAGAGTAGATCTCGTGTTAAATGTTCTTACCACACACACTATACAGAGGCACAAAGAAATTTTTACCTTAATTATAGTCATAATTTCCTAGATGTACACATAAAAATGTATGCATTAAATATGTGCCATGTTTTTGTATATCATATATGCCTCTATGAAGTTGTTGAAAAAATTAAAAAATAAAATGTCGGTGAGGTAAATCTTTTAAATTGAATTTACGCCTTTACAGAGGGTAAATCATGACGCTTTCAGAATAAACCTCTGTGAACATTAGGGCAACCCCTTTCCTGTCTTTTGAAATTTTTGTACAACTATATCATTTGCAACTTTACATGTCATATTTTTAGTTTTGATTATAAGTTTCTAAACATAAATTTATGAATATACAGATTCTCGTTGGGAGCTTTGAGGTTTAACAGCTGCAGACCAGATTGTTGGAGGGCCTCAGAGAGTAGTTTTAGGGGTAGTAAAATTTCAGGCCTGTGGTTCTTTCAGCTGCACAGGTTCTTCAATATTTAATAGGCTTCCAGGAAATCTCCTCCTAGTAATATGATAGATCAGGTTATCCACCAACTCTCACTGAAAACAGCTAAAAATGGTGATTGAACTATTTGCAAGTGTTCTTAAAAGCATAAAACAAAGCAAACAGCAAACAAAACACTAAGGGCCATCAAGCTTAACCCTCACTAAAGGCTAGAACCCGGAGGACTTGTCAGGTGAGCTAAATTTTGTAGGTGTTTTTATGTTCTCACTGGAGGCAAGGACCACTAAAGACAAATCGCAGCACTTGTGCATGAGGAAGGTTTATTATGAGACCCTTCTCTCTACACTTACTAATCTGAGCGCTACATCTTCTTTAGAACCAAGAGTAAATACAACCCACCCAGCGCCTCCAGGGAATTAAAAAGCAAGTTATCCTAGTGCTGAGTATCACGCTGCAAGAAAGCCTCACCTGTGAGCCCTTATGTGACTTGGAGCCCAATGCATGTTACCCGGGTTTACAGTAGTCTTAGATAGCTGTCAGGAAAAAATGTAAATCCTCTTTGGAATAATACAGGTATTCATTCTAGATCTTAAATATATCCTATGCATAATTCTACAAGGAGGCTCAACATATTAAGGCCAAATAGTATTACATACTAAGGAAGTTTGCCACCCAAATCAAGAGCTAGCGTAAAAACAGAAGATCTCAAAACATTTCAGATGTTAATATTTTCAAATATAGGTTTTAGTATATTTCAGCTTTCTTAAAATATATGAATTTAAATTAGAGACTCACTAAATGGATGTTTATATAATTAGAGCAGAAGGAAATAACAGATTATAGAGGAAAGAAAACATTTTACAGAAAATGATTTAAAATTTTCAAGTTAATATAAAAAACAAAGGCAAATAAACAATTATTTTTTAAAACTTCAAAGTTAGGACAAATAGAAATTCACACTTAGAAATATATTGTGAAATAATAGAACATAAAAGACATTAGAAGATTTTGAAAGTCCTGGAAGCCATGAACAATATGTAAAATGTAATATAATTTCAATGGGATACTATTTAAAATATACAAATAAAAACATACTTTGTATAACTTTATTAAAACATACAAATCGGTCTTAATACACAATGGCATGGAGATGTCAATAGTCTCCAAATCAATTTATAAATTCTATGCATTTCCAATCAATATACCAACAAAGTGTTTATCTTTTTTCTTCTGTAGAAAATGATGGTGTTGGCCGGGCGTGGTGGCTCAAGCCTGTAATCCCAGCACTTTGGGAGGCCGAGACGGGCGGATCACGAGTTCAGGAGATCGAGACCATCCTGGCTAACACGGTGAAACCCCGTCTCTACTAAAATACAAAAAAAATTAGCCGGGCGAGGTGGCGGGTGCCTGTAGTCCCAGCTACTCGGGAGGCTGAGGCAGGAGAATGGCGTGAACCCGGGAGGCGGAGCTTGCAGTGAGCTGAGATCCGGCCACTGCACTCCAGCCTGGGCAACAGAGCCAGACTCCGTCTCAAAAAAAAAAAAAAAAAAGAAAATGATGGTGTTTCTACCATTTATATAGCAAAAAGAAGCGATAAAAATAGCTAAGACAGTTTTTTTGTTTGTTTGTTTGTTTGTTTTTTTGAGACACAGTCTCTGTTGCCCAGGCTGGAGTGCAGTGGGATGATCTCGG
The DNA here is from genome assembly GCF_000951045.1 of Mandrillus leucophaeus. Classification (NCBI taxonomy): domain Eukaryota; kingdom Metazoa; phylum Chordata; class Mammalia; order Primates; family Cercopithecidae; genus Mandrillus; species Mandrillus leucophaeus. The sequence continues at coordinate 619,462 of NW_012101643.1, read as the reverse complement.
CTCACTGCAAGCTCCGCCTCCCAGGTTTGCACCATTCTCCTGCCTCGGCCTCCCAAGTAGCTGGGACTACAGGCGCCGCCACCACGCCGGGTTAATTTTTTGTATTTTTAGTAGAGACGGGGTTTCACCATGTTAGCCAGGATCGTCTCGATCTCCTGACCTCGTGATCTGCCCGCCTCGGCCTCCCGAAGTGCTGGGATTACAGGTGTCAGACAATTTTTAAGAAGGATAAAAAGTGACAGAACTTTTCCAACAGGTTACAGAGAGTTATCTTAAAGCCGTAGCAATTAATATATTGTGATATTGATACAGTCATTTACAAATAAGGTAAAGGAAAAGAGTAGCATGTCCAAATGCTTACCCACATGAGGCAAACTGAAGTTTGACTGAGGTAGCAATGCTTGTCAAAGGGAAATGAAAGAAGTTCAAGGAATCACACAGAGTTTGACCATATGGCAACAAATATAATTATATTCTTACTGTATACCAAATACCAAAATAATTCCAGGTGGATAGAGATATTATACATGTAACTGAATTTTTACAATTTCAAAAAGAATGGGGGAGAATTTCTTTATGACATCAGAGACTAATTGATTTATTAAATAAAATATAAAAAGCACTGAAAATCCAGAACATAACTCATGTTATATCATATTAAAATGTGAAATTTTTGTTTATCAAAAGTATCATAAATTGCCAGGCATGGTGACTCACACCTGTAATCCCAGCACTTTTTGAGGTCGAGGCGGGAGGATCACTTGAGCCCAGGAGTTGGAGACCAGCCTGGGCAACATGGCAAAAACCCAGAAATACAAAAAATTAGCCAGGCATGGTGGCATGCACCTGTAGTCCCAGCTGCTCGGTAGCTGAGGTGGGAGGATCACCTGAGCCCAAGATGTCATGACTGCAGTGCAGTGAGCTGTGACCACACCACTACACCCCAGCCTAGGTAACAGAGCAAGACCCTGCTTAAAAAAACAAAACAAAACAAAAAAAACCAAAAAAACAAAAAAAACTACCACAAATAATAAAATGGGCAACAGATAAAAAATATTGGCTGCGCGGGGTGGCTCACACCTGGAATCCCAGCACTTTGGGAGGCCAAGGCAGGCAGATCACCTAAGGTCAGGAATTCGAGACCAGCGTGACCAACATGGAGAAACCCCGTCTCTACTAAAAATACAAAATTAGCCAGGCGTGGTGGCGCATGCCTGTAACCCCAGCTACCCGGGAGGCTGAGGCAGGAGAATCGCTTGAACCTGGGAGGCGGAGGTTGTGGTGAGCCAAGATCGCGCCACTGCACTCCAGCCTGGCAACAAGCTGGGCAGCAAGAGCGAAACTCCCACTCAAAAAAAAAAAAAAAAAAAATTTTGCAACATATGTGACCGACGAAGGCTTGGTAACCAGAAAGTCTACAAAACCTTTAAAATCAAAAAGAAAAGGGTCAAAAATGTAGCTAAAAAATAAGCAAAAGAGATGAACCAGACATCAAAGAACAGGAAGAAATGACAAACCTGTGATAAAGAATTTCAAAACCGGAAATCAGGGAACTGCAAATCAAGACCACAGTAAAGTATCATTTTTAAACTCAAAAGGTGAACAAAAATTTGGAGAACCAGCAATACCAACTATTGATGAGGATTTGAATCGGCAGGGCATGCCTAGTTATTCCTAGTGATTATAGAACAAGTTAGAGTCACATTTGGCATTAATTTATGAAATGAAACACACACATATTCCAGGAAGCAAAAATCAAATTTAAACACCCAAACTGGCAAATGCATGAATGAAGAGAGCTGTACAACAATGTCCAGAGCAGCATTGCTTGTCAAAGGAAAAAAATATAAAACAACTCAAATGTTAACACAAACCAAATATCTAGGAAAATGCACAGTGCTTTGCATATCCACATAACAGATTGGTGTATGTGTACTATATACAATTTAATATCTATAAAAATGACCTTTTTTCTAAAGAATAATCACAGATGGTAAAATTATCACATTATTATAATAAGTAATGATAGGATTCAAGTATACAGCCCTTTTAAAAATGGCTTTAAAATTTACTAAATTATATGTTATTCCAAATATAACAAATACAGATGACTTTTATTCATTCTCTTTGTTTCTTGTTTTTGTCTAAACTTTTAAAAAATATTTTAATTAGAAAAATGTTTAATTCGGCCGGGCGCGGTGGCTCAAGCCTGTAATCCCAGCACTTTGGGAGGCCGAGACGGGCGGATCACGAGTTCAGGAGATCGAGACCATCCTGGCTAGCACAGTGAAACCCCGTCTCTACTAAAAAATACAAAAAACTAGCCGGGCGAGGTGGCGGGCGCCTGTAGTCCCAGCTACTCGGGAGGCTGAGGCAGGAGAATGGCGTAAACCCAGGAGGCGGAGCTTGCAGTGAGCTGAGATCCGGCCACTGCACTCCAGCCTGGGCGACAGAGCAAGACTCCGTCTCAAAAAAAAAAAAAAAAAGAAAAGAAAAATGTTTAATTCAATTGAGACTATGCATAGAAACAATTCTAGGGATTTGAATTTAATTATTTTTAATTAATGTGAAATTTTTTGTTGATAGGGTATAGAAGTTGATCGTTGAAAAGTATAAATACATTTTAAGCATGAGTATGTTATAGTTGGAGTTGTGTTACCAATAAACATCCAGGCAAAATGGAATATTCAATCTTTTGAATTATTAATTATTTCATGACATTGCATAAATAATATCTTTGGCTCTTTGGATCACAGATTTTCATAAATCTTCCCAGTCAGAAGGCTAATATATATTTTACATTCTAGAATGGAGAATTTTCATTATAAGATGCTGATGGTTACCTATAACTAAAACATAATGCTTTCTACAAATCTAAAAATCCATGAATATCTGAGATATGTGTGTGTGTGTGTGTGTGTGTGTGTGTATTCTCTGCATAATGGAGCTACTTCCAAAACAAAAGTATAACTTTGTCATTTAAAGTCACTTGTATTGTGAAAGTCAAGAACATAAAAGCAATAATTTTTTTAGGAAGTTTTATTATAATTTTCAAATGCTTCTACTCTGATATTTCATTAAATTATTAAAATATTGTTTTATATTGTTGATAAAATCAGGGTGCATGCAGGTTTAGTGTTTATGCATACTGATGTGAAGAAGCAATTCTGTTGTGTTGCAAAAAGGAGAACTGGTTGGTTGTTTTAATGGAGCAGTGATAGTCCAACTATTGCAGAGGCACTTATTTCTCTCTTGAAATTTGTTCATTTCTATATACAATTTTTAGAGATATAAGAAATTTTGTTATTGCACACTTAATATTAAACAGGTCTTGTGTATGTTGCTTAAACTGTGATTGGTAGAAAGTCCTTGTGTTCTTGTAATGGAGCTTACTTACACAAAGTTTCTCCCTCAGTTACACTACTCTGCTCTAGTTGCTCCGGATGCATCTTCTCAAGTTGCTCTTTCTCCTAGGAATTTCACCTAAATAATTTTCCCCACATAGTTTCTCATTGTAATTGTTTTTGAGCATTGGAATTGTCACGCATCATTGGAGATGTTACGAGAAACACACAGAATGATAAATGTGTGCATTCTCCACTCTGTCGCTCTGACACTGGCAATAGGATTATTCCAGGTGAGATCTGGGGGTAGGTGAGGTAAAATCCATTCACAGAAGTGAGAATACATAGAGTCATCAAATGAATGGTAACAAGTAAATAATTCTGGCTCTGAGGAACTGAGAGTTATTGTATTTATAAAAATATTTAATACCCTAGAGCATATGAGATGTAGCTTTTATTTCACATGTGGTTTTAGTAAGTCAGATCCTCTGTTTTTTAAACTCATATTTGTTCACAGTAAGTGCCCTTGAATTTACAGTTTATTATCTTTTTTTCTTAGGATGAGTCTTAAAATTTTGACAGAAACAGTACTACAGCAATTTACATAAGGAGTAAAATCAACTTTCTTATGTTTTATCTAGAGACTCCTTACTTGTGTTTAATAAAGTCTATTTGAAAACCGGAAATTATCAAAAATTTAATGTTAATCACATTTCTTAAAGAAATTAGACCTAGGGATTTATAAATAGCTGAATCTTATGACAGAGAATAATTCAAGGATCCCTAAATATTTTATGATTTTGTTCTCTGTAAACTTACAGACTCTGGCCAAATAACAGCACAAAATTTATAGCATCTTCAAGACGTAGTTCCTGGATATAAAGATAATTATATTAATAAGTACTAAATATTTATTCATGTTGCAAAGTATTTACAAAAAAACTTTGTTTTTGGTGGGGTTACAAAATGTATGCTTAACAGCTGTACTTTTATATATTCTAATGATTATGTAATAGACTCAAATGAGCATACAAACACTAGCGCTTAATTATAGGAAAATTAGAATTGATACTATTTAAATTCTTCAGTTGTTAGTATGTGAACTTTGAAGATTCCTAGAATGTCCTGTACCATTCGTTTTCGGTGTGACAAAGGTGCCTGTAAAGTATTTAGCATGAGACTTTGTATATAGGAGGTTTACACCTTGATGTCTGAGATGGAGCCATCAGGGTTGTTGTGCTTGATAACATTTTATGCCAAGATTATTCCATAATTTCTGGGTGTTTCCTTTGTCTAGAGGTGACTAGCTCCACTTACCTGTGGACCATGCAAAAGTTTCATCCAAGATAGGGCCTTCCTTTCCTTACATTTCATCTAGAACAATAACCAAGGTCAGGTGATCCAATAGTAGAACTATCCTGCTCCAGGAGAAAAGCATTCACCAAAATAACTCCAGGTTCTAATTGATACATAACAGTAAGTACTGAGATCCTGGGATTGGATCTGGAGTGTGCTTGTTCATGGGTACAGAAAAATATAGAATTTGAAGGGGATTTATTGAAATTGGGTATTAGATAAAATATAAGTTCTCATCGAGGAAATCTGGAGATTGTATTGATACATTGCTAAGGTAGTTCCTTAAAGCTTGAGAAGAAAAAATTCTCTAGTAAATGAGATGCAGGTGCTGGAATTGCCATAGAAGAGTGCTGAGGAAGGGCTGACTGTACTCAGAGATTAAGGCATGTTAGAATAGATAAATTCTGCTGTATCAGAAAACGCTTTAGATAATTACGTTCCCCAAGTGCCCAGAAGAATCCCACTCCATAGGGTACTGGGAATGTTCTAGTATGGGAGCATAGTCATTGTTGAGAATCCCAGAGAAATCTATTCTCCATAGGCCAGGTTTACCGACAGGAGAGTTTTCAATAGAATTGGACTTCCAAATATTAATAGAAATCTTAGAATTTCAAAACAAGCAACAAATAACTGTCAAAAGCAGAATGGTGTATTTATTGTTTTTGGGAAACAAGACCAGTCTGAAAACCAAGGGCCCCTTAGGTACATCTGTTTGTTATACCTCTTTGGATTTTGGAGATTGTGATGTTGAGATCTCTATATCTATCTATCTATCTATCTATCTATCTATCTATCTATCTATCTATCTATCTATCTATCATCTATCTATATTTCTAATATCTATATCTATCTATCTTTAATATCTATCATCTATTTATCTCTAATATCTATCTATCTATCTATCTATCTATCTATCTATCTATCTATCTATCTATCTATCATCTATATCTATTTATGGTTTCCAGATAGCCAAACACGTGGAGGCTGACAGGTGAAAAAGAACTCATCCATCCACATTCTGGAGGGGTGGTGGCATGCCCCCAACTTCATGGGGATGGAAACTACCATGCTTGGGGCCCTTCCAAATCTCACCATATGTATCTCTTCATCTGGCTGTTTGTTTCTATCCTTTAAAATATCCTTCCTAATAAGCCAGTAAGTGTAAATATTTTCCTGAGATCTGTGAGCTGCTCTAGCAAGTTAATTAGACCCAAAGACGGGGTTGTAAAAACCTCAACTTGAAGCCAGTGGATCATAAGTTCCCCCAGACTTGTGACTGTGGGGAGGGAGGGGGAGGTTTTGTGGGACTGAGCCCTCCCCTGTGGGATCTGACACTATCTCCAGGTAGACAGTGTTGGAGATGAATTGGAGGACACATAGCTGGTGTCCATTTCTTGCTGTATGTGGAAAAAACCCCATACATTTAGCCACAGAAGTCATCTTCTGTGTTAATAATTGGGGTTGTGTAAGAGCAGAGGAAAAGCAGAGCTTGAGAGTGAGTTTGTTTGTTTCCCTGAAAGGGATAGTATCCATGCAATGCTGGGGAACCCTCCTCTGAATGAGCTTTATCCAAAGAGAGTTCTTCAACAGGTTCAGGCTATAGAAAAGCAGCCTGGCTGTTTTCTGACATGTTCACTGGCAAATCCCATAGTACTTGAGGTATTTGTGATAGATAAGGATGCTGTGTAGACTCTCTGGCAAGCTTCAGTAGAAGAGCCACAGCGTGGACCTAGGGTTCTGCGACTGTTCACTATTCAAAAACAGCCTCTAGCTTTGGTGGCATCAAGCACAGCAGTTTCTGAGCATGTCCTTCATGTGACTATGCAAATAGAGCTGCCTATATTGACAGGTCATTTCGTAAAGTCAAATCTACAGATCTATAATATTGGGTAGGCACCGAGGCATTCATCATGTGATAGAAATCATAAATTGGGGATTCGTTCAAGTAGGTGTGAAAGGCACAAGTGAATGTATAAATACATTTGGCCATTGCCTGCAACAGGTGTCACCTAGCTCATTGCACAGCCATTTGTTCCTTAGCTCACATCTAATTTATTCTTTTGTGGGACTACCACAACTGGATGATGAGGAAGGAAGAAACACAGTTCACAGATGAATAAGATCAATAAGTTGGTATGAGCAGAAAATGAATTGCTCCTGCAAAAAGGCCCAGCACAGAAGTAGTATCTCTAAAAGAAAGAAATAAAGAGAAAATTCTCCTATGGTGGGCAGAGATTGGAAATGGACACACGGTAATCTACTTAGTGTAGAAGGAGAAATGGCTTGCGGCAAGGATATGCAGAGGCTCTTGGTCAGTGGTAAATTGCCCTGCCTAGTGGAACAAGATCTAAGAAAGCAAGATTGGAAAAACAGAGACAAAGAAGACAGGGGGAGAGACATACGGCTGGACCTATGGGAGTAGACACCAAATGTGTGGATATTTGGTTTTCCCATCGGTTCCACCAGAACACATCTGCCCCAGTGGAGCAACCGAACAACCATGCAGATAGAATGACTTGGGTAGGGCGTGTCATCCAGCCTCTGTCTTTAGCCAGCTCTGTGCTTGGGTGTTGTGCACATGAATGGAGTAAACCTGGGGCAGGGTTGGAAACTGTGGATGGCAAGCAAGCTACGTGAACACCAACGCTGGCAGTGGGAAAGGAAACAGAATGGCTAGTATACAAGGGGATGATAACTAGCAATGACACTCTCTTGGAACCTGCTATTCACCCCATTACAAATCATTGTTTTGTTGTTGTCGGGTTTTTTTGTTTGTTTGTTTGTTTTGTTGTTGTTGTTTTAAGAACTGTGACCAGTCACAAATACAAAGACAGAAGAGATTAGACTTAGTGTGTGTCATAAATGGATCTGAGCAGTACAAGAGGTGGGCTACAGCAGACCTTGTAGGTGCACAGCCCCTAGCCCCTCATCATTATAACTGAAGGCTCCACAGAAACCTCCTGCCATTTGAACTGAAGATTCTGTCTTCTGGCTAAGGGAATATGCTGGGCCTGTATACATGACAAACTAAAAGTAATAGAGATTTAATTCTAGAAGTCACCTTCAATTAAAGAAAAATGGGAATCTGGTAGATTCAAACCCCAGTTTCCTCATCACTCATTAAGGATTGCTCCAAGGCTGAGCTCTCCTGTTTCCCAGAATTCCCAGTGTACTCCAGCTCCAGGGTCTCTCGGTGGTAAGAGGTAAGTAGAAGATGCCTTTCCATTCCTGGGATCTCCTACCAACAAAACTGCTTGTCCACTTGTCATTAGTTCATCTCAGGGTCTTCCTGGAGAAGAAATCCACCACACATTTAAAAAATCTATTTTATATAATTAAATGAAACATGCATTCTGAATGTTGTGTCAGTACCTTTCTCATGTGGATTATTTACTTGTGTCTTGATTTTCCCAGTTAGATCCTTATTTTTCCGTGACTTCTCCTTCAGTAACATCTGAATAACAAGAACTCAAAATATAAAAGAGCAATGAAAGAAGTACCCAAATCAGTAGATTGAATAAAATCTGCATGAGAAATGCAAGGTCATAAATATTCATTTAGGCTTTTCCTCAATTTTTACCCTGTTAAGGATGGACCCTTAGGTTCAAAAGTATTGTAGACCATATTAAGTGCCACAGAAGGTTCTCCCTCTCTATAGCTACCTTCTCATCCAATTGCAATGTAATGTGATTAGATTTTATGCATGTATATGGAAAGAGATGTCTGAATACATGGCTTGTCTGAAAGCTAAAATAAGTATGAATGCTGGATTATAAAATTTAAAATTCAGATTCACTTCAGATTCAGGTTCACAAAGATTACGTTTTTCTATTCCAGTCTTCCAAATGGCATTTTCATCTCTAGAAATTTGAGAGAGAAATTGAGTGTCTTCATATGTGAATGGCTCTTCAATTACTTTTAATGCAAACTCACCCTATGTAAAATAAGTGCTTTATTTTATACAGTAGTAATTAAACTACTGAGCATGTTTGAGAAACACTTACATTTTGTGGATTTATACAAAATTGCTATTGCAATTAATGTCAGGACTGCAAAGATAAGGACCACAGTCCATTAACAGTTAGCAACCCTATCAGCTTGACTAGTGACTGGAAATACAGTGCTGATGAATTTCATACATAATATTTGAGAAAAGCTATAAGCTATTAATTTGTAACATACTTCACTAAGCAAATGGAATTAGCAATAGTGAAGGATAAAAATCTTTTGAGCGTATGTTAGGTTTTGTTAATGAAATAAGACAAATTCTTTGAAAAAGTAAAAACTTTGAAATATATGTCCACCAAGAAGTTCTTGTTTGCCCAAAGTCAAAATCATTTTAGCACTTTAGACAGATCGTTTGTCTTTTGAAAGAAAACATCATCATAATAGTGTTGGAAAAGTTTATTCCAGATCAATTTTTGTGTGAACTTGTAAAAACTTGCCTTTTATTTTTTATGTAAAGTGTTTACATCTTGGGAACTTAAGATTTTTCCTTTATTATTTTCTTGTTTCTCTAGTCATTTTCCATAGACAATGCTTGCAAAGAAGTTAAAAGTGATGTGTTTTCTCATCATAATTGATCCAGTGAGTTTTTGCCCTCCTCAAGACCAGCAGTACATTTTCCATTGATCTCCTCCTAACTTCAATTTCTTCCTATAAAAGATAGATTCCATGATTAATAACTTCAATTACCCTCTTGTCACTATTATCAATGTCTTTGGCCTCATTGTTCCAGTGATACAGGCAGCTGGCAAAAGAAACTTGAGGAGAAAAATCAGAAAACTGTATACTGTATCTTAGTATTGACTTGACATTCTTGATGCTTCCCTAGCTAGTATGTTTTCCTATGATCACAAGGAGCTAGTTTAAACTCCTATATTATCATATACTTACCTCTGCCACCTGTGTTATCATTCTCAGAAGATGGTCTCACTCACCTATCACGTCACAACCAGCAATTTCATAATAGCATTTTCACAAACTCTGTCCAGCTTTCCAAACTTTTACCTTCTGTGATTGTATTCACTTTCATTTATTCTTCTACATTTTGGACATCAGTGCTGTTTATGATTATTTTAATTTTAACTTTTCTACTGAGTCTTCTACACTTGCCTGCATCTTTGAGGCAGTATCCTCTTCCCTTGTAAACCTATACCGACCATGGAGGTGAGCTTCTTTCACTTTCATGGTGTAGTTGCAAGCTGCCTATGAAGAAGTTTTTTCTCTTTGAGGTGCCAACTGTAACTTTCATTCCTCAGGTCTTTTCGTAACTGGTAATCAACCTCAATGACTACGAAAGGACACAGCTGGCTTCAGATTCACTTAGAAGGATATGATGCTAATGAATGCTGCATGTCTGCATGTCAGCACAAGTTATTTCTTATTCATGAACGCCCTCACAGCAGTCCCACAGTAGTGCAAGGACTGTGGACTCTGAGTAATTCTGTCTAGTTCTCTCCTTGGTGCCTTTTACCAGCTGTGACCCCTGGGGTCATAATTCACTTTATTTCAGTTTTCTCACTTAAAACATAGAGACAAACATCGCAATTCACCTAGCAGAGTTTTGTTGAGGGCTAAACAAAATAAGCTAATGTAAAAGACCCTCTGGTAAGTGTACAATAGTTATTGCCAAAAATATTATTCTGTACTAGCTTAATAAACTTTTCACTATTTTGCCTATATATGCTTAATTTTTCCTTCAAGATCTATCTGAAGTGTTACTTCCTCTGTAGCTTGTCCTCAGGCCCTCTTCAATTCATATTCTTACAACTCATAACCATCACCACCATTATAAATATTATATCATTTATATTTTATCACCATACATGTTTATATTTTGTATGAAAATATTCACTCACACTACTTCCTAAACTCTTCAAAAAACCAGCAAGTACCACAGTGCATACATATGAAAATAATTAAATCAGAATTTCTAAATGAGCAAGTTTTATTTCAAAGACTCCCTTTTAAAATATATGTGTTAAATTTTAAAAAACAAATGGCAAGTTGTTGGGTTTGGGAAATATAAATAGTAAAATTGAATTTTAGTCAAATTTATCTATAGTAAATTTACCCTTCTGTACAGAGTATACATTTTTAGTAGAGGTTAGAACTTCTGTAGGTTATTTGGGAGAAAGTTTCTAACCCATGTAGAATATAAAGCTAAAGAGACATCAATAATATTTTGTATATAATATGCTTTTGTAATGGAATCCTGTTACAACTTAAAAATGTATTTTCTATTATGGAAGCCAGTAGTCAAATGTGGCTCTTTAGCACTTGAAATGGGGTTGGTCAAAATTAAAGTGTGCTCTAAATATAAAATAGACCGTGGAGTTAGAAGACATAATATAAAACAAAGATTATAAAATATCTCATTAGTCAAATTTTATATTGATTTTATAATCAAAGTATATTTTGAATATATTGAGTTAAATTCTGTACTGTTAAAACTAACTTCACTTCTTTTTTCTATATGGCTTCTGAATAATATATAATTACACATGTAGTTTGTATTTTATTACTACTGGCAAGTGCTGTTATAGATAATGAGTCACAAGTAAAGAGGGAATTGAGATGGTGTCCAGTGGTATAGGAATATAAAAAGGATTACAAATATAAATAGGATATGAGCAAATTAATTTGATAGTACCCTAATTCATTTTTAAAATATTTCATTTCTAGCTTCTATTGTTCATTTATTTATTGGTTTAGAAAATTTTTTTTCTCAAATTACAAATATGTAACTGACTTCAACTTTATTTTTCAAACTTATCAAGTGTCTTAATGATGTTTAGAAAATGAAAGTATAAGTTTTACTCAGTGGGAGACAAAATGGCCTTAAACATATTTTGCTGATATAGGATTGAAACCACCTTTGCAAAATTATAACAATGAGAGAAATCGAACATAATTGACTCCATCTTGCTTCTAACCTCACAAGCTAACTGTATCTGCTTATTTCTGTATGTAGGCCAAACTAACTATAGGAGGAATTTAGTTTATAGTTTAACCTTAAAGAAAAAAAAATAATAGTCACTTCCTGAAACTAACCTTCCCTCCTTGTTCAGGGATAGAAACTGCCTTTGTAAAATTAATGAAAGGTTACAAGGTTAGAATTATGGTAGTGGCCTGAATTCTGCTAAGACTTAGGCATAGCTAAACAATAACTAGTCATTGTTTTGTAACTCGCTCTTTTGGAATTGCTTACCACTCAGGAGTCATGTAGCTAGTGGCTACAAGATTTGTAACTTCCCCAGTTGCCCCTGTAGACAACATCACTACTGTGAAACCTAAGACTGATGTTTGAGATATTTTTCTGAACTTACATTCTGGTGAACCAATTGATGCCACCTGAACTGGTGACCCATACCAACAAACTCACTCAACTGGCCCTATGACCCCCACCCAGGAGCTGACTCAGTACACAAAGACAGTTTCAACACTCCTATAATTTCATCTTGAACCCAAACAATCAGCATTGTCTATTCCCTAGTTCCCTGCTGCCAAACCATTCTTAAAAACCCCTAGCCTCCGGCCAGGTGCTGTGGCTCATGCAGCACTTTGGGAGGCCGAGGCAGGTGGATCATGAGGTCAGGAGATCGAGACCATCCTGGCTAACATGGTGAAACCCTGTCTCAACTAAAAATACAAAAAATTAGCCAGGCATGGTGGTGGGCACCTGTGGTCCCAGCTACTTGGGAGGCTGAGGTGGGAGAATGGCATGAACCTGGGAGGCAGAGTTTGCAGTGAGCAGGGATCACCCACTGCACTCCAGCCTGGGTGACAGAGCGAGACTCTGTCTCAAAAAACAACAACAACAAAAACAACAACAAAAAAAAAACCTAGCCTCCAAATTCTCAGGGAGGTGGGTTTGAGAAATATCTCCTGGTCTCTCACTCAGCTGCCCTGCAGTTGTTAAACTATTTCTCTACTGCAACACCTGCTGTTTCAATTCATTGGCTTTTTCTGTGCAGTAGGCAAAAAAAACCTATTGGGCTGTGATAGGATCTTTCTATTTCATGCATAATGTTATGAGCATTATTTATTAACAAAAAGAAAAAAAAAACTTGTGAGAGATTTTTTTACCATGTTACCTGAGGAAAGATTACCTGAAGTGTGATGCTTTTTAAAGAGCAAAATAAGCACACACACACACACACACACACACACACACAAAGTTGCACCTGAAGATTATGATGTTCTCTATATTTTGTTTAGAATTGATCTGGTGAGATGACTTTATATTTTCAATTTTTGTAGACTCCTAATAAATACCAAGTAGACCCTAGAACTCAAAGGTTACAGAAGAGAAATTAGTATTGAATAACTAGTTTAATTTTAACCCACACATTGAATGTATGTATTTAAATGTTTATGTGTTTAGACAAAAATATTGTATCACTTATTAAATATTTTAGATAAACTTGACTAAAATTCAGTTTCACTGTGATAGCAAGAATATTTCAATTTTCTTTCTTTCTCTTCTCAGTTATGATTGCTTTTTCTTTGAAGAAACTGCCAGCTATGTACCATAATTGTAACACATAGAAAAATAATCTGGTCTACAAAAATGTCTAAATATTGAAGACTATGCTAGAATTTGGCAGAAAATTTATATAATTGTTTGTGGCATAATAATTGCAATATTAAATCTTCAATGAATTGCAAAAAGCAAATAAACTTACAATAACAAATTATTAATCTAAAATTTCAATTATTTTTTCTGGGTTTCTTGCTGGATTAAATGTATCAGAGTCTATTCCCAAATCAAATGTATCTAATGTATTTTACATGGAACAATGAACTACTTATTGATAATTAAAAGGCAGTAGAAAAATCTTACTCCCTACAAGCAAATTTATCTATCTGGATTATTTTATGGACAGAAAACAAGGCAATGAAGTCCTCAAGAAAATAAAATGTTTTGCTGGCTAAGGTTAAAGCTTGCTCTGAAGATGCATTTCTCTCATTTTGGCCCTTTATTTAGAATAATAATTCTCAAAAGCATTTGAGAATGCTTTTATTTATTTTATACCCTTATTTAGAAGAGTAACTCTAAAGCCTCTGTTAGAAAATCATATTCTCATGTTCCACCCTGAACTTCCTGCATAATAATTTCGGGGATAGGGCCCAGCAATCAGCATTTTACAGTCCCTCCAGGGATTTCTCATTCTTGTTAAAGTTTAAGAATCCCTGCAGTAGAATCTGTTTTGGCCTATTTTTTGTCACCATAGGATGAGAGGAATCTACCAGCAAATAGAGTCCTGAAATTTCATGGAAATTAGTAAATAAATTGTCTCTCAAAGAGTCTACTAAGAATCTATTACCTATAGGGAATGCAGACTCACAGGAAGACACATATAGCAAGTAATTCTTAGAGCTTTCACCACACTATCATCCTGAAATTTACATGACCTCACTACATGAGGGAGAAAACAACATAAGAGCAGATATCTTCTTTTTAAAGGCTTCTGTAAATCGTCTTTATTTAGTAGATATTTTATTGTCCTAGATGTATTACAAAAACCAATGTTTACATTGCATTATTATCCATTTATTTTGGTAACATTTTATCTAACCATCAAATTTATATGTGGAAAATGATTTGTCAAATCCTTTTTTTTCTATGAAATTAAAGCTATTCATTTCATATAATTCACACTTTTTTAAAATAGAACACAAACTACTTGTGAGTTAAAATGTGCTGCACATGTATGTGTAATAAACGTCTCTGACATTTTCATCTCGGAGTTGATGAAAATGTTCTTACTACCTGTTTGTTGTACAGTGATACTGTAGTTAATCCACGATGTTATTTCAAAATGAATTTAAGCAAAAATCAACTAAAGTAAGCACTAAAGAAACAATAGGTTAAGAAAATGGTATTTAAAACTGTGTAGGTAATAAATTGTCAAGATGTTTGACTCTTAGAACCCAGTGGAAAACTGAAGACTGAAATACAGAATATTAAAATTAACTTTAAAAGAAAAATTATCCACTTTATTTTGGGGGGAATGATATTTACAATGTCATAGCAATTAAAACTAATTACAATAAATTTCCTTTGGAAGTACAAATGCTATCAAAACTTAATATCATTAGTTTGCCATGATTAAAATTATTTTCCTTTTTATCTTGACAACAACAGATTATTAATTAAATAACTGATTTGCATATACACCCTTACCCTTTCTCCATTCCTTAGTACAATTATAGCTGAACTTAAAGAAGACAGAGATCACATATTTTTTTACATCAAATGAAAAATTTACATAAGTGTTATGTACAGATTATGTAAAATACAATCCATTACTTACTCTCTCAACTACACATCAGTGCTCAGAAATTAAGCAGTTATCAAGCTTTTAACTAATAATAGGTAGAAGTCTAGCCAATTAATTGCCTTGTGTTGTCATTATCTGATTTTAAAAAGTATTTTGTTTTACAGTCTTGTCATATTAGAGTTTTTTCTTTCACTATTTTTTTGTGGAGGTAAAAATATAACTACGTATCTTGTGCCAGACATGCCAGCGCAGTTGTGATTTCTTCATTCAGACATGGTCTGTCTTGGTTTCTACTCCAGTTTCAGCACCCAGAATCATGCCTGAGCCATTGGAAGATGAAAAATGCTTGAATAATGAATGAACTAATGAAGAATGAATAAACATGCTGGCTATATATGTATGTATTAATGTTTTTCCAAAAGTATATAGGTTACTTAGATGTTAACAAAAAGAGGACAACAAATTTATTCTGCCAAATTAGACCATCATTTTTTTAGTTTTCATTCATTTGAAAATAGTTATTGAGTGATTATTATGATCTATCTTTCTGTAGGCAATTGATCTGGTTATGATGTATTTCCTAGTGGTGTCAGAGATTGATCCCTAAATTATTTCAGTGACCAAAGCTGGAGATAAAAGCTTCAAAACTCCATGTATATACTACAAAGTGCATACGTGTGTTTTGTTCAATGTTCAAAACGTAGTAATAACAGTATGAACAAAGGGAATATTTGTTGAACGTCTTCCATTTTTTTAAAATACAATGAATCTTTTATGAACAGATTAGGTTCTTTTGCATTAGCTACTAATCATTCATAACCTCAGATTTGTTTGGCACTCACTCATTTATTTTTCCTAGAATATATGCAGGTACATTTGAATTGCAATTTTGTCTTTGAATATTTTCTGTAAATAGTCTCAATACAATGAAATGAACATAAAAACATGTCTTCTAAAGCTGTGTGAAGTATGATTCAAGACTTTTTTTTCAAGTATATGCATATGCGCTTCTACTTTGACACCTACCACTTAAGGTAAAGTTCAACCTTACTTAATGGAAAATATCTTTTGTGACCCTAGAGTAAATTTGTTTATACCTCATGCACGAATGCTTGTAAATAAATATTATTATATTGGCACATACAGCTACATAGCTTTTAATGGGTTCATATTTAACATCTTGCTCTAATACTAAGTATTTCCATTTTACAATAGAACAGCGTGAGCGTATTTCAATGTCAATAACATATAAATTTACCTCCTTCTTCAAAAGGACACCTAACTTTTCTTGAGTGTATTTTTGGGAAAATAACACCAATTGCTGTAACCCCAAATTTTCGGTAGCTCAAGGAAAAAGAAGTTTATTTCTTGTTACAGAAAGTCTGATCTCCTGTGAATTCTCTTTTCTTCAGGCAGAGATTCAGACACCTAGACTCTTTCCACTTTGTAACTTTGCTGTTCTTAGACTTGGAGATCTCTGCTTACTTTTCCATGTAGCTGACGGACCAGGTACTGGGGGAAGATCAAACAGGAAAATTTTGAGCCAAGTATGATGTACATCATTACTTCAGCCCCTATTCTGTTGGCTATAACTTAGTTACAAGACAACCCTTACCTGCTGGGAAACAGGAAAATGTAGGTACGTGAGTAAGAGGACTAAACTAGCCAGTTTCTGCCACGTCAAATATAAATATACCGCTATTTATTTAATGATTTCTGTACCATACATAATTTTTGTTTTTTAACAGGACTATTATTGCTGCAATAAAAACACACACATGCAAATACCTTTAAACACACATTTGAGTTTTTGTAGGTATTTTTAATAAAATTTTAATGTGAACTTTCAGATCATTTTCAGAAAATGCCATATAAATTTATATTAACATCAATGATGCATGAGAAAAGTAATTTTTTCATATTTGCCAATATTGGACTGTATCAATCATTTTACTTGATTAGTCTGGAAGTAAAATGGGGGCTTGCAGCTTCAAGTTTTTTCATACAGGCAAACTTACAGTGTACTTATCTGTATTTCTCAGCAGGCCTTTGCATTCATGACTATGAGTGAGAATAAGTTTGATATAAGATTATATTACATGACTATGGTCAAGAAATAACCTAGATAGTATTTTATTTTAAAGTTTATGTGTGTGTGTGTGTGTATGTGTGTATATATATATAGTTTTTAGATGAAGTCTCACTCTATCACCCACGCTGGAGTGCATTGTTGCAATCTCAGCTCACTACAACCTCCACCTCCCAGGTTCAAGCAGTTCTGCTTCAGCATCCTGAGTAGCTGAGACTATAGGCACGTGCCACCATGCCCAGCTACTTTGTGTATTTTTGGTAGAAATGGGGTTTCACCATGTTGACCAGGCTAGTCTCAAACTCCTGACCTCAAGTGATCCGCCCACCTCAGCCTTCCAAAGTGCTGGAATTACAGGCTTGAGCCACCATGTCTGGCTTCATAGATAGGTATTTTAATGGAGGCTCTGACTCTGTGTGCATTATCTATTTTTCTCAAATGAATTTATTACCTGTATTTCACAGATTAAGGATTAAATTTGAAAGAATGAATATATGTGTATTAATTTTAATTCTACTTTTGAAATTGTCTGTTTTGTTAATATATGAAATATAACCACTGATACAGTAGCATACACTAAGTTGTTTAGCATACTCTAATAAACATCAAGATTCTTTTATAGATGTCCTATCCCTAAGGCAAAATTTTTTTACTTTTGGTACTACTTAGAAATTTCATAAAAATATTAAACATTAATATAATATTTACAGAAATTATGGTGATAAAAATTTTAAAAACTCATAAAGTATATAAATAAGGAAAACCTTTAACCGTTATTTCTATAATTCCATATGTTAAATGTTTAAGGATAAATTTTCTATGCCATTTTCAACAGTTTGTCCAATGTAGTGCAAAACATATTTGACATTGCATATAATATGTCCACTAGTCCGAATTTGACTTTTTTCACTTAAACTTATAATAGGAGCATTTGTTCTTTTATTTAAATATGCTTTGCTGGCATGATTTTACTGCATGCCTATGAAACTAACATAGTTCAATTCATAAGCTTTTAGTAGTAACTTAAGTCTTTGTGAAATTTCATTTTTTTTTAGTATGTGAAAGCTGATGAGAACATCTTGAACAATACCACATATTTATCATTAGTCACTTATTTAAAATAAATGGTTATTCTAAATGATTGCTCTGTTGGTATTACTGAGTCAAAGTATACACTTTTTTTTTTTTTTTTTTTTTTTTTTGGAAACAGAGTCTCACTCAGTCTCCAGGTCAGAGTGCAGTGGCGTGATCTCGGCTCACTGCAACCTCCACCTCCCGGGTTCATGCTATTCCTCTGCCTCAGCCTCCCGAGTAGCTGGGACTACAGGCACATGCCACCACACCCAGCTAGTTTTTCTATTTTTAGTAGAGACAGGGTTTCACTGTGTTGACCAGGATGGTCTCTATCTCTTGACATTGTGATCCACCCAACTCGGCCTCCCAAAGTCCTGGGATTACAGGCATGAGACACCGTGCCTAGCCACATATACCTGTCTTTCAAAACAACTAACCTCTCTCATTTTTTTCCTCTCACTTTTTCTAACTTTGTCTCTCTTTCTCCTTCTTTCCTTCTATCTTTCACACATATTTTATTACCTATTGTGTACTGACAACTGTTTAGGCACTGAGGATTAAACAGTGAAAAGACAAAGTGCTTCCTGAAACTGTGAATTTTGCATTCTAATTGTGGAAGTAAATCAATGTCAATGGATTTCAAAGTGGGTCTATGTTTTAAGATTGGTGAGATGAAGTTACACATACAACTGAATTGTTTTTCTTTTATTTACTATTAATTTAGCAATAGAGTGAAAGGGATACTTGCAATTTTAAGAAGAGAAATAAGTAAGTTTGCTTCTCTCGTGGCTCCCTCTCACGGAGGCAAGCCTTCCATTCAGAAGGGATTCATTTTCACTGCTGTGTAGAGGATGGTTTGAAGGGGTCTGAAATAAGAACAATGAGGTGAATGAGGAGGAACCCGTTGCACTAATCTAGGCATGGAATAATAGCCTTCTCTATGAACTATCTCACAATGGAAATAGAGTCAAGAAAGAATATTGAATATACATATTGAAGAAGAAAGAAACTGATTTTGCAGAAAGAAATTGTTTTGAGGAGAGTAAGAGAAAGGAAAACAATTCAAGGACACCTCCATTTCTGGCTTGAGATATTTGGTGGATGTTGAATACTATTGCAGGGATAATGGGGATTAAGGTGTGGGTTTAGGGAGGAAAATCAAACATTCTGTTTGGACATTATATTAGTCTGTTTTTATACTGCCATAAAGAACTTCCTTGAAACTCTGTAACTGATAAAGGAAAGAGGTTTAATTTGCTCACAATTCCACGTGGCTCGGGAAGCCTCAGGAAACTCACGATCATGGTAGAAGGTGAAGGGAAAGCAGGCACCTGCTTCACGAAGTGGCAGGAGAGAGTGAGCGTGTGAAGGATGAACTGTCAGATACGTATAAAACCATTAGATCTTATGATAACTCATTGACTCTCGCGAGAACAGCATAGGGAAAACCATCCCCATGATCCAATCACCTCCCTCCCTCCACACATGGAAATTACAGGTCCCTCCCGCGATATGTGGGGATGACAAATTGGGATGAGATTTGGGTGGGGACATAGAGTCAAACGATATCAGACATTATAAATATCAGGTATCTATAGCATAATAAGTTGGAGCTAGAGAGGAAGTAATTGATTACTTGAGTCTAAAGCTCAGGTAAAGAGTAGAGATAAAATTGTGGGAGTCATTAGCAAGTTCATACATAGTATTTCAATTCATATGGTTGCATGATATCATTTAAAGACTGACCACAGAGAGAAAGATAAAAAGAGGCCAGGATTGCTCCCAGGAGACACTTCATGCTGTGAGAGACAAAGGCACGGAGGAACGAGCAAAGGAAGTAGAGAAGTGACCAGTGAGAATGAAAAACATCAGGAGACAGCGGCTTCGAGGAAGTCAAAAGGAGAGAGTGGTTGATGGCATCGATTTTACTAGAAAGTTGAATAAAAGCAAACAGAGAAGAACACAGTGGTTTAGGGGGAAAAGGTCGCCTGTCATTTTGAGTGCTCTACTACAATGTGTAATCATAGCTATAATAATGACAGTTTTCCAAAAATGAAAGAAGAAACAGGCAAGTTAAGAATTCTACCGCACAAGAAGGGAAAGATAGGTTTCTGTATCATTAATCTAATATTTGGATGAGACCCAGAAATTTGTGCATATGTTAATATTTCTTATAATATTACTGAGACCATCTTTCCCCAGAGAGTATGAGGCTAGTGCTTGGATACATAGAATAGTTTTTTGACATAGAAGAATACTTTCAAAGCAGCAAAAAGTTTTGCATTGATTTGGGTCAATGAAGCATTGAGCTCTTGTGATTTAATGTATAAAGGACTATGTTAGAGCTTCTTTGCACTCCCCTGAATATTTGGAGATGTTTGAGGAAACCATTGGGTGGAGTTGAGATCTCAAGAATTTGGGAGTTGCAGAGCATAAGATACATTTCTAGATATCCTTCTCTGGTAAACAGTCCTTAGGTTAAGAAAACAATTTAGATAATACTTTAAACTAGTGGATGTATCCAATTAACTTTATAAAAACAAAAGCTTTTTTACTGAAATATTATTGTAATTTATGTAATTATGTGAGTTTCAAAGAAATAACTGGCATTTTTGTCTTTTTTTTTTTTTTTTCTTGAGGCAGAGTCTTGCTCTGTCACCAGGCTGGAGTACAGTAGTGTGATCTCGACTCACTGCAACCTCTGCCTCACGTGTTCCAGCAACTCTCCTGCCTCAGCCTCCCGAGTAGCTGGGAATACAGGTGTGGACCACCACACCCAGCTAATTTTTGTATTTTTAGCAGAAACGAGGTTTCACCATGTTGGCCAGGATAGTCTCGATCTCTTGACCTCATGATCCACCTGCCTCAGCCCCCTAAAGTGTTGGGATTACAAGCGTGAGCCACCACGCCTGGCCTTGCCTACATTTTTATACTATTTGTCAGTCATAATCTGTAACAAAGAAATAAAGTAATGAAAATGCCCAGCATGTCAACTGAACCTTAAGAAAGATCCCTCTATAATTTGGGGGGAAGGAGGGTGGAATTCTTAGGCCCCTCTAATTTGGGAAATTTGGAATTGTGTACAAAAATATAATGTATAGTGTATACATATATACATGATTTGATCTGTAATAGATGCCAGAACTTGTCGTCAGTAGTCAAATTGTCATCTCGACCGCAAGCTGTTGGTTTGCTCTCTGTGAACTTGGCACCATAGGTGAATATAACAAGTGATACATAAAATGTTTATTACTACAATCAATCACCTCACACCTTGTACTCTTTCCCTAGAAAGGAGAAACTGAAACCCCCAATTTTGAAGTTTTAAATCAGTGAATCTCAGTTTCTAATTCTGTTGTTCATATTTTTCTCCAGGTGTCACATAGCATTTAATATATCTGAAATTAATACATGACTACCACTTAATAACTCCTAGGCCCAAGGCTAGTTATTGCTTCCCACCCTCCCAGAAGTTGTGTGATCAAAGCTCCATGCTCTACAGGACACCCGTTATTAAAAGCGTCCTCTAATAACTGAAGCAGAGGAGAATGATATGGAGGCTTTAAGCCATTTTATCTTGAATAACCTGTGCTAAGTTGGGTCTTTGTACAACTTAATAACCAATAGGTGAAAGAATATGTTCTTCCTTATGAAGAGGAACACACATTTTTCTAACTATATCACCATTGTTGACCCTTTTCAAACAAATCACAAATATTGGAATAGAATAATAAAAAATCAGGAAGAACTAAAAACTAAAACGAGCCATCACTGTGGCTCCAACCTTCAGAGAATTTGGCATTTCTGGAAATTACATCTATATTAACAAAGTTATGAAGATGATATGGTTTGGCTACGTCCCCACCCAAACCTCATCTTGAATTATAACTCCCACAATTCCCTCATGTCATGGGAGGAACCTGGTGGGACGTGATTGAATTATGGGACCACGTCTTTCCTGTGCTGCTCTCATGATAGTGAGTGAGTCTCACGAGATCTGACGGTTTTAAAAATGGAATTTCCCTGCAGAAGCTCTCTTCTCTTGTCTGCCCCGTGTGAGACATGCCTTTCACCTTCCATCATGATTGTGAGGCCTTCCCAGCCACGTGGAACTGTAAGTCCAATAAACCTATTTCTTTTGTTAATTGCCCGGCCTTGGGTATGTCTTTATTACCAGTGTGAAAATGAACTAAGGCAGAAGATCTTGAGTTATTCGATGTTAAAACCTGAGAAAGATAACATCCCTGGAACCGAACATCTATACTCCAGTTGTTCTCATTAGTTTTACTAAAAATTTCTTTTTGGAAGCAACTGATGGGCCCTCTGCTGCCCTTAACTTCCATGGACTAAACCAGGCAATTGATACTACCGTTGCCTTCAATACCGTCTTTTCCCTCAGACCTACACCTCTATCATTATTCTCTAGCTCAGTACACTGTGTGGATTTTCTTTATTAAAAAAATAGGAGTTTCACGAATCCCCAGCTCTGTCAGACTTTCCATATATATTCATGTTAATTATACCTCATACCTGTCTCTAAAATATATCTGCTTCTTTCTATTCCTACTATGAGTGACTATGCTACTACAATAACTTCATAATTGGTCTCTTTGCATTCAATTTTGCTTTCTATTAATCTATTCTCTTCACTCTGCTGCCAGGGTGATCTCTAACAAAATCACATCTGATAATCATAGCATCCACTTACGCATTCTGAGGGTTTCATATTTTCTTTGAAAAGAAAATACAAAATTCTGCATATGACCTTTCCCACCTGACCATCTTTACCTCTAATTCTCTTCACCACATGATAATCTCACAGCTGGTGATCTGTTAGAATTCTCTCCACTTCTCCTTTGAAGTGCTTCTGAAGCCTTTCTGAAATTCTTTGATTCTCCCAAATGTCATAAATTCTGTCTTAACTAGAGATTCCAATATATTGTTTCCCTTCCTGGAAAACATTTCTTCTCCATTTTTAACTGTCTTTCTGATATTCAGATATCAGGTAATAAAAAGTAATATTCAGTTCTTTGGAGAGAACTTCTAAGACTGCTCAGAAAAGATAAAATATTCTGTTTCTCTTTGCTTGATCCCACCACACATATTTTATTGATTTGGCATCTCTCTTTCCCTGTTGACCTCAGGTGGTCTTGTCTTGCTGACCTGCATACCTAGTATGTACAGTGGAATTGACAACAAAAATACAAACGTTAGACAAAGTGGCAGATTAGAGAAACACATTTACGAACTTCATACGGGTTGAGCATCCCTTATCTGAAGTGCTTCGGACCAGAAGTGCTTTGAATTTTAAAATATTTGTAGGTATTACATAATGAGATATCATAGGATGGGACCAAGTCTAAACATAAAATTTATTTATATTTATACGCTTCATTGCCTGATGGTAATTTTATACAATTTTAAAGATAATTTTGTGCAGTTTCAGATTTTAGAGCATTTTGGATTTCAGAGTTTCTGATTAAGAATGCTCAACCTATAGTAGAAAACGGATACGTATTTACAACACATAGGGAATATTGGTAATAAATGTAAAAATGGACCCCAAAGGAAAAGATTCATTATATCCAATCTGAGAAAAATAGAGGTTATTCAGAACATTATAGTTTGTGGGTGAGTGTGGGAATTGTTAAAATATTTTTAGAATTCAATTTAGAATTCTCTATTAGAAGTTTTAAAATGTATATACCTTTTGATTTGGCCATTCTGTTTTTAGGAATCTATCCTCGATAACCATTAATTTATGCACAAAGAGGTATATATGAAGGTGCCTATTGTATCATAATTGTAAGAGATCTTGAAGCTAAAATAGTGAAAAGCCCATGAGCAAGTGAATAGTCGAATAAATTATGTAAAATATATATACAGCTGCTTAGAAAAATGCAAAAAAACAATGATATGTTGTAAAATGGAAGGCTTTTCAAGGTATATTTTCTTTTATTTTATTTTGGAGACAAAGTCTTGCTCTGTTACCCAGGCTGGAGTGCAATTATACCATCTCGGCTCACTGCAGTCTCTGCCTCCTGGGTTCAAGTGATTCTCATGCCTCAACCTCCTGAATAGCAGGGACCACAGGTATGCACCACCACACCAGGCTAATTTTTGTATTTTTAGTAGAGACAGGGTTTTGCCATGCTGGCCAGGCTGGTCTCGATCTCCTGGCTACAAGTCAAGGTATACTTTCCAAGGACAAAGGCAAATTGCATAGCAACATATATGTTCACATTAAAAGGCACATATATGTGTGTGTCTATATATGTATGCACATGTATTACAAAGAAAATATAAATAACTTCATTAGAGATATACTAAGTTTCTTTCAGATTTTTTTTCTATGTGCAAGTAGAATTTTTGCTACATTGGTCAGAATCTTTTCTTTTTAAACATTTTCTTTTATATTATTGCAGTAATATTGTTATTATAAACTTACCGAGATAATCTATTTATGTAACAGGGGAGAGAATCCAGAAACAGACCAGGCATGGTGGCTCACACCTGTAATCCCAGCACTTTGAGAGACCGAGGCAGGCGGATCATGAGGTCAAGAGATCCAGACCAGCCTGGCCAACATGGTGAAACCCCATCTCTACTAAAAATACAAAAATTAGCTGTGCGTGGTGGTGCGCGCCTGTAGTCCTAGCTACTTGGGAGGCTGAGGCAGGAGAATCACTTGAATCTGGGAGGCGGAGGTTGCAGTGAACCTTGCAGAGATCACACCACTGCACTCTGTTCCAGCCTGGCAACAGAGCGGAACTCTATCTCAAACAAACAAGAACTATTCAGTGGTGCGAAGACATTTGAATGCTCGCATTGTCACAGGATCTTTCAGATGTCATTTTGCCAGCCACAAACTTCTGTGGCCAGTGCTGCCTTTGCCTGAGTTTTGCTCAGGCCTACTGGGCTCCATCCAGACTGTACTCAGCCCACACTACTGGCTTTGATCACACACCTGCCAAGGGCAAGCCAGGCATGGAGTGGTGAAGGGTGTGTGAGTGAATGAGAGTGGGATCTGACCACTGCACACAGCCAGACGTGCCAGGTGCTGAAGTGAGGCAGGCAGCTCCAGGTGCCAGCACAGGCACCAGCTCTGTGCAAGGCTGTGGCTGGACCAGATGCACCGCACGTGGCTTCTGCTGCAGGCACCAGCATCGGGATTTGGGGACTGCAGTAACGACCAGAAGCTTGGAGATGTCAGAAACTGCAAAACCCTAAAGAGGGAGTTACGGCCCTGACTTGGGAAGCCCCCAGGTCTGGGCTTGGGAAGCCCCAAGGTCTGGGCTCCCCAAAGGGCCGTAGCTCTTCTCTCCTTCTTGTCACCTGCAACATGGAGAGCTGGGTGGTGGAGGTAGAGGGGGGAGCAGGGGAGTGTGTTTCAGCCTGGTTTATGTTATAACTCTTTCAGTCCCTCCATTTGGCAGGTCTCGAGTTCTTGTCCCATGTCTAGGAAGAATGAGGTACATGGACAACTGGAGGGTGGGCAAGGCAGAGAAGAGCTTCACTGAGCGACAGAACAGCTCTCAGGAGACTGGCAATGGGTAGGTCCTTTCCTCAGGCAGGTTGTCCCAGTAAGTTGAGGAGACTGGAAGTGGGTAGTTCCTTCCTGCAGCTGGTTGTCCCAATGCCTGTCAGAGTCTGCCTTAGTCCTGAGGATTTTTATGGGCTTAGAAGGGAGAAAGTATGTGCTGACTGGTCCATGGGAGGCCACTGGTGGGCCTGGAAAAAGCACCCACTGATTGGCCAAATGTTCATCAATTAAGTTCTCAGTTGGAACTGCAGACTTCACCCAGAACTGGCAGCCCAGCCTCCAGCCTTCAGGTCATCCCTGGATTCAAGGTGGAGTTTCACCCAGGACCCGTCCCTTTCCACCCAGGAGCCTGTCTGCCTCCGGCCACCGTCAACATGCCTTCCACTGGTGCTTAGCCTGTTCGTGCCAAGGGGTTCCTGCAGGTCCATGCTGAGCTGCCCTCAGCCCCCCACCTTGGGCTCACTACCATGCTCCTGGGGGCACCAAAACTCAAGAGGAGGATGAGGTGGAAGGGTGCTGGAGTGTCAGCGTGCCTTGAGCATGCACACACCTGGCCATGTTGTGACAGTGCCTGGGCTTGAACACAACTTTGGTCTGTCCCAGAGCAGGCACCAGGAGCAGGGATAGGCCAGGGAGTGAGGGCAGGCACTTTCAAGGCTGCAGGGGCAGGGGGCTTCCTGAGCCCCCAATAGCACAGAGATGCCCGGGTCCAGAGCCATGGCTGGGAAGCTGCAGCTGCGCCCAGGAGTGTGGGCTCCTGCCTTGCCAACTCAGTAGAAGCTGGGGCTCCCACCTGTTCCTGGTCCCCACCATCTCCACAGAGTGAGTAGCCCTGGCCATGTCACGACCCCTGCAGTTGGTGCCCCTACAGCAGCTGCTCCAGATGGGCTGCTGCCACCGTCAACATAGTTTGAAAGAAATCATATTGAATTCCTGCTTCACGTCACATACAAAAGTCAATTCCATGTTGCTTTAAGGTTTACATGTGTAAAGCACAACCACAAAATTATAAAATATAAAATTAAAACTCTGAAATGAGAGATCAGTAGATTTTATTACATAAAGATTAAGAATTTCTACTCATCAGAAAGACATAAGAAACATGATAGGACAAAATACTAACTGGGATATTTATATAATATAAAGTTCCAAAATGTGTAGTATCCAGAGCACAAACTTCAGTAGGAGTTAAAAGTCAAACAAATTATTGGGGATACAAATGAAAACCCCAGTGAATTTCCACTTTACATACAACATTTAAAAAAATGTACAAGTCTTAGATACCATGAATTTACAATGATGTGAAGCAGGAATATGCTTTTCTATTGGGGTAATATAAATTAATTATACCACTTTAGAAAACAGTCATGCAGTTTCCTATAAAGTTGAACATTGATATATCAAATGAGTCAGCAATCCCACTCCTCAGAATATAAATTTGAGAAATACTTTCATCTCATTAGAAAAGTTACTATATAATTTATAGTAGACTAAATCCTGGGCAGAAAGCATAGGTTCATCAAAGTAGAATGGATAAAACTCATTAAAGTTATACAAGGAGATTTTATATAGCAATGATAATGAATAAACTACAATAATATGCATTAATATGGATAAATCTTATTTCAAAATCTGATATGATTTCATTCGGTTAAAGAAGGAAAGCAAGCAAAGTGTAACAATGTATTATTTTTGGATACAATATAGGTGACATTGTCAAAGAGAGATTCAAGGGAATAATTAACAAAAAATATAGGAAACAGGTTCCCTGAAGAGAGATAGTGGGAAAATAGAGGCAACTGGTGAGACATACATGGAGTTTCAGGCAGATGGTGGAGAATACAGATAGTCATCTTATTAGAATTCTTTAAACAGTGTATATTTGTTTTAAACATTTTTTTTCTGTTTTTCTTTTTCCCAGTGGGTAATTTGTTTATGGGGGAAAATCTCATTTGTCAAATACAAGGATTAATTGTGTTGACATAAAACTTATTGTACTAAAATATCCTTCTGGAATACAAAATAATTACCATAAAGTATACAAAATTTAAAATAAAACTCTTTATGGATGAATCACAAGTTAAGATTGTGAATATATATAACTATAAAGCTTACTTTGAATTCATTTCTTTTCACACATGAAATGTTGATTGATTATTTACTGTACTCAGGCCATACACTAGCGAATGGAAATAAAGCAATGAACAGGACAGCAGTAGTATCTGCCATCTTTCAGTCTATAATGTAATCTTTGTCATAATATTCCAAGAGTGAGTACTACAGCTGTTAACAACAGTGATATATAAATATTTTATGTTTAATAAACTTTCATCCAATTAATGCTCATTCAATGGATATATAAATTACTGATCTTATGCTGTTGAACTAGAAAGTGTTCTCCTTACCCATAACAATGTGATAGATAACAATCATGGGTTTAAGCTTCTAGTTAACTTCATGCTCTTTGAAGATTGCAATCTAGACAGCTTATGGATCGCTATAAATTCAATACTTAAAAGGTTTGGCTGTTTTTAGGTATTGGCTTAAATCATTTCTTCCATTTACAAAATATCATCAATTAAGAAAGTATCTAAACTTAAAAGAAGTTTATCTTCCCGCACAAAGGTGTCTCTTTTTAATAATGCATTTTCATGTCTTACAGTGGTTTATAAAGAAGATTAAGCACATCATAGTCAATCAGGAAATACTTAAATATCTTCACATATACTTAAGAACACAATGCATTGTAAAACTATGCTGCTATTGTATTAATACTAATAGCTTTAAACATACATTTTGCTAAATGAGAAACAAGAATTTTACCACAAATTTGAATTTCCTCTCTTTTTTTCTCTCTCAGATCTCTGTGTGTGTGTGTGTGTGGTGTGTGAGTGTGCACGTGCTTGAATGTAACTGTGTGCTAGACATTTACATTCATTTCTGCTTTTTGTCTTTTAACTCTTCAGAAGTGGTAATATCCCATTGGCGACATAATAAATCCTCCCGCAAGCTACCAAATATATCATGATGCATGAAACATTTTAGTGAAGCAGCAGCAAGAACACGATTTTTCTGAGCCAATTTTCCTATATCCTTGCAAGAGTTTCTGATAAAAACAATTGGAAAATAATAGAAATACAAATTGGATATTTGTGATGTCTCATCAGAGAAGTTTCCTATCAAGTGCAATTATTCTTCCATATTTCTTTAACACTTCTTCATTGAGCTGTGAAGCAGTTGGAATGAAAGCCAAGATGTAGAAGAATAAACATAGTTAGATTGAACCAACAGTGGGTGTTTTTGGTTGAAACTCAGGCCTGGGAGCAAACACAAGTGATAAAGCCATTATGAAGGTGGGTTTAAATGATTACACATTAAAAATTTAATTTTGAGATGTTAAGCTAAGAAATTTGGAAACGGGCAGTCATTCAAAGATGTATACACATAATGTATATTTTATGAATTTGTTCCCTATTAAGCGTGAAGCTCTAGTTCCATAACTTCTGGGAGACAATGGCCAGTCTCAGACTTAAGGATTAAGAGGTATGTGATTTTTAAATATATTAAGTGATATATAACACCTGGAAAATATATAAACAATAGAAATAGAGACTCAGGTGTACCTACTTAAGAATTTCTAACTATGAGGTTTTATTTCCTCTGTAGAGGAGGGGTTTACATTTTAAGTGATTGACTGTCATATCACTATTTTTTGTATCACTAGCTATTTGCAGCCATGGCGCCAAATTAAGGGATAGCAAACACACAAACCTGGGGTTAAAATGACACCTTGATGCTTGATGTCAAGTTCCAACACATATGAGAGACCAAATCAGCTACAAACTATAGATGACATTTTTATAGAAGTTTTCAAGTTTTCCGAATTAGTTGTATGTAAGTATAATGTTGTTGTTATTGTTTTCACCATTACAAATGAGTCCTTCACGTTAAAGTAACATTCCTTGGGTTTATTAATTCTTTGTTAGAGATGACGGTTGAGACATGGTACAAAAATTTTCTGCAAAAAGGTCAGGTATTTCTTTGAAAATCAGACGACTGTATGCACTTTCTAGATAAAATTCACATACAATAAAATGCACATATTTTTGTCAATGTACTTTTTAATGTAACCACCATCACACAAAAGATGTCGAATATTTTCATCGCTTCAGAAAAATTTTTCTGGCCCTTTAAAGTACTCTGTCTTCCAAGTCC
>NW_012101643.1:586866-588747 GCF_000951045.1 Mandrillus leucophaeus | reverse complement strand
ATTTTGGTCGAATTTGTGTTCCTCAAATAATATATTATGTAATTATCTTTCTTGGAGTTTCAAACTGATGGTAAATATTTTAGAAAATGAGATCAACAGGTGCCAGTTCATGGCCCAGAAGTAGTGACAGTCACATCAACTTCAGTCCTGCTTATACTAAGGCAGTTTATCCAACTGGAGAATAGGGTACATTTTCATGTGAGTTGGAGAATGGAAAAAATGATAACTAGCACTATTTCTATAATTTCCTTGAATATTTGAGTCACCTAATAAATTGATCTCTTTTTGCATACAAACAAGATCAAAAAGAGTCCAACAAATCTTGGTTCAAAATCTGCCTTACTATGTGTGAGGTATGTAAACGCGGAAAAAATAAGAATTCTAAAAAATTTGAAATATTAACATGACATTCCAGAAGGATTGTTTGAGTACTACATAAGTCACATTGCAGGTGTGGGGAAAACATATTATCTTTTTTTGTTCTAATTCTTAAATTAAAAGGCAGATTAGTTTTATATGGAATACTTGAAGGGTTATTTGGGAGGAAACAACTAATGAACAGTTTTGGTAAACAGGGTCTGTGTTACTTTTAACAGAATTCTCCTAATGATTCCAGAATGGGATACTAAGAAACACAGACACTGCCAGGCAGGGCGCAGTGGCTCACATCTGCAGTCCCAGCACTTTGGGAGGCCAAGGCGGGCAGATCACGAGGTCAGGGGTTCAAGACCAGCCTGGCCAATATGGTGAAACCCCATCTCTACCAAAAAAACAAAAATTAGCTGGGTGTGGTGGCGCATGCCTGTCATCTCAGCTACTCGAGAGGCTGAGGCAGAAGAATTGCTTGAACCCGGGAAGCAGAGGTTGTAGTGAGGCGACATTGTACCACTGCACTCCACCCTGGGCGACAAAGTGCGACTCCGTCTCAAAAACAAACAAACAAACACGGACACTGTCTGAGCACCCTCATTCTGCATTTGAAGAAATACAGATACAATGGCAAAAAAAAAAATCGTTCGCTTGGGATTACAGTAAAGAATCTGCAAGTGTTGGCAAGCATAACTTTGATTATTATTTGATTACATGAATTATGAAATGCATGTAGGTTGAAGTTTTAGAGAGACAAATAAATACACAGTATAATTGGGGGTTCTTATTATCAAGGTCCCTCATCTTTAGTATCTGATAGTTTCACATCTTCTTCCTCATGAGTCCATGGCATAGAGTGTCGCTCTGTCATTTCCTGGCTCCTGTGTGTTAGAACCTTTTATGACGTACATATCTCTCCATAGTGGCTCCCTATGATGTTTTGATAAGAAGCTATTCTGGGACCTTCAGCTTTTCCTCTGTTACTACCTGTTGAGGTGAGAGCAAAAGGGATAGAGACAGCAAAGGAGGCAAGAAGTGGTCTACTCTCTTTTCCATCTTTGACCCAAGGATAAGTACTAACCACAGCAGAGCTTATAGCTGGCTATATATTAAGGATATTTTCCTAAAGACCTGAAGAAAACAAAACAGCATAACATTAGAGGCCAGATAAATTTTGAACAAGATAAAGATTTGATTTTGGGGCCCTTGGGCTTCAGCTATAACCTGTCTCTTCTGAGATGATGTAATTATCCTCCCTCCAGGTGAAGGCAGTTCACCACCGTTCCTCTCGGATATATGTGCCTTTGGAGAAGACCCTTATTCCATCACAAAGCACAGGATGGGAGTAGAATCCTGGCTCATCCACTCTAATGGTGAGTTCCCCAGTGTCCTCTTTTCCATTCCACCTCTGACATGCTCTGACAATGGCACCCTGTCAGCCTGTCCCATAACGCCATAAACTACTATTGCTACATTTTCCAAAGTTTAAGCTTACTTAGAATATGTATGATA
>NW_012101643.1:580943-581726 GCF_000951045.1 Mandrillus leucophaeus | reverse complement strand
TGAGACATGGTACAAAAATTTTCTGCAAAAAGGTCAGGTATTTCTTTGAAAATCAGACGACTGTATGCACTTTCTAGATAAAATTCACATACAATAAAATGCACATATTTTTGTCAATGTACTTTTTAATGTAACCACCATCACACAAAAGATGTCGAATATTTTCATCGCTTCAGAAAAATTTTTCTGGCCCTTTAAAGTACTCTGTCTTCCAAGTCCCAGGAGATTAAAAACTTGCTTTGTGTCATTGTAACATTTCTCTCCTCTAGAATTCCATGTCAATGGTATGGAATTCCAAATTCAATTTCAATTCAAATTCAATTTC
The DNA here is from genome assembly GCF_000951045.1 of Mandrillus leucophaeus. NCBI lineage: Eukaryota > Metazoa > Chordata > Mammalia > Primates > Cercopithecidae > Mandrillus > Mandrillus leucophaeus. The sequence goes on along the minus strand of NW_012101643.1, from coordinate 581,401 downwards.
AAATTCCATAAATTTCCATATCTATGGTAGGTTATTTTTTATATCTGGAATCTTTCAGCATAATTTTTTCAAGATTTATATTGTTGTTATATATAATTTATTTTTATTGAAGAATAATATTCCTACCTCATAATTTATACATTCATCTGCTGATGGAAATTCAAGTTGTTTACAATTTTTTACTGTTATAAATTAAACTTATATGAACAATTGTGAACACATCTTTGTGCAGGCATATATCTCTTGAGCACCTCAAAGTAGAATCACTGGGATATAGGGGAAGTGTATGTAAACTTAAAACGATTTTTTAAAACGTTTTCATTTTCTTTGAGACAGAGTCTTGCTCTGTCACCTGGGTTGGAATGCAGTGGCGCAATTATGGCTCACTGCAGCTTCATCTTCCCAGGCCCAGGTGATCCTCCATTCAGCCCCCCAAGTAGCTGGAATCACAGGTACAC
>NW_012101643.1:535857-580123 GCF_000951045.1 Mandrillus leucophaeus | reverse complement strand
ATGGTGAAACCCCATCTCTACCAAAAAAACAAAAATTAGCTGGGTGTGGTGGCGCATGCCTGTCATCTCAGCTACTCGAGAGGCTGAGGCAGAAGAATTGCTTGAACCCGGGAAGCAGAGGTTGTAGTGAGGCGACATTGTACCACTGCACTCCACCCTGGGCGACAAAGTGCGACTCCGTCTCAAAAACAAACAAACAAACACGGACACTGTCTGAGCACCCTCATTCTGCATTTGAAGAAATACAGATACAATGGCAAAAAAAAAAATCGTTCGCTTGGGATTACAGTAAAGAATCTGCAAGTGTTGGCAAGCATAACTTTGATTATTATTTGATTACATGAATTATGAAATGCATGTAGGTTGAAGTTTTAGAGAGACAAATAAATACACAGTATAATTGGGGGTTCTTATTATCAAGGTCCCTCATCTTTAGTATCTGATAGTTTCACATCTTCTTCCTCATGAGTCCATGGCATAGAGTGTCGCTCTGTCATTTCCTGGCTCCTGTGCGTTAGAACCTTTTATGACGTACATATCTCTCCATAGTGGCTCCCTATGATGTTTTGATAAGAAGCTATTCTGGGACCTTCAGCTTTTCCTCTGTTACTACCTGTTGAGGTGAGAGCAAAGGGGATAGAGACAGCAAAGGAGGCAAGAAGTGGTCTACTCTCTTTTCCATCTTTGACCCAAGGATAAGTACTAACCACAGCAGAGCTTATAGCTGGCTATATATTAAGGATATTTTCCTAAAGACCTGAAGAAAACAAAACAGCATAACATTAGAAGCCAGATAAATTTTGAACAAGATAAAGATTTGATTTTGGGGCCCTTGAGGTTCAGCTATAACCTGTCTCTTCTGAGATGATGTAATTATCCTCCCTCCAGGTGGAGGCAGTTCACCACCGTTCCTCTCGGATATATGTGCATTTGGAGAAGACCCTTATTCCATCACAAAGCACAGGAAAGACCCTTATTCCATCACAAGGCACAGGATGGGAGTAGAATCCTGGCTCATCCACTCTAATGGTGAGTTCCCCAGTGTCCTCTTTTCCATTCCACCTCTGACATGCTCTGACAATGGCACCCTGTCAGCCTGTCCCATAACGCCATAAACTACTATTGCTACATTTTCCAAAGTTTAAGCTTACTTAGAGTATGTATGATAGTTTTTCTAACCTGGTTCAATTCCTTTTCATGAATTTCTATTCATTATTAGGTCAAGATGAATACACATTCTTCCTGTAGTTTTCCAGGTCCTGGTTTCTGAACTTGGGAGCAATTATTTAAAAATTAATACAGTGACAGTGATAAGCTGTCCTAATGCAATACTCAAAAGCAAATTTTGCATTTTCAAAATGACAGATTTTGTAGCTTTCACCATAGTTGTAGCGTTTTAACAATTTGAAGCCAATTTCAATGAGTACCCTAATTTCTCCAAATATTTAGCAAGAAGAGTTTTTATAAGCAAAGAATCTAGGCCCTGGAAAATTAACTTTCCTCTTTCTCACACTTGTGAGAACAGTGAGGCTCAGAGAGTCTGAAATACTTGCTAAAGGTCCTAAGAGTGGTGGAGCTGGGATTCAAACCTATGTCATTCTTACTCTAGAACCCTACTGCCTTATAAAATGTGTCACTGAATGTAACTTCCCTTAGCACATCAATCCACGTGCAGCAAAAGTTCTACAAGCTCTGGGGTCAAGTGGAGTGATAGGTTTTCTCTGTCTCCAGATAAGTTGACTCAACCCAATCATAGTCAATTCAATTTTCATTTATTGATCTTCCATCGGTTTTAGGTACTAAGTGCTAGACATAAAAATGACCAGAGGAAAAAGAGAACTTTGGAATGAGAGCAGAATGGATTATTTTCTTCTTTCTTTCCTCTGGTTCAAATAGCATATCTCTTGCACATGACAGTTTTCCTGTAACCTGGTGTAGCACTCTGAAAATCCAGTAAAGCAGGAGTGACAGCACTGTAACTCATGAACTCCACTGAGATAGCTATGGTGTGACAAACCTGTCTCGGCTGTCTGTATATAAATTAGGAATTCCTAAAGCTTTCAATATGAAAGTTGCTGTGAACTGCTTCATTTCAAACTGAAAGCATTGAAATGCTAATTAGGAAGCATTTTTTTTTTTTCCTTCAAAGTAACTTTAAATAACTTTTCGGGAAAGTAAACACATTTTCTCTATTTTTATGGGACAGATTTCTCCCTATGAGAGGAGAATGGCCATTTTTGTGAACTACTGTTGGATATGACATATATTTTGGAAGTCCCTTTCAATCTTTGGATTTGGCAGATAGAATGTTTATACCAATTGTATTTTATTGAAAGCCATTTTATGCAAATTAATTTAACACAGAATTTAATGATTTTGGATGCTGAGAGATGAGGTGAAAGAAACAACCTTTAAAATTAACACTGTAATTTTCATCTTCTGATTGTCTCAGCCTCCCCCAGAATAGAAAATGCTTATTCTCGTGGAGAGAGAAATACATTTAATCCTTACACGGGCACACTCAAAATTGTTACTATGCTTTTACGTATCTTCTTTGGTGTATTTTTTTTCACCATGTCCTATGTATTTTCTTTTTATTTTGTGAAGTGAGGTTTGAGTGTGTGTGCCTGTGTGTGCGTGCATACATGCACAGGAGGTGGGACAAATTCTAAATAAGCTCAGGTAGAATTTATTTATTTTTTCTAGTTACAGAGTGCTCACAGGACACCAAGCAATGGCCGGATTTTTCATGTAGCAGAAGCAGAGCTGCCTTCTCTCTAACCTACACCTCCTCCTCTATTCCTGACCTTGTAAGTGGCATGGATAATTAATCAATGACATACACTGATGACATAGGTGTCATTTTAAACTCTGTTTTCTATTATACCTCCTCCATTTCCTTCTCAATGTGGTTGATCAACCAAAGGCCCATCTATTCTTTTTAATAATGTCTTCATGTTATCAAATATTTTCATTTCCTTTGATACTCTGTGATATACAATCACATCATTTTTTTCAAATTTGTCGTAATTCCGTCATATTGCATATATTTTACATATCTTTATAAAGGATTTCCCTTTTGGTATCTGGCTATCTTTGTTTATAATTACAGAAAGGAAAGAAAAATAAGTTGCATAATAAATATTTTATAATTTAATACATTTCAATTTTAAAAACTTAACATCTACAAAGGCATCAAGGTAATACCATATTTTTTTGGTATACGCATGAGTAAACATCGACACTATCATATGTTAAGTCCTAGAAAATGGTGATAAGGGTTGTTTCTGGGTGACATGGACAAGAGAAATTGTGAGAAAATAGTGTTAAGGAAAAATCAGTTATATGTAAATGCATATGTGTATGTGTGTGTGTATCCTAAAAAACAATTATTATATTGCTAAATAAGGAATTAAATGCTCTATTTTCTTTAACCTGAGCATGTAATACAAAAAATAATCCAATCATAATAGGGAAAGCAAAGACATATTTCAGAGCAAGTTTAAGAAGTTTTCATTTAGACCTGTATTTATAAAAGTAAACCACTCTTTGAGATGAGGTGGAGCCTCTTTATATAGAGATGAATCATCTGATCAACGCCAGGTTTATGTTTTTTGTTTTACTTACTTCTTAGCATTGTTGTTTTCTTTAGTTATTTTGTTTTAACCTTACATCTGGGTAAAAATTTGGAACCTGAACTTTCCAACCATATGCTTCTCCTTCCGTTTACTTGAGACTTAAGAAGATTCCAAAATAAAATGTCTTTAAAGAACTTCCAACATAATTATTCTTTGATTTGTGTTTACTTCATTCCTCCGTAAATGAAGTATAAATAAAGTCATTATGATGACATTTTGTGAAGGAAATAATTGATTTATATATGATTATCTTTAGTAACTACTACTTAATATTAAATTATTTGTCATTATAAAATATCTTTTGAATCAGATATTATTATAGTTTCACTATTGTTTACCAGCAGTGTGTATGATCTAGGAAAGTTATTATTTTTTTTCCTCATCATGTTTAACATTTATTTAACACTCTTAGGACACACTCTGTGCAAAATGCTTTACATACTTGAATTAATCTCCACAATAATGCCATGAGGTGGGGACTAGTATTGTTTTCTTGTTTTAAAACCATTTTTCTTCAACTTTCATTTAAAACTCCAGGGTACCTCTGCGGGATGTGCAGGTTTGTTACATAGGTAAACATGTGTCATGGTGGTTTGCTGCACAGATCAACCCATCACCTAGATATTGATCCCAGCATCCATTATCTATTCTTCCTTATGCTCTCCCTCCTCCCACCACCCTCAACAGGCCCCAGTGTGTGTTGTTCCCTACCATGGGTCCATGTGTTCTCATTGTTCAGCTCCTGCTTATAAGTTATGAGAACATGCGGTGTTTGGTTTTCTGTCCCCGTGTTAGTTTGCTGAAGATAATGGCTTCCAGCTCCATCCATATCCCTGCAAAGGATATTATCACATTCCTTTTTTATGGCTGAATAGTATTCCATGGTATATATATGTACCACATTTTCTTTATCTGGTCTATGATTGATGGGCATTCAGGTTGATTCCATGTCTCTGCTGTTGTGAATAGTGTTGCAGTGAACATACACATGCATGTATCTTTATAATAGAATGATTTCTATTCCTTTGGATATATATCCAGTAATGGGATTGCTGGGTCAAATGGTATTTCTGTCTCTAGGTCGTTGATAAATTGCCACACTGTCTTCCACGATGACTGAATGTATTTACACTTCCATCACAGTGTTTAAGCATTACTTTTTCTCTTAACCTCAGCAGCATCTGTTGTTTCTTGACTTTTTAATAATCACCATTCTGACTGGCATGAGATGGTATCTCATTGTGATTTTGATTTGCATTTCTCTAATGATCAGTGATGTTGGGCTTTTGGGCCCATATGTTTCTTGGCTGCATGAATGTCTTCCTTTGAGAAGTGTCTGTTCATGTCCTTTGCCCACTTTTTAATAAGGTTGTTTGTTTATGTCTTGTGAATTTGTTTAAGTTCTTTGTAGACTCTGGATATTAGACCTTTGTCAGATGGATAGAGTGCAAAGATTTTATCCCATTCTGTAGGTTGTCTGTTCACTCTGGTGATAGTTTCTTCTGCTGTGCAGAAGTTCTTTAGTTTAATTAGATCCCATTTGTCACTTTTGCTTTAGTTGCTATTGCTTTTGGCGTTTTCTTCATGAAATCTTTGCCCTTGCCTATGTCCTGAATGGTATTGCCTAGAATTTCTTCTAGGGTTTTTATAGTTTTGAGTTTTACATTTAAGTCTGTAAATATACATTTAGCAATGTTAGTGGAAGGAAAAAGAAAATCCTCAGTCTTGGATAGTAAAAATAATCAAATGGATTAGTTAATATTTGACCTGTCCAAGTTGTTGTGTTTTCTCCTTAGTGTAAACAGCTTATAAAGCACACATTAAAATTGACTTCTGTTATCGTTAAACACAAAAAACAACAACAAAAACATAACAAAAGAACTTCATTCTGACCAGAAAAATAATAAAATGGGAAAAGTTAGAAAAATGATAGATATGTAATATTATATATAATACATATGTGTGATTTTGAATGTTTCCATAATATTTCCTCTATGATTATACCATAATTAATTTCAATACTATTGTTTGCAATGTAGGTGACTTTAAGCATCTCTTTTGTAGTTAGAATGCTAACTCTTTGCTATTTAAATATAGTGCAAAATCCAGTAATTTGTTCCTACATTTGTTTAAGTTTTTTTTTATGACACAGAAATTTAAAATTTTGATATAATTCATTTGGCTGTATTTTTTGTAGGTGTTATCGTTAATGATGATTTTTAGATCTTTTTAATGAAAATGAATTTTATTTGAAAATTACTACCATTTAAGTTTTTAAAATCTTAGTAATAATATTATTTTTCTAGGGCTGTCACAACAAAATACCATTAACTGGGTAGCTTAACTAACAAAAATGTATTTATTCAGGATCTGGAGGTTAGACGTTCTAGATTAAAGCTCTGACAGGTTTGGTTTCATCTGGGGCCTATCTCCTTGGCTTACAGAAGACCACTTTATTTCTGTGTCCTCTCTTGGTCTCTCTTCTGTGTGTACATCCCTGATGTCTCTCTAATTTGTTTTCTAAATTTAACCTTCTTATAAGGACACCAGTCAGATTGGATTAGGACCCACCCTAAACTCTTCATCTTAACTTTACCAGCTATTTAAAAACTCCCCAAATACAGTCACATTCTGAGGTACTAGGGGTTAGGACTTCAGCACATAAATAAGGCCTCATAAACAGTCATTACAATTCAGATATTTAACGTTATTGTTAGAGAAAAAAAATTCTTAGCAGTATCATCTGCTGGATTTCATCTACAGTCATTTTATGATATATTCGCAAAAACCTAATTACGATTACTCAATTGTTTGAGTCATTGAAAACTTTTAAAAACACTTTTTATTAAGTAGGTTTTTAAACATATTACAAAAAGCATTTTTTAAATTTTTATTAAGTAGACTTTCAAACATATTAAAATGTAGAAGTACTAGTAACAGTAACGAATCCCAATATAACCACCACCCATCTGCAATAATTATTTGATTCATGAATATCTTTTTATGTATTTCTCCACCTACTTCTCCTCTTTCCAAGAAACTAATTTTGAAATACCAGGCTCCAATAATTTCATTCATAAGTATTTCAGTGTGCATCTCTATAAGGATTTTTAAACATAAACAAAATACCAATTTTACAATAAAATTTTAAAGTATTGTCTTAATGTGATCAACTCTCTGTTCAGTGTTCAAATGTTTCTATCACATAGCATTTTAGTAATCTATTCAAATGAGAATCCAACTATTCATATTTAGACCCCTGTATTGCAAATGGTTGGGATGTCTTATTGAATGTTAGACACTTAATTTTAGAATAAAAAACACTTCTGTCAACGATATAAAAACTAAGATTTGTAGTGTTTATGTTTGATATGTTGGATTAGTGCTACTATATTAGTTATGGTTTTTCATTTGTTGAGCGTGTTCTTTGTTCTTCTTTTTGTCTTCTACTCTTTTTTTTATCTTCTATGGCTTTAATTGACCATTTTAGATGATTTAATTTTATGTAGCCTCGCTATCTATTTTGCCTATTTTCCTCTTTTTTAGTAATTGTCCTGGAGTTTGCAACATACATTTAGAACTAATTCAAGTTCAGTGTCAAATAAAATTATACAGCTTCACAGTAAGTACAAATACCTAATATCAGCAAAACATTCCTAATTCCTCCTCATCTGCCTTAGAGCGTTGCTGTCTCTCATTTCATTCATACATTGTCAGGCCTCTGAGCCCAAGCCAAGCCATCACATCCCCTGTGACTTGCACATATATGCCCAGATGGCCTGAAGCAACTGAAGAATCACAAAAGAAGTGCAAATACCTTGCCTCGCCTTAACCGATGACATTCCACCACAAAAGAAGTGAAAATGGCCGGTCTTTGCCTTAAGCGATGATATTATCTTGTGAAATTCCTTTCCTTGGCTCATCCTGGCTCAAAAAGCTCCCCCACTGAGCACCTTGTGATCTCCACTCCTGCCCGCCAGAGAACAACCCCCCTTTGACTGTAATTTTCCTTTACCTACCTAAATCCTATAAAATGGCCCCACCCTTATCTCCCTTTGCTGACTCTCTTTTCGGACTCAGCCCGCCAGCACCCAGGTGAAATAAGCAGCCACGTGGCACACACAAAGTCTGTTTGGTGGTCTCTTCACACGGACGCACATGACATACATAAGTAGATATCAGCATATACATAAACGTACGTAATACAGATACACTGTTATTTTGAATTAACTGTTCAATGAATAAAGAAAAAGAAAAAGAAAAAGAAAGGTTATATTTTAACTCCAGTTATTCATTCTCTAATGTGCCTTTCTTTTTGTAGATCCAAGCTTTCGACCTATATCATTTTCTTTCTCTCTTAATAATTTCTTTCAACATTTTCTGCAAGACAGGTCTCCTGGCAACAATTTTTTGTTTGTCTGAGAATGTGTTTATTATTCCTTCATTTGTGAAGTGTAATTTGAGAAGGTACAGAATTCTTGGTTAGAGTTTTGGGTCTTTTCCCTCCTCAACACTGAATATTTCACTCCACTCTCCTCCTGTTTGCATGGTTTCTGGGTCAGAGGTAATTCTTATCTCTGCTCCTCTATAAGCAAGGCATTTTCCCGCTCTGACTTCTTTAAGGATTTATTCTTTGACTTTGTATAGTTTGAACGTGATATGTCTAGGTGTATATATATATTTTTTTGTCACCTATTCTGCTGGGTGTTCTCTGACCTTTCTGAATCTGTGGATTGACTTCTAACATTAATTTGGGAGACATTCTGAGTCATAATTGTTTCAAATATTTCCTCTGTTCATTTTTCTCTCTTCTTTTCCTATATTCCTATTACAAGTTTGTTACATATTTTGTAGCTCTCACACAGTTCTTGAATATTCTGTTCTGTTTTTTTCAGTAATGTTTCTCTTTGCTTTTTGGGTTTTGCAAGTTTCCACTGTCATATCCTGAAACTGACGGGTTCTTTCCTGAGCCGTGTCCAGTCTCAAAACTAGCCCATGAAAGACCTTCGTTTCTGTGAGTGTGTTTCTGTTTGACCTCTAGCATTTCTTTTATTCTTTCTTGGGATTTCCCTCTCTCTGTTTATATTATCCATCTGTTCGTGCGTGCTATCTACATTTTTCATTAAAGCATATAAATTGTAGTCTTTTAAAAGTCACGCTCTGATAACGCCAACATTCCTACCATATCTGACCCTGGTTCTAATGCTTGTTCAGTATTTTCAAACTGTGTATTTTGCCACTTAGTATCTCTTGTAAATCTTTCTTGGAAAGTACAGATGATGTATTAGGTAAAGGAAACTGTGATAAATAGGCCTTTAGGAATATGGTGGTAATGTGTCGGGGGAGGGAAAGTATTATATAGTCTGTGATTAGGTATCAGACTTTTGGCAAGACTGTGACCATAGACTGTCAACATCACCAGTGCTTCTCAGTTGCCCCACTTTAGGGAAAAATGGGAGAGAATGGCTAGAGGGTCTGGAGTTGGATATTTTCCTTCCCCTAGAGAGATTAGGCTCTGATATAATTTCAGCAGATTAGTCTCTTATAAAATATGTTCTCCTAGGCAGGCCTTTTCAAGAAGAACAGAGTATATTGGTACATTCCAAAATATTTTTTTTCCCTTCTCTTACTGAAAAAAGGAGGGGATTTTTCTGCCATATTCATGAGGCCCTAGCAGGCTTCTGGAGGTAAAACTCACCAAACATTGGGTCCTCTCTCCCCACCCACTGAGGACTGGGTCCCCTGGAGTTTCTGACTCCCAGACTTGTCCACGCTGAGGCTCCAGCAACTTCTCCATTGCCATTCAGGTTTTCATGCCCCAGAACTTGTTTCTGAGGCGGTTTCTGCTCCAATGAGCTGTGATTCTCAGTATTTGCTTTTGTCTCCAATATAATGGGCAGTGGTTTACCCTGTGACCTCACTTCTTTAATGGATCTAAAAACAGTTTTTTTTTTTTCTAGTTTGTTCAGCTTTTGTCAGGGAAATTTTTCAATATTCTTTTATTTCTAATTGTCATTTTATTCATTTTGTTTTAACAGCTAGAAGATTCTATAATCCTCAAATAATGATTGAAATCTCTTCCTTTCTCATCTTTATGTATCTTATTGGAATTCAAATAGAACTTTTACCATAATTTGGCACAACAGTGATTCAAGATAGAAACATTAAAACTAAGAATCAGACATGGGAACTGTAATTTTACTATGAAATATAATCATTATTTTTGATTTCTGGAAGATGAATATTATCAAGTCTTTTTAGTTCACTTTGAGTTCTTGCTTGTCAAGATTAACTTTATTGTAAATATGTGCTTACTTTTGTGTGAAATACATTTGTCATGTGATTTGCTTCATGTATATGCGACCATATGAATTAAATCAAATTTTCTAATGCAGTTTTTTCTTTCATACCTGGAATGCTTGAATTTTGGTATATTATTCAAATATAATGCTTGATTTTATTTGTTAATATTTCCATTTTGATTTCTACATATGTATCATTAAATATGATTGACCCATACTCATTATTATATTTTCTTTTTTCCTAATGTTGTCTTTTTCTTGATTTGCTAGCTTTGAAAAATAAATTTCAGAAGGTAGTAAAATTTACTCTATGTCTTATGGTTTTGGCATTCTATTTATTTCAATGTTTTTTCCTAGATTCTTTTTGTTTTGGCTGGGTCACAGTTTATTATATGACTTCTATATTTTATTGTAATTTATAATTATTATAATAGAGTTTCTATTGGTGGAAAATTTTCTGCATGTTTGAAAAATCATTACTTTAATTGTTTTAATTATGGGTTTTTTTTGAGATAATTTGGGACTCGAACACAATTGTAAGAAATAACATACAAAAAGTCCATATACATTTTGGAAAATGAAAATATCTTTCAAAACTATAATACAATGTCAAAACCAAGATATTGACATTGAAACAGTCAAGATAGAACATATCCATCACCACAATGATGTTGCAAGGATAATAGTCTGTTCCTATTTATTGCTGAGTAATATTTCATAGTACAGATGTACCACCATACATGTATGAATTATCTCTTTATCCTTAATGTCATTAACCTTTCACCCATTGAAGGCCACCTAGATTATTTCACGCTTTGGGATATTATAAATAAAACTCCCATGAACATTTGTATATAGGTTTTTGGGTAGACTTGATTTTCATTTATCTGGGGTACAGGTTCAAGAGTTCAATTCCTGGGTTATACGGCACTTCTATGTTTAGTTTTATAAGAAACTTCCAGATTGTTTTCCAGAGTGACTGTACCACTTTAAATTCCCATTACAACATGTGATCCAGTTTTTCTAGATCCTCACCGGAATTTGGTATTGTCACTACTTTACTTTTTGTCATTCTGATGGATGTGCAATAATAAAACATTGTGTTTTAAATTTGCATTTCTGCAATGATTAATGTTGGTTAGTTTTTTCATGTGCTTATTTGCTATCTGGATATCCTCTTTAAACAAATGTCTTATGTTTATTTGCCCATTTTCTCACTGGATTCTATAATTTTTAATACTGAGTTTTGAGATGATTTTTTTTTTTCAATATATTCTAGAGGCAAGTCCTTTGTTGGTTATGTGGCTTGCAAATATTTTCTCTCAGTCTGGAAATTATCTCTTTCTCCTCTTCACAGGGACTTTCACAGAGCAAAATAATTTAGTTTTGATAAAGTACAAGTGATCAACTTTTCATTTTATCCATCTTGCTTTTGTGTCAAGTCTAAGAACTATTTACCTAGCCCTAATTCCCAAAATTATTTACTTTTTTCAAAAGCTTTAGAATTTGTTGTTTTACTTTTAAGTCAGTGTTGTCTTTTGAGTTAATTTCTAAGTGAAGTATGAAGTTTAATTTGAGGTCAAAGTGCCTTTAGTTGATACTCATATTTGTAATCAAATTTTACTTAGTATATAACTGACTTACATGCATTTTCCATCAGCATTTAATGATATTTTTCCATCATTTCCTTGAATCTGTTCTTTTGTTCATAGACACTCTTAGAATTATGTCTTCATCCTTAATGTCTTGAAATACAGTTACAATGTATTTGGGGTACATAGATTTTAAAAAAACTTGATGAGTGCTAGGTAGATAGATTTATGATTTTTTTTTTTTTTTTGAGACGGAGTCTCGCTCTGTCGCCCAGGCTGGAGTGCAGTGGCGGATCTCCGCTCACTGCAAGCTCTGACTCCCGGGTTCCCGCCATTCTCCTGCCTCAGCCTCCCGAGTAGCTGGGACTACAGGCGCCGCCACCACACCTGGCTAGTTTTTTGTATTTTTTAGTAGAGACGGGGTTTCACGGTGTTAGCCAGGATGGTCTCGATCTCCTGACCTCCTGATCCGCCCACCTCGGCCTCCCAAAGAGCTGGGATTACAGGCATGAGTCACTGCGCCCGGTTTTTTTTTTTTTTTTTTTTTTTTTAAATTTTCTTGAGTGTATTTACTCACAACTTCTGGAATACATAATACCTAATATAAATCTTTTTACATTTTGGGATCTAACCTCCAAATTTTAAAGTTTTATTTTTGCTTTTTACATTTATATTCCCTTGTTTTGTGTTCAGTACGAGTTCTCCACTCTGCCTTCCTAATGCTAACTTATTTTTCATTCTGTCCACTTGGTACATTTTGTCCACATATACTGAGCTGAAATGTCAAAGTTTAATTTGCATAAAATCTTGGTACCTCTTTTTCTTGGAGCTAATACCTATTCTGAAGTCCTACCCTGTTTGCTCTGTTGTTTCCCAGGATGTAGTGCTTTCTCCCTGTTTACTGAAATGTCTTTTAAGACATGGCATCTGAACAGTATTTGGTAATTCCTGATTATGGAGTCATTCTTCCTAGAAAGTAATGTGTTTTGTTTTTCTGATGCTTGCGTTTCATCCTATTTTTAGTGAGAATGAGAAAATATCCAAAAGCATTTACTTTAACTGCTTGCTGGATCTTTGGGTTGCCAGACCTCTGATCCTTTTCTCCTGGGTGTTAGCAGGCATTACCCGTCTCTTTGACTCAAGCTCAGGCACTCGCTGCTCCTGGTACTGCCTGCCGGTGGAGCGTCCTAGTATAGCTTGGCCCAAGGGGTAGGGTGGAGAATGCGCGGAGAGCGTGACCATTTGTTTGTTCCTTTTGTTGCACCTCAGCTGGTCACTTGTGCTTTGCTGGATGTCTGCCTGCATCCTGCCTTTACTCTCCCTGGCTCTTCACTTCCGGCACATATATACCCAACAGTACTTTCTGTGAAAAACCAGAGTATAATTTTATTTCTTGAGTACATCTGTTTTGATGTAAATTATCCAGAGATAACTCAAAATTTCTGGTTCCTGAGACTTCTTCCCTCGTATTCCCCAGCTTGTTTAGGAATGTGTGTGCACACGTGTGTGTGTGTGTCTCGTTTAGTGTACTAAATTGGGGTGGGAGGCAATAACAGCAGCTCAATCTATCAACCTAGTTAATAGAGTGCATATGAACTGGAATCTACTTTCAACTCTAAAGCATAATTTGGGGCTGGGTGCAGTGGCTCACATCTGTAATCCCAACACTTTGGGAAGCCGAGGCGGGCAGATCAACAGGTCAAGAGATAGAGACCAGCCTGGTCAACATGGTGAAACCCCATCTCTATTAAAAATACAAAAATTAGTTGGTGTGGTGGCACATGCCTGTAGTCCCAGCTACTCGGCAGGCTGAGGCGGTAGAATTACTTGAACCCAGGAGGCAGAGGTTGCAGTGAGCCGAGATTGTGCCACTGCACTCCAGCCTGGCGACAGAGGGAGACAGTCTCAAACAAACAAACCAACAAAAGACATAATTTGAATATTTACATTTAGATAATAACTTGAAAGATGTCAAATCAAGAATACATATACACCTATATATATATACACACACATACATATAAAAATATATGTGTGTGTGAGTATATGTATAGAGCCACCAATTCAGGCAAATGCCAACCTGATCCCTTGTAGGAACAAGGCGAAGGATTTGTGGGAACAAGGGATGAGGTTGGCATTTGCCTGAATTGTTGGCTATAGAGCCACTTAGCTTATCACAAACATAAATGTCACACAGCACTTAGGGATGAACAATCAACAAATCCTGTAATATTAAATGACAATATTTTTTAGCACATAAACTATTTTTCCAAACAAAGCCTCATTACAGAATCTTAATACCTGGACCCAAACACAGAACAGTGGCTGAAACCTGAGAAGTGACTGGAGACCTTGTCATACACGCTTCTCATTAGTGTTATATTAGACCCCAAGGCTGCCCAGAGGCACCCTCTGGCTCCAGAGGGAATAGCTTGAAATCCTTTGCCTTAGACTATTTAAGAATGATGCAATGGTAATAATCTTTAAAAATATGCACATACTCAAAAAGGAACCAGAAATATTTCAGGTTCCAGAGCGCTTCTGCTGAATATTGTAATAATAATTTACATTTGTATTGCTTTTATCTTCTATGAAGTCCAGACATCCAAAGAGTGACAGTACAATTTTTTTTTATTTTTTCACTTTGAACTTCTTTGCAGGTGTTCTTGCCTTTGCTAATAAGACCCCAAGAGACAGCACTCCCCATGCTAACATTGAGTGCTAGCTAAAAATAGTAGTCCTGCATTCTTACCATAACATATGAACCGTTTTTGAGCAGACAAATATGAGAGGGAGTTTCCCAGGCATTTAAAATTTTTCTCATAAAGAGTGGTAAAGATCTAGAGATAAAGGGTATTGATTTACATTAAACTATGTTGATAACTTAATAGTCATGTGTTTAAAATTTGAATATTATTTATTATGCTGAAAATTTACATCCATCAAATTTTTTGGCAAAGTATATGTGAGATACTATGTCAATCAGTAACATAAATATATTAATTATTATTATTATATTCATTAAAGATTATATCAAGAATACAGCTATAAAATAATAGTAAGATTCCCTATTGGGTTTTGTTTTTATTATTTCATTAATCAAATTTTGTCTTTGTTACCTATTAATATTTCACTCTAATAAATAAGAACTTTACACAATTTATTAAGCTGTTGATGTGATAACATTATTATTATCTTAGTGTATACACTGCATATGAACCTAGGAATTCTTTCAACCACAAAACATAATTGAAATTTGCATATTAAGACAATAACTTGGCACAGAGTTCAGTACACTCTTTCTCTAAAGGGACTGATAGGAAATATTTGGGGCTTGAAAGTCCAAATGGTTTCTGTTGCAGTTACTCAATAGTTATTTTAGCACTAAAGAAAGCATAGACAATATACAAATCAAAGGCCATAGCAATGTAACAATAAAACTTTATTTATAAAAACAAATGATGGGTCGAATTTGGCCTGTGAGTCATAGTTTACTAACCCCTGCTGCATAGTATTTATTCAACATATATACATTCATCCAACAAACATTTATTGAGCACTTATTGCATGCCAAAATAGATATTATTTCTTAGGGAGATAAAAATATGCAAAACATTTCAAGCTTTAAATTGATTACATTGTGGTATGGATATAAGGGAAAAAATGAACAGATAAAGAAAAGAGTGATAAAATTAGGATACAGGCTTACACTGCGCCTCAAAGGGGGATAGAGCTTCTAAGAACCTCTATATGATGAAATCAAAGGATCAAATATGAAGGGAAGAAAGAAAATATTTTCAAACTGTGTGCCAGGTTAATAGGTAAACTTACCTTCTGTGCAGTTTCACTAGGCTTAGAATTTCATGGTATTCAGGCAATTCAACCACAAAACATCAACTTTTATGTGATGTCTCATCCACACAGGTAACCCCTGAGATAACATTTCTGGAGTTTTGCAATGCAATGCATTTAAGTGTAATTTTCTCTTCAGCTAAAACCACTATTCTTATAATAGTTGTTATATGTTAAGTGATGCAGTGCTAATTTTTATGTTTAAATTATCTTTTCATATGCCATACTTTTCTTTTTTTTTTGAGACGGAGTCTCGCTCTGTCCCCAGGCTGGAGTGCAGTGGTGTGATCTCACTGCAACCTCCGCCTCCCGGGTTCAAGTGATTCTCCTGCCTCAGCCTCATGAGTAGCCAGGATTACAGGCACCCGCCACCATGCCCAGTTAATTTTTGTATTTTTAGTGGAAACAGGATTTCACCACGTTGGCCAGGATGGTCTTGATCTCTTGACCTTGTGATCTGCCCGCCTCAGCCTCCCAAAATGCTGGGATTTCAGGTGTGAGCCACCGCGCCCAGCCCTCATATGCCATGCTTTTATGTGTAAGATCATCTTTTTCATACCTTATATATATTTCTCTTGTGGCAGTTATCATCATATACTGTAATTTATTAGTTTATATATTTGATTTCACTTTAACAACGGTATTTTGTTCTCCAAAAGATTTTTATTTCCTTGGTTAAGGGCCTATAAGTTCCAAGTATCAAAAAAGAGACACACTCTCAAACTTGCATAGACAAGAAGAAAATGGTCTGAGACCAGGGCTGGGACCCCATCTACCCAGGCATCTCCACCCCTAGGCCCATAGGCTTGCTTTTCTTTGCTGCTTGTGCCTTATGATTATATTTTCCATGCATTTATTTTATTTATTTGATTTGCTGTGTTTATGCATGATGAAAAATAGTTGTCCTGGCCCATATTCTGACAGACATTAAATAAAGTCACTTTGTCCCAAATCCGAATTCCTGAGACCAAGAGTTTGTTTCCAAATGAGGTTAGGAGTCCAGCCTGAGTCCTTCCTCCTTGCCCAGAGTAGCAGGGTTAAGTACGCTAGAAATGGAGCTACACAGTCACCCCTCCAGGCCTGAGAAATCAGTCCTAAGGCAAAAGGGTCTTAGGCCAAGTAGAAACTCTAAAATAGGAATTCTGTTGTGTTCTTCTTTAGTGCTGAGAACAATTGCTTTATCTAGTTGTTTTAATCTCCGGAGATTTGTATGATGTCCAGTGCAATGCAGAAATCTAGAAAACAAATGGCTGAACTAAGCAGTAACAACGAGGACGTGAGCAATGAGGAGATTGAATAAATACATTTATGTGTCACATAATATTTTGGTCAAGGATGGATGGCAAATACAATGGTGGATTCAAAGGATTATAATGCCATATTTTAAAAATGATTATTATTATTTCAATGGGTATATTAGCTCATTTTCACACTGCTGATAAAGACATACCCCAGACTGGGAAGAAGAAGAAGTTTAACTGGACTTACAATTCCACATGACTGGGGAGGCCTCAGAATCATGGCGGGAGGTGAAAGGCACTTCTTACATGGCGTGACAAGAGAAAATTAGGAAAGCAAAAGCAGAAAAACCCTGATAAATCCATAAGATATTGTGAGACTTATTCACTATCATGGGAATAGCATGGGAAAGACCCGCAGCCATGATGTAATTACCCCTGGGTCCCTCCCACACCACATGGGAATTCTGGGAGATACAATTCAGGTTGAGATTTGGGTGGGGGCAAAGACAAACCATATCTCTGGCCTCTCCAAATCTCATGTCCTCACATTTCAAAACCAATTATGCCTCCCCAACAGTCCCCAAAAGTCTTAACTCATTTCAGCATTAACCCCAAAGTCCACAGTCCAAAGTCTTATTTGAGACAAGGCAAGTCCCTTCCACTTATGAGCCTGTAAAATTAAAAACAAGCTAGTTACTTCCTAGATACAGTGGGGGTACAGGTATTGGGTAAATACAACTGTTTCAAATGGGAGAAATTGGTCAGAACAAAGGGGTTACAGGGCCCATGCAAGTCCAAAATCCAGCAGAGAAGTCAAATTTTAAAGCTCCAAAATGATCTCCTTTGACTCCAGGTCTTATATCCAGGTCACGATGATGCAAGAGGTGGGTTCCCATGGTCTTGGGCACCTCTGCCTCATGGCTTTGCAGGGTACACCCTCCCTCCTGGCTGCTTTCATGGGCTGGTATTGAGTGTCTGTGGCTTTTCCAGGGGCATGGTGCAAGCTGTCAGTGGATCTACCATTCTGGGGTCTGAAGGACGGTGGCCTTCTATTCACAGCTCCACTAGGCAGTGCCCCAGGAGGGACTCATGTGTGGGGGCTCTGATTCCACATTTCCCTTCCACATGGCCATAGCAGAGGTTCTCCATGAGAGCCCCACGCCTGCAGCAAACTTTTGCCTGGGCATCCAGGCATTTCCATACATCTTCTGAAATCTAGGTGGAGGTTCCCAAGCATCAATTCTTGACTTCTATGCAGCCACAGGCTCAATACCACATGGAAGCTGCCAAGGCTTTGGGCTTCCACCCTCTGAGGCTATAGCCAGGGCTCTACACTGGCCCCTTTCAGCCATGACTGGAGTGGCTGCAACACAGGGCATCAGTTCCGTAGGATGCACACAGCACGGGAACCCTAGGCCCAGCCCACAAAACCACTTTTTCCTCCTGGGCCTCCAGGCCTGTGATGGGAGGGACTTCTATGAAGGTCTCTGACATGCCCTGAAGATATTCTCCCCATGGTCTTGGGGATTAATACTAGGCTTCTTGCTACTTATGCAAATTTCTGCAGCTGGCTTGAATTTCTCCTCAAAAAATGTTTTTTGTTTTTTGTTTATTTTTTGAGAGAGTCTCACTCTGTTGCCAGACTGGAGTGCAGTGGCACAATCTTGGTTCATTGCAACCTCCTCCTCCTGAGTTCAAGTGATTCCCCTGCCTCAGCCTCCCAAGTAGCTGGGATTACAAGCACGCAACACCATGCACAGCTAATTTTTGTATTTTTAGTAGAGACAGGGTTTCACCATGTTGGCCAGGATGGTCTCAATTTCCTGACCTCGTAATCCACCTGCCTCAGCTTCCCAAAGTGCTGGGATTACAGATGTGAGCTTTCCTACTGCATCATCAGAGTGCAAATTTTCTGAACTTTTATGCTTTGTTTCCCTTTTAAAATGGAATGCTTTTAAGAGCACTCAAGTCATCTTTTGAATGCTTTGCTGCTTAGAAATTTCTTCTGCCACATACCCTAATTCATCTTTCTCAAGGTCAAACTGCCACAAATATCTAGGGCAGGGGGAAATGCTGTCAGTCTCTTTGCTAAAACGTAACTAAGAGTCACCTTTTCTCCAGTTCCCAACAAGTTTCTCATCTCTATCTGAGGCCACTTCAGCCTGGACCTTATTGTTCATATCACTATCAGCATTTTTGTTAAAGCCATTTAACAAGTTTCTAGGAGGTTCCAAACTTTCCCACATTTTTCTGTCATCTGAGCCCTCCAAACTGTTCCAACCTCTGCCCCTTACCCAGTTACAAAATTGCTTCCACATTTTCAGGTATCTTTTCAGCAATGCCCCACTCTACTGGTATCAATTTACTGTATTAGTCCATTTTCACACTGCTGATAAAGACACACCAGACTGGGAAGGAAAAGAGGTTTAATTGGACTTACAGTTCCACATGGCTGGGGAGGCCTCAGAACCATGGCAAGAGGTGAAAGGCACTTCTTACATCACAGTGGCAAGAGAAAATGAGGAGAAGCAAAAGTGTAAACCCTTGATAAACCCATCAGATCTTGTGAGACTTATTCACCATCACAAGAATAGCATGGGAAAGACCCAACCCCATGTTTCAATTACCTCCCCCTGGGTCCCTCCCACAACACGTGAGAATTCTGGGAGATACAATTCAAGTTGTGATTTGGGTGGGGACACAGCCAAACCATATCAACAGGTTTTTGGGGAATGGTGGTGTTCAGCCACATGGAAAAGTTCTTTAGTGGTGATTACTGAGATTTTGGTGCACCCATCACCCAACCAGTGTACACTGCATCAATGTGTATTCTTTTATCCCTCAGCCCCCAACCCTTACCCCCAAATCCCTAGATTCCATTATGTCATTCTTATATCTTTGCATCCTCATAACTTAGCTTCCACTTATATGTGAGAGCATATAATGTTTGGTTTTCCATCTCTGTGTTACTTCACTTAAAATAGTGGTCTTCAGTTCCATCCAGGTTGCTGTGAATGCCATTACTTCATTCATTTCTATGACTGAGTAGTATTCCATTATTCATATATATATATATATATATATATGTGTGTGTGTGTGTGTGTGTGTATATATATAGTCAATTGATGAGCTTTTGGGTTGGTTCCATGTTTTTTGCAATTGTGAATTGTGCTGCTATAAATATGCGTGTGCAAGTGTCTTTTTCATCTAATGACTTCTTTCCCTCTGGGTAGATACCAGTAGTGGGATTGCTGGATCCAATAGTAGTTTAGTTCTACTTTTAGTATTTAAGGAATCTCCATACTGTTTTCCATAGTGGTTGTACTAGTTTACATCACCACCAGCAGTATTGAAGTGTCCCCTGTTCACCATATCCACACCAACATCTATCATTTTTTGATATTTTGATTATGGCCATTCTTGCTGGAGTAAGCTGGTATCGCATTGTCCTTCTGATTTGCATTTCCATGATAATTAGTGATGTTGAGCATTTTTTCATATGTTTGTTGGCCATTTGTATATCTTACCAAAATAGCATGGTAGTGGCATAAAAACAAGCATGTAAACCAATGGAACAGAATAGAGAACCCAGAAATAAAGCCAAATACTTACAACCAAGTGGTCTTCAACAAAGCAATCAAAAACAGAAAGTTGGGAAAGGACACTCTATTTAACAAATGGGATAATTGGCAAGACACTGTGGGAGAATGAGACTGGAACCTCATCTCTCACCTTATACAAAAATCAACTCAAGATGGACAAAAGACCTTAATCTAAGACCTGAAACCATAAAAGTTCTAGAATATAACATCACAAAAGCTCTTCTAGATATTGGCCAGTGCAAAGAGTTCATGACCAAGAACCCAAAAGCAAATGCAACCAAAACAAAGATAAGTAGATGGAACTTAATTAAACGAAAAATCTCCTGCACAACAAAATAAATAATCAGCAGAGTAAACAGACAATCCACAGAGTGGGAGAAAATCCTTCTCAAACTATGCCTCCAACAAAGGACTCATATCCAGAATCTACAAGGAACTCAAACGAATCAGCAAGAAAAAAATCCCATCAAAAAATGGGCTAAAGGCGTGAGTAGACAATTCTCAAAAGAAGATCTAGTATCATAGTCATACTGTGACTTTTCTGTGTTTAGTTATGTTTAGATACAAAAATACTTACCACCGTGTTACAATTGCCTACAGTATTCTGTAAAGTAACAATGCTGTACAGGTTAGTAGCCTACTAGCAGTAGAATATTCCGTGTAGCCTAGGTGTGTAGTAGGCTACATGATCTAGGTTTGTGTAAGTATACCTTATAATATTTGCACAATGACAAAATCAGCTAATAATGCTTTTCTCAGAACAGATCCCCGTTGGTAAGTGACATATGACTGTATTCAGAAGGCAGAATAACAGAATCTGATCATTAATAGGATATGAGAAATGAGAAGGTTGGACAACATAAAGAAGCACTTTAATTTTGTAGAGTCAGCAAATATAAAATCCTCTTGAGACATAAGATAACACAAATTCCTCATCGGAGTGTGGAATTTTACATTTTGCTAATTTTCTCCTAGTGGATGAGCTGAACATATTGCATAATGTAGTACAACAACAAATGTTCCTCTCTGTAGGGAACTGAGTGATTGGCCTGGGCAGAGACTTTCCCCTGCCATTGCTACCTTCCCTGGTCCAGTTTGGCTCAGCAAAGGAACCTTCTCATGCTAGATGCTGGTGTTATCAGAAACAGTATGGAGGTCCTACAAGGAGAAATATAAACCAAGTGGGGAATTTTGCTGGCCCAGTGGCACACCACACACTAGTTTGGATGGCAATACGGGAGCATTTTTTGGATTTGGCTGACAAATAACTAAATTATCCAGATTAGGAGGTCAAATGATTGCCTACCACCTTGGCACCATTATAGCCTTCCATGGAGCCTGAGTGGGAAAATATAGCTGTGGATTAATAAACTGGAGATTGTACTAAAGCCATTCTTGACACAGTATTCCCTCATGACAATATACTCTGAACCCTTTATTTGCTTCTGAAAAGCAATTTTAAAATCCAAGAGTGAAAGAACAATATCTATTGGTTGCAAAAGTTGTAGTTGGGGTGTGTGTGTGTGTGTGTGTGTGTGTGTGTGTAACTTGCCTGTGTAACAACTCTGGTACACCTAACACTGACCCTTTTCTCCCAATCCAGGTTAGTAGGTCTGGATACATATTAGTATGTATTAGTCTGGTTTCGCCTTGCTGTAAAGAAATACCTGAGACTGGGTAGTTTATAAAGAAAAGCTGTTTACTTGCTCACAGTCTCAGGCTGTACAAACATGGTGCTGGCATCTGCTTGGCTTCTGGTGAGGCCTCAGGGAGCTTTTCCTTGTGGCAGAAGGCAAAGCGGGAGACAGGCACATCACATGGTAATAGCAGGAGCAAGAAAAGAGAAGGGGGAGATCCCAGACTCTTTTAAACAACCAGATCTTGTGTGAATCTACTGAGCAAGAAGTCACTCATCACCAAGGGGATCGTGCTAAACCAAGATATGAGTTATCTCTTACCAGATCACAGCAGTGAAGTGTGGATAAAGTCTCATTTCTCAGTGATCTGGTACCAGCTTTCTATACACTGTCCTTGTACATGGCCTCTTGGATACCCTGGGGCAATCGGAGTGTAGTTTGCAATAAGGGATCTTCATTGATACCTTCCTCATCATCAGCAAAGAGCAGCTCATGACTATCTGATAGCTAGGCTAGTAGATGTGCTCAGAAACTCCCTTATATTCACCTCCCTAGATCACAGTTTAGGTAATTCTCCTGCAGCATAATTGAGCATCTTCGTAACAAGAGGTAATCTATACTGTGGTAACAAGGAGATGCTAAACTTTTATATTTGAAGGTACAAATTAAATCACCTAAGACCTATTGCTTGCGGAAAAAAATGCAAATGTTGTAGGTTACTTATCTCTGAAAAAAATTGTATATACCAAACGACATAAAAATTAATTCCTGACATCCAAGCATATTGTTTATGTAACTGTGCATTCTTTCAAAATATTCAACATTTGGTGAGATTATAGAAGCTAGAATACAAAAGGCAAGTTGAATTGTTTTTATTTAACTCCCAGAAAAACAAGCCATTTAACATTATTAAACAAATTATGGAAATGAGTTCATACATATCTATATACATACCTTGAGATGCAATTTTTATAATGACACGTTATGTTGCAAAAATCAGATATGCATTTTTTGTGTTCTTGAATATTTCTGGAACATTGGCAAATTTTCAGCACTATTATACATATGTGCTTATCTTTGTCTAAAAATATATTATTTCACACATTGGATATTAATCTTTTGTATGTGTGTCTATTTTTGTAACAACCTCTTTTAAAGACTGATTCAATTTATTTTAATTTTTCAGTTAGCTGAAAATCACAAGTTTATATGAGAATGATAGTAATTATATTCTCTAAATGGATTTATTCTAAATTCAAATGAAAACAAAACCTAATGCTACAGTAAGACAATTTATGGGAAATATTAATCACTGTGCCTCATTAATTAATTCTTTTCACCTTCAAAGTACATCAGTGATGTGGTGATATTTAAAATTTTTCTCCTTTATATTTTATACTTTTAGTATGAGGTAAACGGGTAAACAAATAATGATGTCCTGATTCATGCTGCTTTCTTGAGCAAAACAAAATTAAGCCTATCTGAATTAGTAATAACACAATTGAGATTTACACAGTTGATCTTGTGTCAGTCGGTGACCAACCATTGAGAAGTCAAGTGTCTGATTTCATAAATAAATAAGGTGGATCAACTTACCTATTAACAGAAAACGTGTGTTTAAAATTCTTGTGAGGAAATTTAATGATTTTTGACCTGGCGGTAGTATTTTAGAGGAATACATTTGAATTTGTACTACACAAGTTTGTCTTTGGCAGGCAGTCAAGAAATAACTACATTTCTATAGTAATGTTTTCTGAAACATGTGGATCTCGAGCAATCGTAATGGAATGGATACTCACTGGCAGAGTACACGTCTGGGCAAGACAGATCTCCAGCAAGTACCAACCCAGACAATTGTTATCTAGTGAACTGTGTAGAAGACCTTTAGCAATTTTATCTGATGAACGTAGCTCATTCTTTTGAATACATCGAGTTGTGACGATTAAATGAAATAGTTTTTCAGCGTGCCCATGTGCGTGACAAGCACCGTGGCAGACACAGGCATCCCTCATCGAGAGCCTTTGCTGATTTATAACCCCAAATTTCTGTGAGGTGGAGGTCTCCGGCCTAATACTTCTAAGACTATAATAATTGAATCTAAGGAAAAGAAATGAAAGATTGAACATGAAATTTTATGGTAATTCATTACAAAGTACCAAGGGAAGTAGTACTGAAGTCACATGTGAGCGTAGAAAAAGGAGAGAAAGAAGGGTGGGTGTAAGGAAAAGCAAAATGCAGGGAGGTTGCTTTGAAGCACTCCTGTGGAGTCAGCCTGAAAACCAGCTCCTGCTTTTTGTTTTCTTTTTATGATGGTTGGCTCTTTAAGGAGCCGTTTTCATGGAAGAGGTGTTGAGGTGAAAGCTTTCCACGCGGTCTCCTTGACTTCCTGCCCCAGCTCCACTGCAATTAAATGCTTGACTTTCTCCAGATCTCAGTTTCTTTGTCTGTAAAATAAAAATTACAAATATACTCTCCTGATAGGGTTGTGGTAACAAGTCAACGAGAACATGCAAAGACAGCATTTTTTTTTTTTTAGATGGAATTAACCCAGGCTGGAGTGTAGTGACATAATCTCAGCTCACTGCAACTTCCGCCTCCTGAGTTCAAGCAATTCTTCTGCCTCAGCCTCCCGAGTAGCTGGGATCACAGGTACGCGCCACCACGCTAGGCTAATTGTTGTATTATTAGCAGAGACAGGGTTTCACCATGTTGGCCAGGTTGATCTCAAATTCCTGACCTCAGGTGATCCACCCGCCTCGGCCTCCCAAAGTTCTGGGATTACAGGCGTGAGCCACTGTGCCTGGCCAAAGACAACATTTGACACAGTACCAGCACAATACCAACAAACTTGTTATTAAACGTTGAGCATTCTCACGTTGGCTGTTTTTTTTTTACTATGTAGTTTTTCCAGAAGCAAGCAGGTCCACATATGAGTAGAAAGACTAGAGAGCCTTGGGTAGCTCTGAGTCTGAGAAGCTTTTCTTTGGCAAGGAGCTGGACAGGGATTGCCAGAGGGTTCAACTCTGAGGCCAGGTTGTGAGGGGTGAAAAGCATAAAAAATACTGTTTTCTTTCTCCTTGATAAAATATACCATTTCAGCTCTCATATCTCTTAAAGGAATGTTTTATTTACTTAAAAATGTAATCTGATTGCCAGAAGGACTTTTGTTGTGCTAAGAACATAGACAGTTATATGTGGCTACTTCTCTGTATGAAGTAAATAGGAAATTTTACATGACAAAAATAGCAATGGTGGTATGTACAAATGTAAGTCATTTGAATTCTAAAGTCAGTACTTCAACTATTCCCTTAAATTAGATCAAATATTTTAAGGGTCATTTATATTTATTTTATCTAATCTAAATTATGTTATTGTCCACATTGGAATAAAGTACAGTAGAATAGGTATGAAATCGTGGATAATATTTTTCTTTCAACCTCTGCCTCCCAGGATCAAGCGATTCTCCTGCCTCAGGCTCCCGAGTAGCTGGGATTACAGGCATGTGCCACCACGCCTGGGTAATTTTTGTATTTTTTAGTAGAGATGGGGTTTTTCCATGTTAGTCAGGCTGGTCTCGATCTCCCAAACTCAGGTGATCCACCTACCTCAGCCTCCCAAAGTGATGGGATTACAGGCTTGAGCCACCATGCCAGGCCAAATTTTATCCCCTATTGTATGAAATCTTTCTAATCCATGCTTACAATATAAATGTATAATATTATATATACTATATGTTTATTACATATCATTATGTTATATACCATATTATACTTCTTAATTTGGATGGACATTTTTTAAAAACTAGATAGCTTTAAATGTTAGCTATGTTTTTTGAAACCCACCCAAGCAATTAAGCATTGCATAAATATGCTTTTTAGAAACCATACATTTAAAGTATTAAGCAAAAGGTCTATCACGATGACTATACCTCTTCAATATACAGTAACCGTGAGTGTCACTGATTGCACCTTGCACTGCAGAAGATGTGGGAGGAGGAAAGCTGCTTCTGCTCAGACAGTCCCCAAAGCATCTGGAGGTCTGCATTGTGACTGACACGTATTCTTCTCTCCGAAAGAGACCACAGTCCCTTAGGTTTCTAATTTTTATTCCTTTCTTGGACTGCAGCTATAAATGTTTCCTTGGTGGGTTTAGAGGACCTCTGTGGCGCCTGTCAACCGTCTGCAGTTCTGTTACTGACCTGATTAACTCTCCAGTTGTCCTTTGGGCAGTACTCTCCTGGCACACAGCTACAAAGAAAGTGACATTTTATTTTATCCTAGGAACGGGGCAAGTAGGACCTGATGGAGTTAAGATTATATAAAATGAGAGTGGAAAGTGCAGGCGACTTAGAATTAGACAATAGAGGGAGTGTTAGCACACTGCAAGAGAATTAGGAAGGTTTTAAAGTATGAAAAATAATTAACAATTAATAATCATCAGCACAATAATTATAGTTGTGGTTTAGCAGTAAGTATGGCTTAGAGAATAATAAAAATAAGCTAAAATATTGAGAGTTTCTATGTGCCAGATATTCTTCTAAGCTCTAAGTATTACATACATTATTTAATTTAAGCATATAAACAAACAAAATGTCTGTGCGATGTTATTTTTATTCTCACTGCAATACTATTCCCTTAATAATGTATTCTGGAAAGAATGGTCCCAAGTAAACTGAACACCCAATAACCCTTGTCAAAACACAGTCCAGAAGCATAATATTTCCTTGTGACTCAAACAAAAGTATATTTGATTCTTTAGATTTGGGCTATTGGGCCGGGTGCGGTGGCTCATGCCTGTAATCCCAGCACTTTGGGAGGCCGAGGCGGGTGGATCATGAGGTCAGGAGTTCAAGACCAGCCTGGCCAAGATGGTGAAACCTCGTCTCTACTAAAAATACAAAAAACTAGCCGAGCATGGTGGCAGATGTCTATGATCCCAGCTGCTCAGAGGCTGAGGTAGGAGAATCGTTTAAACTCAGGGGGCAGAGGTTGCAGTGAACCGAGATTGCGCCACTGCACTCCAGCCAGGGCGACAGAATGAGACTTTTTATAAAAAAAAAAAAAAAAGAAAGAAAGAAAATTTAGGCTATTGGCTAAGTGTTTTTTAGAAAGATTAAGCGATATTTACGTGCTTCTTTGGATTTCATATGAATGAAAATGAAGCGTGGTGAAATAAACAATAGGCTCATGATATTCCCACTCTGCCACTAAATAAGCAACCTTGGGCAAGTCATTGTCCCCTGGGGCCCCAGTTACCGGCCTATTCTCTAAGTGGTGGTCCAGCCGTATGAAACTACAGCTACAAAATTACTTAAGTGAACAATCAATACTTCACAAAATCTTACAAAATGATTTTCAAGCCTAGCACGTGCAAGTCTTTCCCACCCCCCTTTCTTTTTTGCATTTTCCCAAGTTCTCAGCTAAGTTTTAACCATGAGTAAACAACACTTGGCAGTTTGTAACAGATGAAGCAATAACTACCTTTTACTGAATATCACGATTGTGGTTCAGAATAAAAATGGCCTGGGCATGCTGATTTCTCTGGGTGAGGAGCTGATTTAAACTCAATGATATTGAGTTTAAAGAAGTTGCACTAGCCTCAAAAAAGATGAAGACAAATGCCAAATTTTGCTGATAGGTTATGCTAAAACAGAAAACAGGTGTGTGTTTTAATAGAATAATTTCAGACCACTTTCTTCTAAAAAGATCCGTAAATGTAGGTGCCCACCTCTTCGTTCTTCTGACATTGGTTATTAACCATTATCTGATCATCGTAAGCAAAATCAAGTTAGCAATGTTTACCAGATAGCAGTTGGAAGTCATTACTTATGATTTGTTATTATTTGAACATACAGACACCCTAATACATTTTACAATGATCTCAGTCCATTTTGTGTTTCTATAAAGAAATACCTGAGACTGGGTAATTTAAAAAAAATTACTTGGCTCATGCTTCTGATGTCTTGAACAGTTCAGGATTGGACACCTGTATCTGGAGAGGGCCGCAGGTTCCTTCCACTCATGGTGGAAGATGAAGGGGAGTTGGTGTGTGCAGAGATCACAGGGTGACCAAGGAAGCAAGAGCAAGACAGGGGCCGTGTCTATCTCTTTTTAACAAGTAGCTCCCCAGAGAACTGATAGAGTGAGAATTCACCCACTGAGCCCCCAACCAGAGAAGACATTAGTCTATTCATGAGCAATCTACCTCCCATCAGATCCCACTTCCAATATCAAATCTCAAGATGACATTTGGCAGAGACAGAAAACCCATATCCAAACTATAGCAAAAATCTTTGTCAATCTATAATCTTGACCTGTTTTCTTCCTGTAAATTATCTACACATTACATTATGGGGGTGACTGAGGGTATGCAAATAATGTTAATAACTGTCATCAAATATCACGTGCAAGACACTTAAGGGGAATTTATATTACCGGGACAAAGGAGTAAAGGATCTCATTTAAAATTTCTTCTGTGCTATACGGAATTTTATTTCTCTTTAAATTAAACCTTGTAAAATCCTTAAAGCAGTTATTTTCCTGCTGACGTGTTGTGCCTCATTCAATTTTTGGTGTCTCAGTCGGGTATGTAATTATTGGCAAACCACACATGAAAGAAGCATGTCCACTGGCATGCTGTCACAGAGGACAGCCAAGCCATTGCTTAGTTGTGAATACGGTTGCTCTGCTCTGGTGGCTTGGCCTTCTTGAACTGCTTTGCTCCCTTTAGAGAATCATCAGTCGGTCTAGGGTCTGAGTCAATGAAGAAATTCAGCCCTGTCCAGAGACAGCCTTCAGTGACCCTGTGAGCAGTAGCCACATTCATGTTCACATGTCCTCCCTCTTTACAGTCTCTAAAAATTATATTTTTTTATTACTCTAAGTTTCCTCCATTTAACCAGGTATAATGCTCATGAGAGAAAATGAGGGCAGAGGTGAAGAGTACCGGAAAGGTATTTTAATGTCTCTCTTTACGAGAAAGAAAAGTATCAATTTCCCATATAGAATGTTGGAGAGTCTAGACCAATGAGAATTACTTTTATAACCATAATAAAGAAATATAATTAGATGATAATATGAAGAACAATTCAAGCAGGTTAATTAAATGTAAAACGGGTTCACAAACAGCTCTGTCTTTAACTTTTATGCCAATAATAATGAATCCTGAGATTATATTTTGTGTGTATATACATTTTAATTTATTTTAGTAGAGACTTACTTGAGATTGTCATTTATAATTTTTTCTTTCACAGGAGAACATCATTTAAAATAGTATTAAGTGCATAGTAGAGCAACGACTCCATTTGATTTTTGAAAGGAAGATAAGGTACTAATTCAGCATGATATAATGTGAGATTTGGATATGTTTTCTCTTATTCTTGGGTTGACTAAAGTGTGGGAAATTTTTATGATTTTTCCTAATAACAAAGCAAATATCAAGCAGAAGAAAGAATCGTAACCAGTTTCTCTTACTACTTCCCAATGTGTTTCTGCTGTGGTGTAATTTGTTTCACCTATTTAAATGAATGGCTTCATGATGCTAGCTGATGTCTTTCAAAAAATCATTGCATGAATTGGATGACCTCATTTAAAATGAAGAAAAATGAATTACCTGACTTTTAAAATATGTATGTATTTTCTGTCGTAAGTCATCCAAAAAATTGCACTTAACCAACTGTTTAATTAAAAGGGTGATTTTTTTTGAAGTTGGCCTTTTGCTGCTTAATTGGAAAAAGAGGCTCTAACTAGCAGAATCAGCTGAGGGGCTGTCTTCATCTCTTTAGTCACCGCTTCGCAGGAGAGAACAGTTGCAACGTGAAGAAATGCAGGTGAGGGGAAACAGAAGTTTTTATTTCATGTAGACTATAGCTATAAATAAATCATATGGATTATCACCAATATTTTATAGCTTTGGGGGTATCATTAATTTAGGGATCAAAAGTAGAAGTATTGAAATAAGCAGTTTCCTAAACATGTTAAAATCGAAGTGCACCCTTGATTATACAATTACTTCAACAATGTCCATTCATTCACCATTTAGTCATATAGTGACTACTATGTGCTCACTTAACAGTGGATTCTTTGAACTTGGTCCAAATCCTAAGAATAGTTGCTCCTCATTGTTCTGTTCTTATTTCTCTTCTTGTTTTACACTCTTGGGTGATATCCTCATCCCATACGACCTTAAGGAGGATCTCTGTGGTGATGGTTAATTAAGAATAAGCAAGATTCTTGATTCTAGGTGGGACGTATTTAATTAGCAGAGCGATTCAAAGAGATGTTTAACTTTAATCCTTAT
The DNA here is from genome assembly GCF_000951045.1 of Mandrillus leucophaeus. Classification (NCBI taxonomy): domain Eukaryota; kingdom Metazoa; phylum Chordata; class Mammalia; order Primates; family Cercopithecidae; genus Mandrillus; species Mandrillus leucophaeus. The sequence goes on along the minus strand of NW_012101643.1, from coordinate 549,961 downwards.
TTTGGAAAACAAGTGTGTCAGAATTTGTCTGTAACAAAGCCCACACACTCAGTGGGACAAAATGGCATATACTTTATCACATGAACCTGGGTCTGCAGGTCAGTGGGGTGGCTCTGTTGCTTCGTGCTGCTGTTCGGCAGGTCACTTTCCTGGGTACATATTCAGGAGCCTGAAGGGATGATGGCAACTCAAGAGACACTTGTCTCATGCATTGGTTGAAAGTACATGAGAGCAAGTGCCCACCAATCAGAGGCTCTAACTAGTAGAATCAGCTGAGGGTCTTCATCTCATTAGTCACCACTTAGCAGGAGAGTACAGTTGTAACGTTAAGAAACGCAGGTGAGGGGAAAAAGAGCATTTCAAGGTTCTTCTGGTATCATCTCCAAACATCCCTTTGACCAATGTAAGTCACAGGACTGAGCTCAAAATCAAAAAGGAGGAGTTCTTTTGTCCCTCATGGTGTGGTAGGGGTGCATGGAAACATTTTAAAACAATAAGCTAATCTCCCACCATACAGGGAAGTATGGTGATTAATGAGCATGTGTCTAACTGGAGACAATAGCACAAGAGTAATATAACTAAACTTAATGGAGCAGAAGAAAGGCGAGATACAGATAAGAGCATATGTTTATGACATAGAATACTGAAACATAATTGAGATGGCCAACAAAGCCAAAAGTGGATTTTCAATAATAACATTAAATGTAGTCAAATGGGAAATTTGATTATGAAGTAGAAAGGATAGAGAAAGACAGAGAGAGAGAGAGAGAGGGAGAGAGAGAGAGAGAGAGAATGAGAATTCACTTACTTTTCTACTGCTCTATTCCTGTTTTAATTCACCATTTGGTGCGTGTGTGTGTGTGTGTGTGTGTGTGTGTCTGTGTGAATATGAGGGACATTTAGACATTTTTTATTTGCATTGTTTGTTATCCTGACAATGCAATTATATATATATGCTTTAATTTTCCAGAATCTAGTTGTATTATAGTTGCTAGACCATGAAGTATGTCCAGCTTGTCATATTTCTGAAAACTAAGGTATCTAACACTTCACAGATCCCAGGATGTATGTGATTGATTCAGGAATGGGCCCTGGAGATGGAGGGCTTAAATCTTCCCTGTGTTTGCTTTAGTTGTGGCACAAGGAGGACTCTGTGTGTCAAGGAATGCGTCCTTTACCTGAGAGAGTACACTGGGAAAAAAAAACCACTGTATTTGTACTGTTACATCAAACAGAGCACTTGGGGTGCAAGTGTAGGGGTTAATAGGGCCCAGATGGTCCTGAAGCAGGCAAGCACCTCCTTCTCAGGGAGCATGACACTGTTCCCTGAAAACTGCCTCCTCTAGTAGTGATCCTGAAGTCAATGGCTTTGCACACATGGCAGGTAATACCCTAGGCTCTCTATCCTGTTTTCGTAGGCACCAGACAGGGTGGGGTTGTAGTAACAAATATTTTATTTTCTATGTCGCATTCTCTCCTGAGTGAGAAAGCATTTTAAAGAGGAGAAGGTGAGCGTCCCCAATATCTAAAATGTCTAGTTGAGTTTGACAATGACATATCACCCATAAAACCTGCAGTGATGAGGCAAACTCAGAACCGTAGAAGTGAGCAGGTGTGCGTGTGCATGCGAAACTGTGTTGTGACTACAAGTTTGGCAACAATTTACTTCCAGTTTTATGCTAGATCTTAAAGTATAAAAATGAAAAGTTAGGTGAAGAGGAAGGTGAAGGAAAGTGTTGCAAGCAGAGAGGATGACATAGGACACACTTAAGGGCTCTAAAGCAGGAATATATGTGCTGATTTCTAGAAGAAATTAGGAAGCACGACTAGAGAGTTGGGCAGAAACCATTTTCTGGGGTCACTTGAACTTTTTAAGAAGTTTTCATCCTCCATCCTGCCATTGCCACCTCCATCTTTTCTTGAGACAGCATCTTGCTCTGTCACCCAGGCTAGAGTGCAGTGGCATGATCAAAACTCACTACAGCCTCAAACTCCTGGGCTCAAGCGATCTTCCCTCCTCAGCTTCCTGAGTGACTGGGTATAGGTGTACACCACTACACCCAGTTGATTAAAATAAGGTTTTTTTTTTGTAGAGATGGAGTCTCACTGTGTCACCCAGGCTGATCTCAAATTTCCAGCCTCAAGCAATCTTCCAGCCTCAGCCTCCTAAAACTCTAAGATTACAGATGTGAGCGACTGTACTCAGCCATCAGTTCTATGATGCTAATGTGTTATTTCCTCCAGGTCCTTATTCTTAGAACATATGTTAACAGTTGAGTATTTTCACACCTATGAAATCCAATATATGAAACCACTGGTTTCAGGAAATACCTTTCTATCTTTCTATTACTATGTCTTGAGTCAGAAGGAAAAAGACTGACAGATCATATGAGGAGATAGTTATTAATGAAATGACTCTAGGATAGCCACACTAAGAACTTAATGAATTTAAATGCCCGTTTTCGCGGCAGGAAGTATAGAAAAGCATATATGAAATCTTTTGGTATCACTTTTACATTAGCCTTCTGGTAATATTCATATACATACACACACACATACATATACATATATACGCAGTTCACCCTTGAGCAACATGGGTTTAAACTACACGGGTCACTTATACATGAATTTTTTCTGATAAAACGTACACAGAGTGTGCCTGCCTCTGCTGTCTCCCCTTCCTCCTCCTCCACTTCTTCTTCATCTGCCACATCTGAGACAGCAAGACCAACCCCTCCTCTTCCTCTTCCTCCTCCTCCTCAGCCTACTCAGCACGAAGATGATGAGGATGAAGACCTTCATGATGATCCACTTCTACTTACTGACTAGTAAATATATTTTCTGTTCTTTATGATTTTCTTAATAACATTTTCTTTTCTCTAGTTTACTTTACTGTAAACACACAGTGTATAATATATATAACATACACAATATGTGTTAATTGACTCTTTATGCTATTGGTAAGGCTTCCAGTCAGCAGTAGGCTATTGTGACTTAATTTTGGGGAAAGTCAAAAGTCATATGTTAATTCTCAACTTTGCAAAGGGGGTAGACGCCCTGCATTGTTCAAGTGTCAACTCTATTTCTGGTAAGCTCAGAAAAAGGTTCCTTTTTTATATGACTCTTCTAGTGTCCTTTTCTTGTTGTAATAGTTTGAGAAGCTAGCCAGTGTAAAATTTATCTCAAATAAGATTATCAAAAATGTGTTTACTAGGTCATTGCTATGAGAGCCTTTTAACTTAGAGAATCTACACTGGGCAACCAAAGACTCTTGAAAACATCAGAGTGCAGGTTGAAAGGGCAATAATATGGTTTGGCTGTGTCCCCACCCAAATCTCATCTTGAATTGTAGTTCCCATAATCCTCATGTGTGGTGGGAGGTACCTGGTGGGAGGTCATTGACTCATGGGGGTAGTGTCTCCCATGCTATTCTTGTGATAGTGAGTTCTCACAAGATCTGATGGTTTTAAAAGGGGCTTCCCCCTTTGCTTGGCTCTCATTCTAATCTCTCCTGCTGCCATGTGAAGAAGGACACGTTTGCTTTCCCTTCTGCTATGGCTGTAAGTTTCCTGAGGCCTCCTCAGCCCTGTGAAACTGTGAGTCAATTAAACCTTTTTCCTTTATAAATTACCCAGTCCTGGCTATTTCTTTATAGCAGCATGAGAACGGACAAATACAGGTGGTGTGCTTGATGTCTATACTATGAGACTTGGCCCTACTGGGGAAATATTCTGAGGCACAAGATTGAGGCTGAATGATAGGATCTCACTTTACGGAAAGAGTATCATTTCCTCCTTTTGTGTATATGTACAAAAGTCATCTTAAATCACCTCTGGAAAAAGTAGGTATAAATGGAGAAGTAATAAATATCTGGCAGTTACTCTTAATTCTATGGTGTACATTTCTATACCAAAAAAATGTCGTTTTGTGGAATCTACATGTTGCCAATCAGAACATTTATCTTATGTCACATAGGTCGCTATGAACAAATTATTTAAGAAAAAAATATGTGAACTTGAAGCAGATACTAATTGTTTTAAGGGGGTACATTTGGAGTTGAGAGAGACAGCTAAATGGGGAAGCAGAACTACAAATGTCTGCCACACAGCAGAGGAGACAACAATGAAACACTGTCAAAATGTTCCCATGCCTTGAGGAAGGAGTTCAGTCATGGGGCATATTAGCAGATGTGGAATGGGGTCTTGGCCAATCTAGTTTAAAAAGTAAATATTCATTATCTGTGTGAAGCTAAGATTTCAAAACTCTGACTCAGAAGAGTGGGGAAGCAACAACACTTAGTTGATTTAGACATTCTCTTTTTTTTTTTTTAATTATACTAGGCTAAACTAATATATTTAACCTCAATTGTTTTTATGTTAAACATGCAGGTGGTTCTAATTGAAGTCAAAACAGAATAGAAATCAAGAATAAATACACACAGGCTTAAAAATGCAAAGCATGACTTTTTATGAAAAATAGCAAAATGTGTTTGCATTTGAATTAAGTCAAATAATGGAAGGTTGCACTTTCTGTTAACAACTTGACCTCTCAAAAAAGAATAAAACACTGATTCATTTTGTTACCATGCTTTCTCTTTATAAAAACCCCATTAGTGAATGAATTAGCTATTCTTCTCTTGGTTAGAGTTTTTGATTAGTTTATATGTTTACTGTTTGTGTAATTAACCTATTCATATTTAATAATTATTTTCACCACTGAGAATTTTTTAGCATTTATATGACTATACCAAATTAAATTTATTTTCATTTCCCTTTGTCCATAGTACTTCTCCACACAGGCCCTTGATACAATTACATTTGATCTGATGGCAACACAATTGGCAGTAAAATTCCAGAAATACACAAAAGCACTTTATTAAATTATATGGATAATTGAAGCCCATTTTTTCTGGATCTAAAATTATAATTTATGAAATATCATCAACATATATGACAGTATATAAAATATATGTGTCTTCCTTAGTCCTGGCATAACATCTGTAACACTTTTTGGATTTTGCCAATCTGGTTAGTATGAAGTGTCATCTCATCATTGTCATTTTAAAATACAACTTCCTTCCTAGACTCCTCATTAAATTGTCTATAGAGTCATATAGCAATTTCTGATTTTGTGACATTAGAGCTAACTTATTTTACTCATTTTCAGATTTGTATTTTTTTTATTTAGAGATGATCTTTGAAAATACATCAATATGACAAATACTTACTGAGCCTCTACTGTGTGCCTGGCATTGTTTTAAGTCTACTAGATAGATATCAGGAAATTGCACAGACAAACCATCAGTGCCCTAATAAACTTAATTCTCATGCTGTGGAGCAGGGAGAGATAATACATAATAATAATAAATCTTACGTGGTGCTAAGTAGGAAAGCAGACAAGGAAAAAAGCATGAGGAAGTTGGGGGAGGTGATGTTGCTTGCAGTTTTTCTGTAGCTACTCAGGATCAGCCTCCTTGAGGTGTCGCTTCGTGGAAGTCTTACAAGAGTGATCTATGAGGCAGTGTTTGGAGACAGTTTATCAGATAGGAGAAATGCCCAGTGGAAACCTCAAGAATGACTGTGTTCTCGGCATATTCAACATATGTGAGGAGGTCAGCATGGATGGAACTCAATGGGTAATGGGAAGAGATGCAGGTGATGAGGTCCAAGAGGCAGCAGAGGGGCCAAATCTCACTAGACAGGTCAAGGCATGGCAGCAGCTTTGTTTTTTATTGTCACAGAATGGAGATTCTTATGAGGTTTGGAGCAGGGGAATGTTGTAATCTGACTTTTCTTTTTCTATTCCGGTTGCTATGTTGAGGAAACTCTAGAGGGCCAGAGAGGAAACAAAAAGCCCAGTCAGGGAGTGATCATGACGATCCAAAGGACAGATGATGGTTTGTTTGAAGGTGGTTGTATTAATCTGTTCTCATGCTGCTAATAAAGACATACCTGAGACTGAGTAATTTATAATGGAAAGAGATTTAATTGACTCACAGTTCCACATGGCTGGGGAGGCCTCACAATCGTGGTGGAAGGTGAAGGGGAAGCAAGACACATCTTACACAGCAGCAGGCAAGAGAGTTTGTGCAGAGGAACCATCAGATCTCGTGAGACTTCTTCACTACTGTGAGAACAGTATGGGGGAACCGCCCTGATGTTTCAATTATCTCCACCTGGCCCCATCCTTGACATGTGGGGATTATTACAATTCAAGGTGAGATTTGGGTGGGGATACAGCCAAACCATATCAGTGGTAGTAGTGGCAGTCATGAGAAATGGTAATAATTTGTATGTATTTGAAGGAAGAGGTTTCCTGCTGCAGAACAGTTCTCTGGGACTGCCCCAGTTTCCCCTTCTTTCTTGCTTTCAGATATCAAGAATAACTGTAGAACATGCTGGGAATGCAACGTCCTGAGATAGTGAGGGAATGGGCAGGATATCCCAGACTCTGTCCCAGACCCCATCCTCCCCTTCCAAAAACAAGAAATCTTTCAATGCTTTAGTCCAGTGCCCCATGTGGCACTCAGGATGTAAAACCCAGTTGGGCTGCTTTCTGGGGCTCCTCAGCTGCAGTGCACATGGAAGGTTCCCCATTGAGACTCCATCTGCCCCAGGAGTCTTTCCGGAGCCTTGGGAGACCTGCTTGCAATGCGTGCAAGGCTTCTGGTGTCCCTTGCTGCCTAGTGTCAGTAATAAACTGGCTGCGTGTGGGCATTCAGTCTTGCCAGACTCAGAAAAGCAGGTAACCTATTCATGATGACACTGCTTCACAAAACTGGTACAGTGAGCATGGTCTAGCCTGACAGAACTATGACTTATTGGTGCAGTGGCAGGGGTGGGGTGGGGGCAAAACCTTCCTCCCAAGTACCTGGCCAAGGGTAAAAGTGTCAGCCTGGGGATATTTTATGAGGAAGAAGAAATTACACATAGGACATTGTAAGTTTCCCGTTATGTCCTATGTGTCCTGCAGAGAGAAAAGAACGTGGAAATCGGGGGTGCAGTGCATAGTTTCCTGGTTTTTGGGCACCTATGTGATTGCTCATTCCTAAGGCTGGAAACCTCAGAAGGAGGTGCCCAGATGTGCGCTTCAGGCCTCCTTAGAAAGGGAGATGCACTATCAACAGGACGGATATGGAGAAAGGCTACACAAGCCCTATGTGGTTTGATTTGTGTGCTTGATAAAGAGACGTTGCAACTCTAAATGTCTCAGGTGGAATGGTAGGGGTAAGAATGGGGCCCCATCCTCTGAGTCTTCACTGGGGACTGATGGTTAAAATTAAAGGGTAAAAGAAAGGAATTCAGATTTTCTGGAGTTAGATGCTGGAGCCCACATGACACTATTTCCAGGTCCCCTTAGGAGAAAAATTAAGCTGATGACATTGGCAGGTTCGGGGACAAACACGGTGCCCATGGTGCTTATATGCTTGAGGGTGAACCCTGTTGGCCATTTCAGGTGCTGGGGACCACGGTTTGCACCATGGAGTGCAGTATAGACATTGGCATGTTGGCTGCTGTTACGCAGAACACCACTGCCACCCGAGGGAGATGCCTCCTCACAACTAAGAATTTGATCCATAATACTGATGCAAACCCACTCCTACCTGCCTCCCAAGCTATGCAAGACCCAATGGGTTATTCAACAAAATCCATACCGTACACTAAGTGAAAAAGTACATTAGTCAGTCAGTTCAGGACTTGCTACAAGCAGAAATGTTATAAGTAACCCTGACACAATGCAACAACTGTTTGGCTAGTAAAACAGGCCTTTAGGGCCTAGAGACTGACATTGGACTATTGCAGGCTGAATGCAAAGGCCACTTGGTGGGGAAGCAAAAGAAATATTCCACATAAAGACAAGCAGATGTTGTTGGCCTTGATAGCACTCACTAACCAGGGTTATCCAACAACTGATATGTTTCTTTGGGTACTGGAGACAACATGGACCCACCTTGCTGCTCTGTTGGCCTCCTTAGTCTAGGTGACCAACAAAGTCATCCACGCGGAATGGGGCCCTTTGCAGAAGCAGGCCTTGGAAGACATTCAATAAGCTGTGGCCTAGGCACTGCCTCTGAAATCTTCACAACCAGTGAGCCTGATGGAATTACAGGTATCTGAAACCTCCGTGCATGCTGATTGCAAGTTCAAAACCCAGAGGCTCCCTGCTGGAACTCCAAGAGGACAGTAAGCTCCGTGAACAAATGAACCAAGCAACCCACAGGGAATTATTAGGTTAGCTGGGGCCCAAGACTGAGAAACGTGCCTTCCAATTATATGGCATGATTTTCTGACAGCTCTGCAAAACAACAAGCAGAGGAGTCCACTGGGTTGTGGCCACCATCTGGCCAGAGGATGGTCATCTTTTGATTGAGAATGAACATGGAAGTTCCATCAAATGGACCAAACTCTGTGCAGTGGTGATGCCATGCACCTGGAATTGGATGTGGTGTGTGAGAGAGGAGTCAAAGGTGGCTACAAAGTCTTGGTCTGAGAAACTGAACCAACAGGGTAAATTTGCAACCACTGAGAATGGCAAACATGGGTGAACCAAATTTTGGAGAGGGGGTAGGGATCAAGAGTTGGTTTGTAGACATATTAATGGCCATTCTCCATTCTTCATGGAGTGAAGACGTCGCTAAGCAGTTTGCAGTTCAGGGGAGACTTCAGGACTGGAAATATGTATTTCAGAGTTGTCTGCATAGAAATGTTAGTTCAAATCATTGACACTGGGTGCAATAAGCAAGGAAGTGCATGCAGACAGGGAAGAGGTCTAATAGTAATCCCCAGAGTGCTCTAACTAGAGTTAGATTTGGGGCAGATTTCAGGGAGACAAGGAAGGCAACAAACAAGACATTGTCTTATATATGTTGTGACAAATGGTATGGCTTTGTCTTTCTCATTTACATCTTTTTTCTTTTTCTTTTTTTGTTTTTTGAAATGGAGTCTTACTCTGTTGCCCAGGCTGGAGTGCAGCACTATGATCTCAGCTCACTGCAACCTCCACCTCCTGGGTTCAAGCGATTTTCCTGCCTCAGCCTCCCTAGTAGCTGGGATTACAGGCGTGCACCACCATGCCTAGCTAATTTTTGTATTTTTAGTAGAGACCGTGTTTCACCAGTTGGCCAGGCTGGTCTCAAACTCCTGACCTCAGGTGATCTGCCCGCCTTGGCCTCCCAAAGTGCTGGGATTATAGGCGTGAGCCACCATGCCTGGCCTTCATTTACATCTTTAATTCACTGGGAATTGATTTTGTATTAAGTGTAATGTGATATTTTATGTTGTTATTTTCACCTAATAACCTATTCTTCCAGAAGCATTAATGAATAAACTTTCATTTTCCTCTACCTAGCCAATGACAGACGTGTACATGAGAATATGAAGTTTCTGAAATCTGCAGTTTGTCTCACATATCAATTTGTTCTTGCTGTCTTTGTTCTGAGAGCACATATTCTTAAATATCTTAGGTTTATTAATCTTGATATCTGATAAAAATAGTTTTCTCATTTTTTAAAAGTCTGTCCTGGCTATCCATTTGCATATATGTTTTAAAATCAGCTGTTCTGTAAAAAATGTTTATTTTTAAATCTGTTGAATTTATACAATATTTGGTGACAACTGGCATCAAAACATATCTCTAATATATTTTTAAAGCTTTAAACTTTTACACATATTTAAATAGACTTATGCCCAGGTCATTTCTGGTTGCAAATTTTAACTTCATATAATCACATTTTCTAACAGTAAGTTGCTCAGGTATTAAAGTTCAATTTGAGATGTTCTATGTACCCAATCATTTTATCAGTTATCACTATTCTTCTTTTCCAGTTACCATATATTTTATTACTTTTCTTATTTTCAGCCTCACTGGGTCTATATTAAAATGCAGAAAAGAAGTGATAATGTGGCACGTATTTTTCCTGTTTCTTATATTAAAGTTAATGCTTTCAACATTTTACTATTAAATGTGTTTCCTGTAGGGTTTTGAAGATGGTTGTTATCAGATTAAAGACATTCTCATCTGTCAACATTTTGCTATTAATTTTTATCATAAGTGCATATAAAATTTATTAACTTTTTCTGTGTCTATTGGGATAATTTGACTTCCATTTATCAAACTATGAAGTGAATTATTTTAATCAATGTTCCAACATTAAGTCAATCAGTAGTAAACTAAGTGAGTCCTGATTTCCTAATTTTTGTATATTGCTGGGTTTGATTTTTTAAAAATACTTTATTTATCATTGGGATTATTGGTTTAATCTTGCAGGAAACCTCAATTTTGACATGGCTTTATTCCTTTGTAAGGCTGAAATCTGAAAAGAGAACCCCTTCAGTTTGCTTTTCTTCCTATTTGGTGACATTAATGACAGCTCTTATGATGTTGTAGACTTACCAGTAATAATTCTGATGATTAGGGCCAAGGTGAGAGCTGTGTAGAACCATTCAAGAATTGTTCATCCCTTTTCTTAAACTATTTTTGGCATAAAGCTGTTTTCACTTCCTTATTTTTACTGCTGCTAGTAATAATGTTAAGCGAATAAATATGAAGATAGAAAGAGAGAGAAAGAGAGAGGAAATGTCTATTCACTAGCTAGTAGAGTAGCGCTGTTCTATGGTATTTCTACACACATACATCTTTCTCCAACAGTCGCCTTCTTTTAGAAGTTAAAATAACACTAAAAGTGATAAATTCACTGAAATTTAAAAGTGCAGGTTTTTGCAACCATTTATTACACACAAAAAAGAATTTTCGATTGCCTGAGTTTTGCAGTCAGGGAAAATAGAAAATGTTCAAATCTTTGAAAATTGCAAATGCCTCCAAAAGTCTTCTCTTTCATGCTCTGACTTTGTGGACTTCCTAGCATATTATCTGTTACCTGCAGGGATTTCATGTGTTACATTGTGACAAGAGGATACTAGCTATTTCCCCCTCCTGACTACTCTCTGATTCCTACAATCTTTACATATCAGTTCCTCATACTCTACCCATTTAAGTCAAAAACCTAAGAGAAATTGTTCAGATGGCAGCCAGCAGTCCGGAAACAAAAATAAATTGTTACCCGAAACATAATGTATGGCCCAGACTGTGGTTTGACCATGGGAGGTGCTTCAGGACTCCCGTAATAGCCAGAGCAACTTCTATTTGTTTGGTATCCAATCTTGTAAGCTCTATCACTTGAATTGCAGCTTTATTTGCTATTTGTTCTTAGCCCCCTTCTGTGCCACAGAACTCAGAATAGTCCTGTTCAGAATCATTTAGTGACTATTTAACAGTAACTGCAAACGAGTCACAATTTCCCTTCTGCAATTGTTCAACTGTCACACTTTTATTACAATACCATTAGCTCTACGTAGGGGAATGTTGTTTTTTCTTGATGTTATTTGCTATTATTCACACATATTTGAAGAGCAATACTCGGTGCAGGGCAGGCACGCAGAGTTCTGTTTCTCTAGGGTGCCCTGGAGAAATTGATAAAGTCACAGTACTTCTCACTCTAACCCTGAGAAGGAGGAAGGAGTTTCTTGGTTGGTAACCCAGAGTTAAGCCCTCCCACTGAATTCTGTGATACTCATTTCTGTGAATGAGATTGAATGTCATATATCAGGAATTTGTTGCTTAAGCGCGTTACATCCACATTCACAGATACTCCATCCTTATCATTTACAAAACGACATGATTAATAACTGATCCAAGAGAGTGAACTGAATAGGCTCCCCATGATACAAAAAGCCTAGCATTTGTTTTTACAAAAGACAACCCACATGGGCTTTAGAATTTATAGAGAAATATGCCATGTGTATAAATAACTTCATCTCAAAATAATGTATTTAGTTTTTTACAGATATGTTGCTTCTATGTCTAATTTTGCATAACAACTCACCTGATTCTTATTATATCATTATCCTACCTTCACATCCTGGTTTAGTAATTCATAACATTTGTGCCTTTAGTATTTTTCTGCAATCAATACAGCTTTTTGCTACAGTGCAATAGTTTCTTGTGGATTTTTCCTGAAAACGCTGTGCTCCTGTGGGTTGAAATACCTTCTACTTTTGTCTTTTAGCTCACCACCTCCACTTACCACTTCTGCTTCTCAGCTTCACAGTGAGCGTTCACAGAGTTGCAGTTTAGCAAACTGATGTTCACAAAAATGAAATCACTAAAGTAAAAAATGCTTTTCAAGAAATAGTCTAAGATTGTGGTGGGATGACAGCAGGCAAAATGGTTCAGCAAGCACTGCTATAATCTTTCTTTCATTTTGTATTTTGCTTTCAATAATGGCCCATTGAATCTTGCCACCCCTTTCTGCCCACACTTAGTCTTTAAACCTCCAATTACCCATTTAGTAAATTACTAGAAATTAATATTAAGACATGATTATTCGTTTTCTACATTCCCTTCTTTTCTTCCTCTTCTTTGAAATTTGATTCTTAATCAGCACCATTCTTTTTAAGGACATATTGGCAGTATATAGTAGATATTCAAAAGAGAATACATGTAATACCCTAACAATCTGAGTTCCTAAATGTATTCAAAGAAAGTAAGCAAATTGAAGCATGCGTATTAACATGTTGTTTATAATAGTGCCTTCTACCTCCCCATGCCTCATCATGAAAGTCACAATCCAAAGGTTGTGATGAATATAAAATTAAATTTTCAGTTTAAAAGTTATGGTACATACAATGTATTGCTAATGATTACTATAAATTTAACAATATGGATACACACACAAATATGCATGTATACTTATATACATACATGTGTATATACATATATAATGTTTAGGTTGTAGGGTTATTAGAAAAATGGATTACAAAAATTTATATTATACAATTATTAAAATATGTAATATATCCATGTACAGATATATGCACGCATATAAATCTATAGTGTCTCTATGTATGTCTCTCTGTATATCTACCTATAATAAATGCTAGAAAACAGTACATTCTTATATATTATTTTGTACTGAACTTTCAAATTTTTCCCAAGAAATTGAAATGAAATGGGTACTATTTGGGTGAGTAGTTTCAACAGAAAGAACTTCCAAACATGGAGAATTATGAGGGTTTTATAGGAGAAAGAAATAAAAGTGGCATATTACCACCTGCACATGTGGTTGCCTTTAGTCAAGCAGGTATTGCAAAGTTCTTTGTCTCTATGATTAGAGTGATGCCCGTCAGTTACAGTCTGTCTTCAGAATTGTTATCTCAAAGAGAGAATTTAGAGAGAGGGTTAGTCCTTGGGATCAAGGAGCAAGAGTTTCAATAGAAGTAAAGAACAGGAAATTTGATAGTCCTCCACACATATGTCATTGCATTCTAGGGTTGTTCATAATCTTTATTATGTTTTATATTTCCTCATTTCCTGAAAAGTTTGCAAAAGAAAAGTATATATATTTTACAATAAAATACATGAATAAAAGTTTACATGCATTGTTTACTCTGGGAGAAAAATCTTGAAGTGAAATCAAGCATGTTCTCCAGGAAAATGGAATGGCTAGCTCAATGTAATATGCATACAGGCTGGACATTCTGTGGCTATTACTGTAGAGTTAAGAATCATAAAATTTAAAAATAAAATTGTTTTCACAAATAAAATATTAAATTTCATTTATTTTTATTCTATAGGTCAGTATATATGTATATATGTTGAGAAGGAAGCTATTATTCGATTAAACCAAAATTTCATTTGGCTGTTATAAAATCTATCAATATGTAGAAATATATGGTTTGATGGAACAAATAAGATTTAGTGTTAAATAGATCAGTAGGGTGATTATGGTTCACCATAATATATTACATGTTTCAAAATAGCTAGAAAAGAAGAATTCAGATGTAAATGAGCATAAACAAAAGACAAATATTTAAGGTGATGGATAACCCAAATACACTGATTTGATATTTACTAATTATAAAATTGTATTCAATTATCACATGAACCCCAAAACTATGTACATCTATTATGCATCAATTAAAAAATAAATTGGCCAGGAGCGGTAGCTAACGCCTGTAATCCCAGCACTTTGGGAGGCCAAGATGGGTGGGTCACAAGATCAGGAGATCGAGACCATCCTGGCTAACATGGTAAAACTCCATCTCCA
>NW_012101643.1:530407-530871 GCF_000951045.1 Mandrillus leucophaeus | reverse complement strand
GGACTGTTTGGATGAAGGAGAAAGGACAAGATGGAGGAAGGTGAACAAGAAGGCACAATCCATGTTGCTTCCGGGTTCTTCCTCACCAACTTTCCTGCACACGGGAAAATGCAGCCCACCCCGGGAAGATGCAGATCAACCGAGCATGCGCCAGGTGATGTCAATCCGAAGAGATCGAAACTTACCCAGCCACACTTACGGAGACGCCCCTATCACGCCCTTATCCCGCCCACTGCCCTCCCCCTTCCAGTACCAATGCATAAAAGTCCGCTGCCGGCAGGAGCCAGCATGACTTCTTCGGCCCCCCACATTTGTGGACCGGAGAACATCACCCGAGAGCGCCGGCGCGACGTCCCTGGCCCCCCCCACACACCTGAGGACCAGAGAACCTCGTCCGAGAGTGTATGCATATTTGCAAATAAAAGGCTGCCACTTTCTTCACTCATTTTGGCCTTTATTGATTG
>NW_012101643.1:521025-530321 GCF_000951045.1 Mandrillus leucophaeus | reverse complement strand
GAGGTTGCAGTGAGCCAAGATTGTGCCACTGCACTCCAGTCTGGACGACAGAGCGAGGCTCTGTCTGAAAAATAAATAAATAAATAAACAAAAAAGAAATTTCCATCAATTATTGATTCATATGTACATTAAATAAATTTAAGAGTGTGACTCTGTTATTGATTGTATTAAAATTACAAAACATGCCTCCTATTTTTCCCTCCCATCACTGTTCATATTAGTTTATCAAATAAAGATTTTATGAAAGTACAAAAACAGACCATAAGAGAAGGGTAACTAGAATAAGAGATAATAAAGCGCTACAATAAACTAGGAGAAAATACTAAAATAATCATATTGATTTGTTTATGCAAAATATTTATCTTCAGCAGTGGTCAAATACTTAAATTTCATGTGAAATCATATCTTAACTTGGTCCAAGTAGAACTCGTCTTGGTTTTCTCTGAATTGCCAGAACATTTATATGGACCTCTATTATTAAAATTAATATTTTTATTCCAATAATATTTTATATATGAGTTCACAGACAAAATATTACAAGTATAATGCTAGTGATTTCTTATTTCCTGTATCTACAGCTAGTTATAGTCCTTGTTACCTATATTTTACTAGGCTGGATAGTTTTGGAGCCTTCTCATCTCCACACCGTGATGTAGATCTGGAAATAGCTTTAGTCCAATACCTTTAACAAGAGAAAAGTTGTGTAAATTTCAAATGAAGAACTTTTTATAAACCCATCATAGATCTAAGGTTACAGTGCAGACAAATAGCCAGACGTTTCAAGAGAGACAAGTGTCAACAAGGAGAAACAGACAGAAGAGATCCCATAGAATGTCATAAAGAACTAAAAAAATTAAACTAGAAATGTTTAACGAAGTGTTAAAAGTGAAGTGTAGGCTAGTTTGAGACCATAGACTCCTGGTAAATGCAGACATAGATGGGTTCTCACCTTGTGCAGGGCTATCCTCCAGGAAACCCATCAGGCTCTCATAGGGATATTTGGAGAGAATCTAGAGAATGCTCACTAAGAGTGGAGAGAAACAGCTCCCACTGCTGAATTATAATCAAGCCTCCTTTCCTCCCTGCTGCATCTCCACTACAGAAAAACAGACTTAATCTTCAGGATAGGGTGCCAGTATAATCCTATTGCATGTAGGAGAGGAAGACTGAGGCCATAACAAAACTCCATTCACACTTAGGCTCAAGTTTTCTAAGTAAAAACAAAAACAAAGAGCATGATCTGCAGGGAGAAGGTCAATTAATCCTGATATGGTTTGGCTCTGTGTCCCCACCCAAATCTGATTTTGAATTGTAATAATTCCTGCATGTCAAGGGCAGGACCAGATAGAGATAATTGAATCATGGGAACAGTTTCCCCCATACTGTTCTCATGACAGTGTGTGAGTTCTCACAAAATCTGATGATTTTAAAATGGGTTTCCCCTTTCACTCAGCTCTCATTCTCATTCTCTCTCCTGCCGCCCTGTGAAGAGGTGCCTTCTGCCATGATTATAAGTATCATGAGGCCTCCCAGCCATGCAGAGCTGTGAGTCAATTAAACCTTTTTTCTTTAAAAATTGGCCAGTCTTGTATATTTCTTCATAAGAGTGTGAGATCAAACTAATACAAATCTGTAGCCTAAGGACACTGGTGGATATCCACAGCAGCTGGGAGAAGAGAACAAAGGGGGAAATATAGATGTTCCATCCTTGGAAAAAGGACAGGGGCTCTTGTGAAGGCCACACATGTGAGGCACAGGTCCATAGTATGTGCCTAAGACTGAAGTTTAATCAGAATATCTGGGAGTACCTATCCTTCCCCTACCCTCACCGTCATGCTAACAAGCCTCCAATAAAAAAAATGACAGGGAAATATAGCAGGAGACCAGCCAGGAGAGCCTCTGATAAGCAGCACAAAGAGAAGACCCAAAGTTAAGCAAGTAGACAAAAATAAAGTATCACTACAGGGGTTCAACATAGATGTTGCTCTTAGGAACAACAAACTTCAGCTCTGGTAACCATTGCAACTGTTTGGGTGAAGGAGAAAGGACAAGATGGAGGAAGGTGAACAAGAAGGCACAATCCATGTTGCTTCCGGGTTCTTCCTCACCAACTTTCCCGTGCACGGGAAAATGCAGCCCGCCCCGGGAAGATGCAGATCAACCGAGCATGCGCCAGGTGATGTCAATCTGAAGAGATCGAAACTTACCCGGCCTCGCCTATGGAGACGCCCCTATCACGCCCTTATCCCGCCCACTGCCCTCCCCCTTCCAGTACCAATGCATAAAAGTCTGCCACTGGCAGGAGCCGGCGTGACTTCTTCGGCCCCCCACATTTGTGGACCAGAGAACATCACCCAAGAGCGCTGGCACGACTTCCCTGGCGCCCCCCCCACACACACCTGAGGAACAGAGAACCTCGTCCGAGAGTGTATGCATATTTGCAAATAAAAGGCTGCCACTTTCTTCACTCATTTTGGCCTTTATTGATTGAGAAACAAAACAGCAACCACAAAGTCAAACTTATTCAAACTGCTGACTAGATTAACACAAACTCCATACCAAAGGCTTAGCAGAAGGAAGGGTACTCATCTCCAAACATAAACTACACTTTTTTTTGGTTGGGTCATTTGTTTTCTTCCTATTGGGTTGTTTGAGTTCCCTATATAATCTGAATATAAGGCCATTATCAGATGGATGGTTTTCAAATATTTCCTCCCAATCTGTGGGTTGTTTCATCCTTCTGTTGTTGATGAACTTAATGGCTCTCTTATAAACAATAGAGTGTGAAAATGGAAAACCACTAACTTTAGAATGCAGAAGTTTGCAAACTACCTTAGTTAAATATCAAAGTCAATATCAAAAGTGATGTCATGCTGACATTATATAATGCTAATACGATATGATAATGTGGGTACATCATGTTTGAGTTAATTTTTCACAAAAACTCATAACCCCAGCCTAATAATGAGAAAATATTAGAAAAACTCAAATTGAGTTACATACTGCAAAGTACTTTTCAAAATAGTCAAGGTCATGAAAATCAATAAAAGAGTGAGGAGCTGTAATGAACCACAGGGGACATGGCAGTTAAAGGAAGTATGGCGTCTTGTATCAGATCCTGAAGCAGAAAAAGACATCAGTGGGGGGGAAAAAAGGTGAAATATAAATAAAATCTGTAGTTTAGTATAGTAATATTCTAAAATTAATTTCTTAGTCTCAAACATGTACCATGAATACATAAATAATTAACATTAAGGAAACCTGGATGAAAGGCCAGAACTTGGTGAGAATTGTCTGTACTATCTTTGCAATTTTTCTGTCAATCTAAGATTACTCCAAAATAAAAAGTTTATTTAAAAATTAAGTGGTTCAAAAACACATGCATATATATTACATGATGTAGAGAAAAAATTATTGTTGACTTAATGATCTACGTCTTGGATTTTTCTTGTTTTAAGGCATAACAATAGGACCAAATTAAAAATATATGTAACTTTTATTACTGCAATAATAAGAATCAGCAATAGACATCAGCACAGTGTAAAGCAATACATCTATCTGATCGTCTTCTATAGTAGACAGAAACATAAAACATAAAGGGTTTCTCACATTATCTCTAAGATTGTCTAAAATTGTATGAAACCATTTAGCCTAACATTTATCTATTGATCTATAATGGTCTCCATATTTATCTATCTAGTTTACAGAGGTCTACAGCATTTCTGATTCTCAGGATTACATGTTGGGAGTCACATATCAGACAGAAAAAACACTTTCTCAATATTTCAGAAATGAGAATGATTGATCTCTGTGTTTATCATTTACTGCATCATTAACATATTTTCAGTTTTTTTTCTCACTCTAGGAAAATACAAGCTACCCACTATTAAACTTAAAACATTTATGAACTGACAATTTTCTTAACGTCTTTAATTGTAACTTTTAAGTACTTAGAATATATTTCATTGTAAATTGAAATGTGCACAAGAGGATTCTCATATTACATATAAAACTATTGTGGTAACAATGCTATATATCAGGGGTTAGTATATTATATATTTAAATATATACTTGAAATCTCTTTTTAGAGATTAGATACTTGAAAATCTCTTTTTATTTATATAAATAAGCAGTTAAAAAATAAGCCATTAAAAACAAAGTTTTTTATATTTTTATTTTTTTCTGTCGCTTGGCATTTGATTTAGTCATTCTTAATAAACAAGGTTAAATTCAAATAAGTTTTAAGGCATCACTACTAATGATATAAACCTCACAGAGAGTGGAACAATTGTTTTGAGAACAAGCATTTCTTTCATATTGAAATGTGTGAAATTTGATTTATTTTTCAACACAAAAGTTAAGCAAGATACTTGCTGTTTTATAGATTAAAATCTCTGTTTCATGTTCTGCCCAAACATAACAACAGTGGAGAAAACAATGATTCTCTTGGAATTATTTCCTCTGCTAATTAAACAATTATGTAAAAATCTAAGATGGTAAGCTTAATCTGATTATGCTCTTGGATATCATCTAGAAATTTTAAATGCATGAATATTGTATTAAAAAGTGGCTTTATATAATTATTAACATTTATTAGGGAGAAAAGTTCATAACAAGATATGAACACAAAAGCTTTTTATGCTTATGAAAGGTAATGCCTTTGTTTATTTATAACTGCATTAATATGAATAAGATTGATATATTTCACCCTTACAGATAAAGGGTAGAGATTGACTTCAGAAGGAATGACAACAGCTAACTTACCAACAGCCCTTTACAGAAATTAACAGCAATTCCAAAATATTTGAAAATATATGCTAATGATCCAGATTATGTAGTAAAAATATATGAAGATTTTTTTTAAGTACGTTAAGATTTAAACAAACAACAGAGGGAGAGAAAAGAGCTTCAGGCATCTGCTGGATAATAGCAAAATGTTTAACACGGCTATCATTGAAGTTCCAAAAGTAAGGGAGATAGAGAGTAATTAAAGAAATAATGGCTGAAAGTTTTCCAACTTTGTGACAGACTTAAATCCATAGATCCAAAAAGCTAGGTGTTCTCAAATAGGTTAAGCCCAAAGAAATACTTACCAAGACATATCTTAATTAAACTTATGAAAACTGAAGATTAAAAAAAATCATGAACGTGGCTGAAAGAGAAGACATATTACATATAGAGAACACCAATTTGAATTAGTGAAATTTTCATATCTGAAACCATGATGGTAATAAGGAAATGGCTCAGGATTTTTTAAGTGCTGAGAGAAGATAACTCTCAACTGGAAATTTTACATTCAGTAAAATTATTCTTCAGGAATAAAGAGAAAATAAAACCTTCTCCTCATACTTCCTTTGCAATGCTTCTGTCAACCTAAGATTATTCCAAAATAAAAAGTATATTTAAAAATTAAGTGATTCAAATACATGTATTTAAACACACATAGATTAAAGGAAAACTATATATATTCTATATTATAGATATATATTCTATATATGTCTATATTATAGATATATATTATATATGTCTATATTATAGATCACTAGCAGAACTACCCTTGAAGATTGGCTAGGGAGAATGTTACCAAAACACCAGGGGTTCTGTCTAGGTTGCGTGACTTGCTTCATAGAAAGCCAATCACTGAGACGACAAGTATTGCCAAGGAAGAAGGCTTTAATTGGCCACTGCAGCTGAGGAGATGGGAATTCAATCTCAAATCTATCTCCATGACCAGCTAAAACTAGGGGTTTATGTAGCAGGGAAGAAATGTAACAGTGTGCAAGATAACGGGAACTAGGGAAGGGCAAGGAGGCATCTGGTGCCATGAACTGGTAAGTTTCAGTTCTTTGATACTTTTTTTGAGTGACCTGAAGGTCCTTTCGTGAGGAAGGAACTCAGATAAAACAAATAGAGGTTTCAAGCTTCAACAGAAGCATTGATTTCTATGTTTATTCAAAAACAACTGTCTATGGTATTATTGGGCCCTTTTCAAGTGTTCTTCAAACAGAAAGTGAATGATGAAAGGAATTTTGGAGTACCAGAAAAAAGGAAACAAAATAAAGATAAGAAATATGGGTAATACATGATACAACATATCACTCTTTATCTAGCCAGTTTTATAAATTATATCTGATGATTGAAACAAAAGTTATAACACTATTTGATACTCACGATAATGATTTTAAATAGAGGAAAAGAAAAATGCACCTAAATCAAAATGGTATTTTCATACCACCCCATGTAGTAAAATGTTTTTAACACAAGACAGTGATAAGCATATTATAATACCTAGATAAACCAAAGAGATACACTCAAAACATTAATAATAATGAAAAACATTAATAATAATGAATCCTGAAAAATGTTTAACCCATTAGGAAGGCAAGAAAAGGGAAACACATAGGAACAATGATTAGAAAAAGCAAATATACAAACAAAAGAGTGACTTAGTTTGAAAAAATATGTAAAAGCTTTCCAAAAAAGCAAATACACACAAAATAAACTGACAGATGTGTGTGTTAACATAAATATTTTTCTTAACTGTAAATGTACTTAATACATCAACCAAAAACAGAAATTTGACAGACTGTAAATAAGACAATGACCTGGCTATAAGCTATTTGCAAAAGTCTCACATTAAATTCAACCACGTAGGTAAGTGGAAAGTAAAAGGATGGAAAAAGGTATGCCATGTAAATATTAATTTAAACAAAGTAGATGTGCTACATCTGATAAATTAGGCTTCACAGAAAAGAAAATAACTAAGAAAAAGGGGGATATTTCATAACTATAAGGATCAATACACCAGAGAAACATAAGATCCTCAATGCGTATGCAGCAAACAACAGACCATCTAAATTAATCCAGTTAAATTAGGTAGATCTTAATGGAGAAATAAACTAATCCACAAATATACTTAGAAACTTCAACACCTCCCTCTCAGAAACTAACAGAATTACTTTTTTTTTTTTCTTTTTGAGACGAAGTTTCGCTGTTATTGCCTGGCCTGGAGCTCAATGGCACGATCTCGGCCCATCGCAACCTCCGTCTCCTGGGTTCAAGTGATTCTCCTGCCTCAGCCTCCTGAGTAGTTGGGATTACAAGCACCCGCCACCATGCCTGGCTAATTTTTGTATATTTAGTAGAGATGGGGTTTCACCATGTTGACCGGACTGGTCTTGAACTTCTGACCTCAGGTGATCCACAATCCTTGGCCTCCCAAAGTGCTGGGATTACAGGCGTAAGCCACCGCGCCCAGCCCCAACTAACAGAATTACTTTAAGAAAATCAGTAGGTGCATAAAATAGCCAAACAACACAATAAATCAATAAGAACTAATTGGCATATATAGACCATCCTATCCAACAACAGCAGTATGTGTGTTTTTAAAATCACCAATGGAATAATCACAAAGATAAATTATATTGTAAATCATAGCGCCAACCTCATTTATACTATAAAATTATAAAATTATTACAAAAGAAATTATACAGAGTGTACTTGTGATCATGGTGGGATCAAACTAGAAATTAATAAATAAAAGGAGCTTCTAAACACGTGAAAACTACACAGCTCACTTTTAAATAACTATGGTTATATATAACATTTCTAAGACAATAAAAAACATAAAACAATGGAGTCATAAATACAACATAACAAAATCACAACTGAGAAGAAAATTCATGTCACTGAATGCTCACATTAGAAAGGACAAGATGTCCCAAATCAGTTAATTTTTTTATCAATAAGCCACACAAAAAGAACGTGATCAACTCAAACGACAAAAGACGGGAATAGTAAATACAAGAGTAGAAACGAATTAAGCTGAAAATAGCATACACAGAGAAAATCAATAAAACAAAAAGCTGGTTCTTTGAAAAAATCAATAAAAAAGATAAAACTCTTACAAAGATAAAAGGGTCTAAAACACAAATCATCAATATCAGGAGTGAAACAGGAGATACCTGTTAAAAGAATAATAATGGGACACTATGAACAAATTTAGTTTTATTAACTGGACAACTTAGAAGATATTGATGAAATCTGTGAACCACTAACTCCTAAATCTCAACCTCGATGATCTATATACAATGATCTCTGTCTAAATAATCCTATAACCACTAAAACCAATTACTTTGAGATTTAAAATTTTCTGAAAAAGAAATCTGAAAGCCATATGGTTTTGCTGAAGATTTCTGTCAAGTATTTAACGATGAGCACTAAACTTACACAAGCTCTTCAAGAAAATAGAATAGGAGGGGACACATCCAAACTTACTTGGGATGGGGGCAATATTACCCAGATACAAAAATTAGGCAAAGATAATACACACATAAAATAAACTACAGACCAGTATCCCACAGGACCTCATATGCAAACAAAACTCAAAAATTAAAAAACAAAATGAAAAAACTGAAGAAATAAAATATCTGCAAAAATTATTAGCAAACTGAATCCAATAGTGTATAAAAAACTATTTATCAATAGACCATTACCAAGTGATATTTATTTCTGGCATTCAAGGCTGGTTCAATAATTGAAAATCAGTGTAATACAATGTATCAACAAGGTAAAGATGAAAAATCATATGACCATAAAAAATGATTCACAAAAATTATTTGACAATATCCAACACCCATTCATAAAAAAAACTGCAGAAAATTAGGAATAAAGATAATTTTTCTCAGTTTCATAAAGAATATCCTAAGGAATCAAGTATTTAGTCTACATTTAATAACCATGTACAGGATCTATATGCTGAAATTACCAAATGCTAATTAAAGAAATAACAGAAACCTAAATAACTGGAGAGGATTCTGTTTTCATAGATTATAATACAAAATATAGTAAAGTCAATCGTCCCCAAATTGATCTGTAGGTTTAATTTAATTGCCATACAATTCCAGCAAGGAATTTGTTGACATAAACAAGATTATTCTAAAATTTATATAGAAAGGCACTATCCTTAGAATAGCTAAAATAATATTAATAAAGAAGAATTAGTTGGGAGAAACCAATCCAACTGATATTAAGGTTTACTTTATAGCTACAGCAATCAAGATAGTGTGATATTGGTAGAAAGGGAGTCACATAAATCAATGAATGCAATGGAGAACACAGAAGCAGCTTGGCATGGTGGCTCATGCCTGATCCTAGCACTTTGGGAGGCCGAGGCTGGCGGATCACCTGAGGTAGGGAGTTCGGGACCAGCCTGACCAACATGGAGAAACTCCATCTCTACTAAAAATACAAAATTAGCTGGGCGTGATGGCACATGCCTGTAATCCCAGCTACTC
>NW_012101643.1:518339-518845 GCF_000951045.1 Mandrillus leucophaeus | reverse complement strand
TTACAGGTCATTTTGTCCTCCTCCCTTAACCCAGAGGAAAGAGAGCGTATTCTTGCAGCCGCCAGGCAACATGCAGATCAATGGCATTTAACTGATGCCACTGTCCCATTAGGAGAGATGACTGTCCCGTCCATAAAACCAGATTGGGACTACCAACCACGCAGCCTGGCCGCCATAGGAGAGACATTATGGTTCAATGTCTCTTGGCCGGTATGCAGGCAGCCTCTAACAAAGTGGTCAATTTTGATAAACTAAAGGAAATCATCCAGCACTCAGATGAGAACCTGGCTTCCTTCCTAAATCGCCTTACAGAGGCACTAGCCCAATTTACTCGGCTAGACCCCATCTCCCCAGCCGGAGCAGCTGTCCTAGCCTCCTATTTTATCTCCCAGTCAGCCTCAGATATTCGACAAAAGCTAAAAAAGGTTGAAGATGGGCCTCAAACCCCCATACAGGACTTAGTAAAATTGGCCTTTAAAGTTTTTAACTCCAGAGAAGAAGCAGCT
>NW_012101643.1:514639-518141 GCF_000951045.1 Mandrillus leucophaeus | reverse complement strand
CCAACCTCATTTATACTATAAAATTATAAAATTATTACAAAAGAAATTATACAGAGTGTACTTGTGATCATGGTGGGATCAAACTAGAAATTAATAAATAAAAGGAGCTTCTAAACACGTGAAAACTACACAGCTCACTTTTAAATAACTATGGTTATATATAACATTTCTAAGACAATAAAAAACATAAAACAATGGAGTCATAAATACAACATAACAAAATCACAACTGAGAAGAAAATTCATGTCACTGAATGCTCACATTAGAAAGGACAAGATGTCCCAAATCAGTTAATTTTTTTATCAATAAGCCACACAAAAAGAACGTGATCAACTCAAACGACAAAAGACGGGAATAGTAAATACAAGAGTAGAAACGAATTAAGCTGAAAATAGCATACACAGAGAAAATCAATAAAACAAAAAGCTGGTTCTTTGAAAAAATCAATAAAAAAGATAAAACTCTTACAAAGATAAAAGGGTCTAAAACACAAATCATCAATATCAGGAGTGAAACAGGAGATACCTGTTAAAAGAATAATAATGGGACACTATGAACAAATTTAGTTTTATTAACTGGACAACTTAGAAGATATTGATGAAATCTGTGAACCACTAACTCCTAAATCTCAACCTCGATGATCTATATACAATGATCTCTGTCTAAATAATCCTATAACCACTAAAACCAATTACTTTGAGATTTAAAATTTTCTGAAAAAGAAATCTGAAAGCCATATGGTTTTGCTGAAGATTTCTGTCAAGTATTTAACGATGAGCACTAAACTTACACAAGCTCTTCAAGAAAATAGAATAGGAGGGGACACATCCAAACTTACTTGGGATGGGGGCAATATTACCCAGATACAAAAATTAGGCAAAGATAATACACACATAAAATAAACTACAGACCAGTATCCCACAGGACCTCATATGCAAACAAAACTCAAAAATTAAAAAACAAAATGAAAAAACTGAAGAAATAAAATATCTGCAAAAATTATTAGCAAACTGAATCCAATAGTGTATAAAAAACTATTTATCAATAGACCATTACCAAGTGATATTTATTTCTGGCATTCAAGGCTGGTTCAATAATTGAAAATCAGTGTAATACAATGTATCAACAAGGTAAAGATGAAAAATCATATGACCATAAAAAATGATTCACAAAAATTATTTGACAATATCCAACACCCATTCATAAAAAAAACTGCAGAAAATTAGGAATAAAGATAATTTTTCTCAGTTTCATAAAGAATATCCTAAGGAATCAAGTATTTAGTCTACATTTAATAACCATGTACAGGATCTATATGCTGAAATTACCAAATGCTAATTAAAGAAATAACAGAAACCTAAATAACTGGAGAGGATTCTGTTTTCATAGATTATAATACAAAATATAGTAAAGTCAATCGTCCCCAAATTGATCTGTAGGTTTAATTTAATTGCCATACAATTCCAGCAAGGAATTTGTTGACATAAACAAGATTATTCTAAAATTTATATAGAAAGGCACTATCCTTAGAATAGCTAAAATAATATTAATAAAGAAGAATTAGTTGGGAGAAACCAATCCAACTGATATTAAGGTTTACTTTATAGCTACAGCAATCAAGATAGTGTGATATTGGTAGAAAGGGAGTCACATAAATCAATGAATGCAATGGAGAACACAGAAGCAGCTTGGCATGGTGGCTCATGCCTGATCCTAGCACTTTGGGAGGCCGAGGCTGGCGGATCACCTGAGGTAGGGAGTTCGGGACCAGCCTGAC
The DNA here is from genome assembly GCF_000951045.1 of Mandrillus leucophaeus. Lineage (NCBI taxonomy): Eukaryota > Metazoa > Chordata > Mammalia > Primates > Cercopithecidae > Mandrillus > Mandrillus leucophaeus. Next base: position 516,364 of record NW_012101643.1, on the reverse strand, counting down.
CAACATGGAGAAACTCCATCTCTACTAAAAATACAAAATTAGCTGGGCGTGATGGCACATGCCTGTAATCCCAGCTACTCTGGAGGCTGAGGCAGGAGAATCGCTTGAAGCGGGGAGGCAGAGGTTGCGGTGAGCTGAGATCACACCATTCCACTCCAGCCTGGGCAACAAGAGTGAAATGCTGTCTAAAAAAAAAAAAAAACACAGAAGCAAAGCAACAAAGTTAACTAATTTTTGACAAAGATACAGAAGCAATTCAATGGAGAAAACAGAAAACATAACCTTTTCAATAAATAAGGTCAAGCAATTGGACAAACATTGTCAAAATGATGACACGACATAAAACTCATACCTTATATAAAAATTAACTCAAATGGGTCATAGTCTTAAATATAAAACTTAAAATTACAATGCTTTTTAAAAAAACCTGAGGGAAAATCTTCATGATCTAGGGCTTGGCAGAGAGATCTTAGACTTGGCACTGATAGCATTATACATTAAAACATGTTAAATTACACCTCATCACAATTGAAAACCTTTTGGCCTGGAAAAGCCGGTGTAATAGCATTCTCTGGAGAAACAGAACCAATTGTGTGTGTGTCTGTGTGTGTGTGTACACATACATGTATATATGAGTGACTGATCCACACAATTATGGAAGCTAAGAAGTTCCACAATCTTCCAATGTGCCATGAGGAAGCTGCAAGCCCAAGAAAGCTGGTGGTGTGCTGGTTCTGGTCCAGTCCCAAAGGCCTGTATACCACGGGAGCTAACAGTATGAGTTCCATTTCAAATCTGAAGGTCTGAGAACAAGTAACACCTGATGTCTGAGGGTAAGAGAAGACAGATGTTCCACCTCAAGTGGAAAACAAATTCACTTCCTCCACTGCAAGAGGATGCAGCAATAAGATGGCTATATATAAACCAGAAAGTGGGCCCTCCACAGACACCGAACCTCCCAGTACCTTGATCTTGGATTTCCCAGCCTCTGAAACTGTGAGAAATAAACTTCTGCTGTTTATAAGCCACCAATTCCATTGTATTTTTGTTATAGCAGCCTGAACACACTAAGACAGCTCTTATAAGAAGAATCAAAGTAGAAGATATGGATTGGAAAGATACTTACAAAATAGTACTATCTATAAAATAGAACTCGAAAAATTCAACAGGGCAAAACAAACTATCTTTAATAAATGGGTAAAGACATGAAGAGAGATTACTCAAGAAGAAATAAAAATGGAAAATAAGCACATGAAAATATACTGAACATCATTAGCGATCAGGGAAACATAAATTGAAATGATATAGTATACACCTATCAGAATGGCATATTTTACAATCATTGCCACCAATATCTTACCCTTTCTTCCTGCAGGGATCATATTTTCTTATGCCTTTTTTCCTTTATATAATTCAATAGTAACTTAATAAATACTTATTGAATGAATTAAGTAATAGTAAAAAAATAGTTAAAAATAGTAGTAAATATAGTAAATTAGCAAGTATAGTAAAAAATATAGTAAATATAGTATAAAATAGTAGTAATATAGTAAAATAAAGTAAAAATAAATAGTAAAAAAATAGTAAATTCTATAATTTTCACAGTAGAGTAACAGCTCTTCTAATACATTAAAAATACATAGCAAAGTGAATAAAGATAAGTTTCCCTAGCCTGTGTTGCTGCAAGAAAGTAAAACTTTTTCTACTTTCCTCTCTTTTTCTTTT
>NW_012101643.1:513333-513915 GCF_000951045.1 Mandrillus leucophaeus | reverse complement strand
AAGATGAATCTTTTTTTTTTTTTTTTTTTTTTTTTTTGAGGCAGAGTCTCGCTCTGTAGCTCAGGCTGGAGTGAGTGGCGCGATCTCAGCTCACTGCAAGCTTCGCCACCCGGGTTCCCGCCATTCTCCTGCCTCAGCCTCCTGAGTAGCTGGGACTACAGGCGCCCGACACCAGGCCCGGCTAATTTTTTGTATATTTAGTAGAGACGGGGTTTCACCGTGTTAGCCAGGATGGTCTCGATCTCCTGACCTCGTGATCTGCCCGCCTCAGCCTCCCAAAGTGCTGGGATGACAGGCGTGAGTCATGGCGCCCGGCCGCCAAATCTATTTCTAACCAATATCCTGGGCCAGAAAAATAGAACTGGATTTGCCTTTGAAAGATGAATGAACTCATACTTCAGAATATTTTAGGAGATTAATTTTATTTTTGAATATGTTTATAGAACTTCCATGCTCCAGATTCCCTGTGAAATAGGAAGTAGAATAAATTCAGTCTTACATCTTTTGTAAATAGCAACTACTATTAATTTGGGTAAAAAACTGAATGGCACATCTTCCACTGATTAAAAATAATATCTCGGC
>NW_012101643.1:494862-506388 GCF_000951045.1 Mandrillus leucophaeus | reverse complement strand
CACTTTGCAGTAAATGCCTATTCAAAGTTTCCTAACACAACGGTTTAAATTTTAAGTAGTCAAGTACATTCTATTTTATTGAAATCTCTCAACAGAGTGCTTTGATGTCCTAGAATATTTATCTTCACAAAATATGCATGATTCACAAAGGCTTAGAAATCCAAAAGCTACAGTTTGCTTTACCATATACTTGTTTTATATTTCCCCTCTTCCACAAAGAAATTATGAATAGTTGGTCAATTTTAATGGTGAAATAGATAATGTCATGATTAATTTTGATTATGCAATATACCGGAACCACCATTACCAAATGTGTGAAGTTTTCTTTTCACAGCCTTGTTGTTTATTCCATTCTAGTTGCTGAAGTTGTCTGCCTGCCTCATTATAGTATAAACTGCCTGAGGATAAAAGAATGACTCCCTTGTGTTTCGTTTTGTTTTTAATTCCAACAGCTCTTTGACCACTGCTCTATATAATAAATGCTAAACTGAACCAACTTTTTTCTAAGATAGAAATGACTCTAAAAATGTGAAAACAGAAACCTCAGATTGAATAATTTGAAAGTTTATTTAAGCATAGTTTATTACCGAGCCCTGCCAGTCCCGCTCACTTCTTTTTAGTAAAGGTGGCCAAAAATGCAGCTCACAGGGGCTAATATTGAGCTGGTACAGGTGGTTATGGGGTGCCAGATGTTTATTAGTCATCTTTAACTTTGTGACCCATCAATCCCCTAGTTGTGGCAGCTGGTCAACATTAGAATATCACCTCTCTAGTTTACTCCACGAGATCCAAAAGGGCAATGAAGAACTGCAAACTGGAAAAGGTTAACTTCAATTGAGGGTTAGACTGGTATTTTCACATGGAATGCTTCTAAAACGGACGTTACTTGGTTAGAAGGCAGATAAACAAATAACATCATAAAAATGGCTTAAGTAGGCCGGACATGGTGGCTCACGCCTGTAATCCCAGCACTTTGGGAGGCCGAGGTGGGTGGATCACGAGGTCAGGAAATTGAGACCCTCCGGGCTAACACGGTGAAACCGCGTCTCTACTAAAAATACAAAAAATTAGCCGGGTGAGGTGGCGGCACCTGTAGCCCCAGCTACTCGGGAGGCTGAGGCAGGAGAATGGCGTGAACCCGGGGGGCGGAGCTTGCAGTGAGCTGAGACCGGCCACTGCACTCCAGCCTGGGCGACAGAGCGAGACTCCGTTGCAAAAAAAAAAAAAAAAAAAGGCTTAAGTAGCAATGTGTGTCTTTTCGGTTCCAAAGCCAAGGGGGCGCAGGAGTCTCTGCTGTGTATTCTCCCCAATTCCAATATGGAGGCATGGAGAGAAAGCTGTGCCAGGTATTAGCAGACATTTTATTGTGGGATGAACGTGGAGGAGACATGTTTTCTGTTAGGTTTCACTATGGCACTTTACATTTCTAAAGGAAAAAAGTAGTAGTAGAGTAGAAGAAATCGTTAATGAGTACTTTAATTTTAAATTGTAGCACTGAAACAGAGACACTGAGACCTCTCTGCAGTTAATTTCAGCATTAAACATGGTGAAACACACTTTGGTGAACAATATCAAAGAGGGACTGGAAGATGAAACAAAACTGGTCAAAGATCAAAGAAGATGCGGCAGAAAGGATCTGCCCTCTGATAGTTGATTATTCCACCAATTCCTTCGTGAGGAAGAAATAGACTTAATACCAGAACTGTATTTTAGTATTCATAAACTCTGTGTGATTGTGTTTGTAAGTACCTTAATAAGACGTAAAATGAGATTATTCTAGCCTCAGTTTTAGTCTAAGCACCGAGATAATAGTTTCTAACAGGTTTCATATTCCAGAAGAAGTTTGAATGAATTTGCTAAGAAAGGTGTGGTAGACAGAATAACAGCACCCCAAAGGTATTCACATCCTAATAGCTAGAACCTGTGAATACATTATGTTATATAGCAAGGGGAATTATGATTGTAGATGGAATTAATGTTTCTTATCTGCTAACTTTAAGATAGGTGTATTATCCTGGATTATCCATGCGGACCCAATGCAAGTGCAAGGATCCTTAAGAGTGGAACAAAAGCAGGTGAGTCAGTGTTAAAGTAGTGTAATGTGTAAAAGACTCAACCGGCCACGGCTAGCTTTGCCAATGGAAGGGGACTGTGAGTCAAGGAATATGGGAAACATCTAGAAAGTAATTTGGGAAAGGAGCCATAGGAAATGAATATAGCAGTCACCAAGGATTAGTTTTGTTTCTCTGAGTTAGCCACTTACCTGAAGCCCATAAGATATCTACAGCCTGTTGCAGAAGAATGTTGCAGATATCTAAAAATGGTGGTGGAAGATTAGAGGATTGTTTATAGAGAGTTGCTTGTCTTCTAGCTCAACACTCGTGAGAAAGGGTTCAAAGAAACCTTTCAGGGAATATAATATGTGCCCTCTGGCTTTGGGGGACAAATGCACTGTTGTAAGAATCATCTATGAAAACAAATTAGAAAGGAATTGCTAGTACCAGAAGCTGTTTATATTAAAAGCCTGCAATTCCACCAGTACATGTAGTCAAATATTCAAGATTTCTCTAAGAACATATATACAAGCCATGGCAGTAACGCTAGCACTGGGCAGCTTTGAAAGTAATCTTCATTCAAAAGTTACCTGAGCAATATGTAATGGAGGTGTACCTTTGGATGCAGAAAGTGCAGGTGCATTAGAAACCAGCCACACAGAAGCACTGCCTCCATCATGGGCATCATGTCAACGGGCCCACTGAAGAATTCATAGAAGATCCCTCAACAAAAAGGATCAATTTCAAACATATGTTACTGCCAAAGGAAATCAGTGCTGGATTGCTTTGGTGCTATTTAAGTCAGTTCTTTCTTGTCTCTTTATTTCTTCATTCTCCCTAGCTCCAACTCTGGAGAGAATTAGTTTAAGAGTATGATGAGCAAGCTTATTTCCTATGTCCCTCAGTCCATATGATATAAAGGAGCTTCAACATACATACAGCTCTAATGCTTACAACAGGGTTGAAGACAGCAGACACATCAAGCCTAGTACTTCATAAACGAGCCCTGAATTTTGATAGGTGTTTTATTTATGTGCTCATCCCTAGTCCCATCACTTGTGCCCAGGTAATAGGGTTTCATTTACAGTATGGCTGCTTCTACTGGAACATTAGGGAGCAGGTAGGAGACAAGATCCCAAGAGGTGATGACAGAGACTAAAGAAAAGGACAAGGGGATCTAAATACAAGAAAGTAGATGACCTGCATGATGAATATTTGGGCATTCACACAAGCCTGCCTCTGTCAAACAAGAAATTATCTTCATACTTGGAAGAAAGAGAATCAAGCATAAGGGTATCAGGCTCACTTGTCAAGGGAAGAAACAGAGTGATTTCAGATCCCAAACTATAATTTTCCCAAAGACTAACTTGATACTAAAGTAATTTAAATTTAGTTAATTAAATTTCACAGGAAAAGAAGCAATAGATGTGTTCTACGTGCATGCATGCACACAAGCACTGATGTCCAAGACAGCTTCTGAAGTAATGAGAGAAGTGTTGATTCTAGAATCAAGGTAATCCTTTAATTAAAAATGGCCCATTTCATTTCAAATTTGTAAAGCAAATGAACAGGTGGTGAAATGTCAGTAACCTTCTTTTAGTATGTCCTCATTACTTCGTTTCTTTCTGACTCTTTAACAATGAAGTCTGAAGTATTATCAATATGAAGTGGCTTTTTGGCAACATTCAAAGAATTGGTTTTCAATTCTGGCTGATAATGCCAGCTCCCAATGTACGACTTTTATTTCCTTCAGTTAATTCCTTGTGTAATACACCTACTCACAGTTTTCGTCTAATGCTCAAATCCAATTTCTTTTAAGAAACATTAGAATTATCTAAATCAGCACAACCATTTTCAAGTGAAATAAAATAAGCCATCAGAGGGATGATATTTTCAGAAAGTTTTTTGTTGCTGTTCAGATCCAAATTGAAATGAAAACTGTTTTGGGAACATAAGCTAGAAATTGAACTTTTTTTTTTTTTAACATCAAAAATATTTGAAACAGATTCTGTAGGCAAGACAATTGATTTGAAAAGCCAGTATTTTTTTTTAAAAGGAGACATGAAACAGATACTATGTTTTGAAGTAATGATTATATTTATTAACAGCTCTTTTTGTCAGTATATGCTTTTAAGTCTAGATTTCTTGTACAGAACAAGTGAATAATGAGTGTTTTGTCCTGTTAGCAGCATGATATTTTTTCATTAATAGATCGGAAAAGCTCAGAAATTTGCCATTAGCAACTATTTCCACTTGTAGTTTGTAGTTCATCTGAAGTTTTTGGCTTTGTTTCTGTCTTGTTGAGCGGTGTGATGTTTTCGAGATCACTGGTTTTCACAAAACAGCGTGCTGCAGATTCGTCTGGGATTCTTGTTGTGTGCTGATTCTGGGGCTCTGTCTCAAGTGCCACAGACTACTGTGGTAGAATTCATGAGGCTGAAACCTAGAGATGAATTTTAATAAACTTTCCAGGTGACTTTTGTAGTAGTAAATTTTGAAAAGCCCCGTACTAATAAATAAAATCTGAATTTTAAAGTGTCATAAACTTGCAGTTTCTGTGGAAACAGGCTCCGTTTAATCAAATGCTATCTGTGATATTTTACTAATAAGTGGCATTCATCAAATTTAATTCAAGATCTCATTTATAAAAGGAATTGATGATTCTGCCCTCACAGTAATACTCGTCTATCAGTAAGAAACTGGAGGATTGGGCATTTTTCTTTGAGAAGTGAATTGAATATGCATAGGTCAATCTTTATTTGGAAAAATCCTCAAATTATTATTCTAGTAATTTCATGAGTATCCATATTTCAACAGTTTTGTAGAAAGAAAATGTGTTAAGTATGTCACATCTTTTGGAGTTGTCCCTAGGTCAAAACAAAGCTAACTAGAAAATTAGTACCCACGAGAAAATCAATAGACAGCCTACCCCATTACCCTGAAATGCTGAAAGGAATCAAGGTGGTCATCCAGGTCATTTTTCATTCCAGTGTGTAACCTTCCTCTCAGAATGTTTTTAATCTGGCTAAGCATGAAATCTTTTCATCCCTGAAGGTCATCTTTTCTATTTGCAGATGGCTCAAATCATTGCAATGTTATTCTGTATAGTGAGCTACAGCTTTCCTCTTTTTAGCTTCTGCCTAGTAGAATAATTTTTAAACTCCAAAAAAAAATACAAAGCAAATCTTGCATTTATTTGATATGATAGCTTTTTAAATGTTTCATTAGAAATATATTCTCTTGAGTTTTCTCTCCAAACACAGGAAGATATCTTTTTCAACTGTTTCAATTATAGTATTTTTGGCTGTTGTATTTTTGTTTGTTTGTTTTTAGAGACAGGGTCTGACAATGTCGCCGAGGCTGGTCTCAAACTCCTGGGCTCAAGCGATCCTCCTGCCTCAGCCTTCCATGTAGCTGGATCTATAGGTGCATGCCACCATGCCCAGCCAGATCATAACTTTAAAACCTTTTCTATAGTTGGTCACTTTTTGCCAATTTCAGTTTTTCACTATTCCTCTTTGAAGCATATTTCACTGAAATTATTGTTTTCCTTACAAGATAAAGAATGTTGTATTTGTTGTATCATTTATTCTGGAATTTATACTTCAGTTAAGACAATCTAAGATAGGATTCTTACTCATTTATTTTGTTTTTAAAAATTGTTGTCATTTGTTTTATTTTCTTGGAAGCCATATCACATTATTACTAACTTATTTTTGGTTTTTAGGCAAAGAAATTCCAAATGATTTTGCTTTTTGGCACTGATACTTCATTGTATATTGGTATAGTTGATGTTATGGATTTATTGAAATGGTAAATGTATCTCATCAGTGGAGCCACATTCTCCTTGCAAAATCCACTCATTCTGTGAATATTTATGATAGTATTTTGTATCTGTCACTGAGAGAGGCATATTGTAGATAAGAAACAATTACAAACTCTGGCTCACACTAAATTGAGGAGATAGAACCTCATATGGTATAAAACCGTGAAAAAAGAAGAAACAATGCCGTAAGTCATGTAGTAGACTTGTAAGAAGATTCCAGTGGGTGAACAATAGAGGGAGCATTTAATTGATTGAGGATATGAGGAAGAATTTTGAAGAGACTTCAAGTTTCAGAAGACAGAACACAAAATATAATTTTATTTCATCGAATTATATTATTTTGTTTGTTGGTTAGTTTTTGGTCTTCTCAACTAACTTTCCTTGCCTAATTAGGGAGAAACTTGTGGCCCAACAAAATAAATCTAGTGCAAAAGGGTTTCTTTTTTTTTCCTATTTATTTATTTATTTATTATTTTTGATACAGAGTTTCGCTCTTGTTGCCCAGGCTGGAGTGCAATGGCAGGATCTCGGCTCACTGCAACCTCTGCTCCTGGGTTCAAGCGATTCTCCTGCCTCAGCCTCCCGAGTAACTGGGATTACAGGCATGTGCCACCACTCCCGACTGATTTTATATTTTTAGTAGAGACAGGGTTTCGACACATTGGCCAGGCTGGTCGCGATCTCCCAACCTTATGTGATCCACCTGCCTCGGCCTCCCAAAGTGCTGGATTACAGGCATGAGCCACCATGCCCTGCCTTGCAAAGGGGTTCCTTATAAAGCAAAGGAAAATATAGTTTTAAGATAATTTGAAAAAGTGATGAAATTTAAATAAAGCAGTGCTTTAGGTTTTGGTTCTTAAATGAAACATTATTTCAATGGGCTTAGTGCAAAGTAGGTCTCTCTAAAAGAGTCAACACCAGATCCAGACTGCAAAGTGAACTTAGCACCCTATTTCCTTGGAAACTACCACAAGGCTAAGATAGATGTGGAATACTGTGTGCAGGAATTCCTTATTGAAAGCTGTATGTCTGGGTTGCCAATCAAGGCAGCTTCTCTGTGTCAAAGCACATTAGATTCTCTAGTCCTCCGAAGTTTCTGATGGTCCACAATTTTAGAGAACAAAGCTATTCAGTAACCAAACCAGAAATAATCACTCAAAGAAGGAATGATGACACTTTACAACTGACAATTGTAGTGTGTATTTGGGAGGAACATTGTTTCCCATCAATGTTGCCATGGCTTTGTGTTTGTCAGGTATCCTGGCTTGATAAATGGCTGGGCAGAGCTTCATTTTCTGAGTCTGAGCGAATGTTTACTCTTTCACAATATACTTCCAGTTCGTCTTACACTACGACGGCTCTAAGCACCCTGTTATCTCAGACTGTCTTGATTTTGCATCAACTTTCATCATTTGTCATTGTGAACTCCACTTCATCTTCCTGGTGTCGGTTGAAGATTTCCTCTTCTCTAAGCCCTTTCTGGACTCTCTTCCTCCTCTCATTTGATGGCTTCCTCCTTGGTATTTCGAATGTGCCACAAGTGCTGGTTATTCTCCTTTCAATCTCCAGATTCATTCTTATCTCTCTTGTCCTTGCTGTGTATTATAAGAACAAGACTGGTGGTGGTTAACATTAAATGTAGGTTCCGGGCATGAGCAAAATTGAATTGATATCACTTTCTAATTATATGATGGCACATTATCTTTTCTATATTGGGTACACAACTTTTCAGTTGAAACTAATTAAGGGCGTAGATAAATGCTGAGTGATATAATCCATGGACTATAATGGTTGTTCTTTTTGTTCCCAGGCCCATTTTGTTGCTCTGAAGTTTGCCTTCTGAGGCTGACTTTTATACTGTCTTCTACATTTTGCTTAGGTTCAACCAATGTGGGATAATATCAGAAGACTGGAGGGTGAACAAAAAGAGAGATGAGGGTATTTATTCCTTTTCTCCTTGTTACCAACACTTCGGGGTGTGGCTGCATTCCTTCATAGCTATAGTTTGGGTTGGTGGCCCTTCTTTTTTTTTTTTTTTGAGACAGAGTTTCACTCTTGTTGCCCAGGCTGAAGTGCAATGGTGTCATCTTGGCTCATTGCAACCTCCACCTTCTGTGTTCAAGCAATTCTCCTGCCTCAGCCTCCCGAGTAACTGGGATTACAGGCATATGCCACCAGGCCTGGCTAATTTTGCATTTTTAGTAGAGACAAGGTTTATCCATGTTGGTCAGGCTGGTCTCAAGCTCCTGATCTCAGGTGATCCGCCCGCCTTGGCCTCCCAAAGTGCTGGGATTAAGGGTGTGAGCCACCGCGCCCGGCCAGGTGGTCCTTCTACAGCTCAAGCGCACAGTGGGCCTCCTTTTCCCTTCAGAATGCAGGAAGCAGTGTCTGTTATTGATGATCCCTGGGTACTTTCCTATCCGTTAATGGTTCCCTTAAATCTGCTCACATCACGTTAATAGCACCTCATTAAATCATTTTGATTAAACCTTAAGTGTGCTATTTATTTCTTGCTAGGACTCCAATTTATATACCCCAGTTTAGCACCAACAGTTGTTAGCACAAATAACAACAGCACTATGTTATTGATCTCGCTGACAGCTATCTATTTCCACAAGTGTTTTGAAGACTTGATGATGTGAATAGGATATTATTATCCGTACAAAGGGTTGGGCACATTGCGAGAACTGAAGTATTATTGCAAAGACTAAAGAACTAAAATATTATTGAAGAAATGACTAACTGAATGAAAAAATAAATGGAGTAGCCTCAACAGGTTCGTGAAAGACCTTACTAAAATATGGAGTATAAGCCATGGCAAAAACCATGAAGAATGTCATTACAAATACTACAATAGATGACTACTATCTGTTTTGGTCTGGTTGTTCCACCAGTTATTGGTTTATCATCTAGCTGCTAGAGCCTAGCATGTGTTTTTGAATGTGATTTTCAAGGCTCTCACAAGAGACATTATAAAGTAATACATGTATTACAAGGTATTAGATTCACTAGGACCTGCAGATAGTCTGGCATGATTTTCTTTTGGTGAACGTTATTATCACTGACAAATTACTTTAGGAACAATGCCCTGGATTGCAGGAAAATTCATTTGTTAGTGCTTCCCAGAATCTACCTGCAGTGGTCGTGATTCTCATTCCACTAACGTGGTTCCATAAAAATATCACAGCTATCCCTTTAAATCAAGTTGAATCTGAAATGTATGACCCTATCCTGTTGAGCAAGCAAAAAAATTGCATCTCAGTCATTTTTTAGGCTCCTTACCCTCACACCAGGAAGGGTCATGTAGTAGTCATGGAGATTTCATGTAGCAACATGGTATCTGACCATCTGAATACTCATTTTTCTGAAATGCACTTTACCCAACCTGAAAATCACTCTACAGTTGAGAATTCCATTGTTTCTGTTTGACGTGGGGCACAGAATATTTTGCTACATCTGGAAGCAATCAGACACAGACTCCAAACTCCCTCTATGCATCCTTGCCAGACACTAGAAAATTTCTTTAAGGCTGACTTGAAGAGAAAAGAATCCCCCCCAACCATAATCCAATCATAGAACTAAAGAAAAATTTGAAAAATCAAGATGGGATGATTGGTTGTTTGCAATCAGAGTTTGATTTCAGTTTTGCATAACAAACTTCCCCTGAGTAGAGAGAGAACTTAACATACCCTGGTACCTTCCTGAAGCTCAGAATGAAAACACACAGGTTATATGACCCAAAAAATGTTAATTCAAGCATAATGGTACATTATAAGTTGCCTGACATCTATGCTTGTATGGTCCTTATCTGTTCAAAGTCACTTGACTGGCAAATAATAGTTATGGTCAAAAAATTAATACATTTATGATTAATGAATGAAACACAAAAAAACAAAAGACAAATAGCCTATGCCAAAGAGGCTTTATTGTTTCTTTGTTTTGCTTTTATGAAAATGTACCACATAAGAGGTATGGGTATGATGACAAAAAGTATATTTTCATGCTTGGCATCATGAAAACTAGATATCTAGATAATATTGTTTCATGGGTGGTTTGTATCTTTTTTTTTTCCTTTTGCTTTTTTTGTATTGCATTACTACACAGTTAGCAGATTTAAAGTACTATTATTTATTTCATAAAATGTACATATAAGACACACATCCATATTACAAAAAGAATAAAATAAAATATATTTATATCATTTTGTTGCCTCTATATATAGCTAGATCAGACATTTTGGCATTTGTGGAACTAGAAATGGTTTCCAAACCTTGGCCTTTAAAAATGTTGACGATAATACAAGCTTAAGGCATAATTTGTTTTTCAAATATGGTCATTTTTAAAGATTGTTGAATTATTATAAAACTGTCTTGAGAAAATACTTCACAACCTAATTTACCATCACATAATATAAAGAATATCATTAAAAACATTATTAGTCTGCCCTTCATAATGTAAGTGCTATAATATTTCAAATTGAGGTTGTCATATTTTTCTAATGTGAGTATTTATGTTTGAGGCTTAAAACATGTCCATAGAGGGAGAAGGAATTTAAATAGTCAATAATGTCTTAGCCCTGAAAAGATTTTTTTCGTCATGTCTATATCTATGGTTGCATTTTCACATTCACTGTGAATTTTCTCCCAAATACAACACTAGATAATTAGTGGTTTTAGAAAAATAATAACAATACATTTTTCAGCATAATTAATATCAGGTGAATAAAAATGGTCACATGCTTGATAACTGAAAAATAATCTTAAAAATGTAAGAATGGTATCTTTAGAATTTTTAAATTTTAATTGTTTAATTCAGTTTTCAAAAGTATTTTTTTTTCTTTTACGTCAAGGTAGTGCTTAATGTTTATGGTCAAATGATCCAATCATGAAGAAGAAAACATCCAAGTGTTTAAAATGTATTCAGTGCCATTTGCTTGGGATGTAAAATTATAATAAGAACAACATAAAGCTCCTTTATGGAATTAATTTCTTTAAATTTTTAAACCATTCATCAAGAAGAAGACTTGCCTCAGGATAATATATTAAGAAGTTATGACTTCAAATTTTCTGAGAAGGAAACTATGTTTTCAGAATAACAAACAGATAATACACTGTTCAAAGTTAGAAACAGTAAGAGCTAATGTGTGAAAGCGACAACTAATACTTGACACTTTCTCTGAATAGCATGTGGGACTAGGCTTACAAAGTTTTAGAAATGGAAAGTAATTGGCCAGGTACAAAAGAAAGCAAATGATCCACACATTCTTTAACTAATAATACACATGGACCGATGATTACTGACTCATTGACTGGCACGTAGAACAAACCAAATAAGTCAAGAAAAAATACTATTTTAAAAATATCTTCCAATTCTTTCCTCATTATTTTACAGTTACCTTTATTTTATGATCTCTGTCATTTTTATGGTTTTCTGTTGATGAACTTCTCTTCTTACTATGATTCCTATTTTGTGGCATTTTATGTGTCATGATTAATTATTGGATGCTGCATGTTTTGAACTTCTGAAATTTATTCTCTTTCTTTAAAGCTACAAAGTTTATTTGGCTAACCATAAGCCACATTTGATTACTGCACATTTAAATTTGAATTTATATTTTTTAAATTCAATTAAATTAAAATTGTATTT
>NW_012101643.1:490703-494457 GCF_000951045.1 Mandrillus leucophaeus | reverse complement strand
CTCTGTCTTCTCAACCAAGCAAACGTACTTCACTCTGCTCAGGTTTCCCTCCTTGCAGCACGGTCGGCAAAATGTTTCAAGGGACAAATCCTGGGCTCTCCTTGTTTGTTTTCTTCTCTCAGGAATGACTATCCTTCTCTACTTTTATCTAACATATGAAAAGTGTTGATTCAATGCATTTTTTTTTCAATTTTCTAGTCTTTCTGGTGAAATAGCAAATATAGCACGTAACTGATACTATTTGCTAATAATTTGTTCAGGATTTTCTGTCTATGTTTGTAAAGAATGGTCATTTATTTCCATTTCTTATACCGTCTTTTGGGTTTCACTCTGTTTACTTGGTACGGCAGGCTGAATAAGGTCCTCTAAAGAGGTCTATATTCAGAATCTGCAGATATCCTACCTTACACGGGAAAGGGACTTTGCAAATATAATGACAATAAAGACCCTGGGATAGAGAGAGTATTCTGTATCATCCGGATGGTAGCAATCTACTCATGTGTTTCTGAAAAGTCTAGAACCTTTACTGGCTGTGGTCAGGAGGAGAGGTGACTATGAGAGAAGGACCAAAGAGATGTATGTGAGGGTCTCACTATCCAATACTGGCTTTGAAAACAGAGGAAAGGTGCTATGAGGCCGAAAACTGTGAGCGACTTTTACAAGCTGAAAAGTGAAAAATGGATTTTCCCCTGGAGACTACAGAAAGGAATGAAACCCTGCTATACCTTGATATTAGCTTCACGAGATGAGTGTTGGATTTTTGGAGTTATGTAATTGTAAGATAAATTTCTGTTGTTTCAGGCTACTGCATTTGTGGTAATCTGTTATAGCAACAATGCAAATGTAATATACTAGGTTAGGCTGACAACAGAAAACATATTTGGAAATGTTTCCTCTTCTACTGTTGTTTGAATTTCCAGAAATCGTGTCAAGTAGGCGTTATTTTTTCTGTAAAAGCTGGCAGAAGCCACAGTGAGACTCTCAATTCCCAGAGTCACTTTTCGTACAGGTTCTTAATTACAAGTTCAATTTTCTTACGAGATATAATCTGTTGTGATTTTCGATATTTTCTTATATCAGTATGACAATGGTAATTTGTTTTTCAAAGTATTTTCATCTCCACATTGTCAAATTTAGATGCAAAAAAATAGTTCATAATAGTCCTGTGTTCATAATTACTATAGTATCTGTATTGAAATCCTATGTTCTATTTCATTTCTGATAATGAAAAATTTTATTTTTTTCACTTTTTCCCTTTGCCAATTTGGTTAAAGATTTTGAAATTGTATCTCCTTTTCAAAGAACTTTTTGTTGTTGTTGTTGTTGTTGTTGTATCGAGGAATTTTTTGTTTATATATTTTCTTTTTGAAAAAAATGTCAACTTTTATTTTAGATTCAGGGGTACATGTGCAGGTTTGTTACTTGGGTGTATTGCATGATGATCAGATTGGGGTACAGTTGATCCCTTTTTTTTTTTTGACTTTTTTTGTTTACACAATTCAATGACGATATGTTTTAAGTTGATCCTTTATTTATCCTACTTTGCATTATAGAGTTTTTTGGAGCTGATGGTTTAACAGAAAAATCATTTATAACAATTTTTTTTCCAAAATTTGTTCTACCCCTTTCTCTTCTTCTTATAAGGCTAGAATTATATACATGTTAGAATACTTAATGTTATTCTTTATGTCAGTAATATTCAACTCATATTTTAAATTTTTTTTCTTTTTTTCAGTCTGTATAATTTTTATTATATCTTTGAGGTCATTGTTCCTTCCTTCCACCCTGTTCAATTTGTTGTTTAGTCTATCCAATAAATATTTGGTTCCCATTATGGAACTTTTTAGTTTTTAAATTTTCTTTTGTATGTATTATAAGTTTTTCTGATATATTAATATTTCATCTCTTGACACATTATAGCCATATTTCTTGTAAATTTTTTAAAATATTTATAATAGTGCCTTTAACGTTCTTGTTTTCTGATCGCAATAACTGAGTCACCTGTGGGTCTGCTTCTACTGACTATACAATTTGTTTCTTATGGGCCACCATTTTTTGAACTTATACCTGTCTCATATATATTTTTTTAACCTTATTTTACACATTGTATGTAAGACAATGGACACACACACATTTCTTTTGTTGTGTGTATTATCTAGAACATGCAAGCTCTTTTTATTGTCTAACAATTAGCGTTGAGAGAGGCTGATCCTGTAAATTTTTCCTAGAGTTGGGCTGGTGTGGGGAATAGTTTTATTTAGACTGAGTTTATGTGTGATTATGCAAACTCTGAACCTTCTGGATCTTCACTACCTTTCTGATCTTGTCAGTCTTTGAGCAAGAGTGTGACATTGCTGTTTTAAATATTTTGGTTTACCTTTGGATTCAATTAGCTCTGGAATCCGTGTACTCTGAGAGTGTGTAAACTTTTGTGCTTCTTTCTGCTTTTTGGTCCCTTCACCACTGCCTGTTTCTTAGTAAAATTCAGGGAAAAATATTTGATGAATTGATCTCTCTTTGCATCTGGTGCTCCTACAGTTCAAATCATCTTTTTAACTCACAGCATTTTATAAGAATTAGCCGATTTCTCTTTATCCCTGCAATATATTTCTATCTACAGCCACCTTATACCTTTGTCTACCCATATTTTGCCTAGGCACTCCACTCTGGCATTATGCTCTTCTGTGACAGGCTTATTGATGTCTAAAAGTTAGTTTCTCAAAGACCCTTTGTATATATCACTGTTTGATAGCCCAATATCAAAAGTATTTTTTTCTTCTGGGGTTTTCTTATTTTTACCATGCAAGTCATTTCCTGTCATTGTATATTTTAACAAGAAGTAGAAAGTCTTCTCATAGTGCCTTTAACATTATACTCCATGAATCACTGTGACTATAATAGTAATAGGACTTTGTACTTCATTTTAAAATGTTTTAATTAATGCAAAAAGTTACTGTTGATTTCCAAAAATTACAAATTGGCTGGGTGTGGTGCCTCATGCCTGTAATCTCTCAGTTTTGGAGGCTGAGGCAGGAGGATAGCTTGAGGCCAGGATTTCAAGACCAGCCTGGGCAACATGGCAAGACCCCACATCTACAAAAAATTTTTTTGAATTATTTGGGCATGGTGGCATGTGCCTGTAGTCCTTTCTACTCAAGAGGCTTAGGTGGGAGGGTCACCTGAGTCCAGGAATTTGAGGCTGCAGTGAGCTATGATTGTGCCACTGCTCTCCCGCTCGGGTGACAGAAGGATCCAGTCTCAAAAAAAAAAAAGACCAAAGAATGTATTTGGATTAAAGTGTTCTTTCCCTGGAAGTCCATGATTCAATTTTTTTTTTTTCTTTTAGACCAAGTTTCGCTCTTGTTGCCTGGACTGCAGTGCAGTGGCACGATCTCGACTCACCACAACCTCCACTTCCTGGGTCCAAGCGATTCTCCTGCCTCAGCCTCCCGAGTAGCTGGGATTACAGGTGCCCGCCACCACGCCAGGCTAATTTTGTATTTTTAGTAGTGACAGAGTTTCTCCATGTTGGTCAGACTGGTCTCAAACTCCCGACCTCAGATGATCCGCCCGCCTTGGCCTCCCAAAGTGCTGGGATTACAGGCATGAGCCACCGTGCCCAGTCAATTCAATCTTTTCAAACTTCATTTACTTACCAAATTTTGAGTTTCTGGTATATGTATGGCATGGTGGTGGATTTTGAGGACTCAAGAATAAAATGAGTCCATGTTGTTCACTAAATCTCAAGGGACGT
>NW_012101643.1:487892-490183 GCF_000951045.1 Mandrillus leucophaeus | reverse complement strand
CAGTTATATATATTTTTGATCATTATACAAAGCTATGAATAAACTAAAAATGTATCGTGCATTGACTTTCTTGTTCACTTTTTGGTTTGCACTGGAAACCACTGAACGCTTGGATCTAAGAGTATGTGAGACAAAAAGTCTAATACTTCTTTTGAAATGCTCCAAAAACCCTTATGCTAGGGTTAGTAATCAGACTCAAATTAATGGTGCAGTGTTGACAATCATCAGTTGACAACCATAAATAAGTCTCTTTGTACTAAAAGAAGTAAATAAGACATATAAACCTCTTCTTAGCAACAATCATAGTAACTAAAAATACCTAGGTAGGGGAGAAATATGCAAGAACAGAGGGATGGAATATTGTATTAGTTTGCTAGGGCTTCCATTGGCAAAATACCACATATTGGGTGGATTAAACACCAGAAATTAATTTTTGTCACAATTCTGGAGCTAGAAGTCTGAGATCAAGCTACCAGCAGGGTTGCTTTCCGTAAAATCCTCTCTCCTGGGTTTGCAGGTCGCCATCTTCCTCCAATGTCTTTACATGATCTTACCTCTGTGTGTGTCTGTGTCCTCATCACCCCTTCCGGAAAGGATACCAGCGATAGTGGATTCGCACCCTATTCAAGCAACCTCATTTTACCTTAATTACCACTTTAAAGGCCCTGTCTACAAATACAGTCCCATTCTGAGTTACATGGAGATAAGTACTTCAGCATACCAATTGCAGGGAAATAATTCATCTCATAACAAACATCTCTTAAAACAATGTAATATATAAATCAGAATAGATGCTCTAATATTGACTATTTACAAAAACAACTTTTTATGAAGCTACCTCACACTGCTCCTATAAATACACATGATTTTTTAGTTCTTTCAAAATTATTTCATATTTAATTAGGTAGGATTTTTAGGTAACAATGTAAATCGAGAAAAATTTATCAAGGCCCTTTAGCAAGATATAATGAATATGGACATTTTTGTAGGAAATAAATCTGTAATTTATTATTCCCTGTGCAGGAAGCAGAGTTCAACTAGAAGCAAATGAAAGACAATGCAAGATAATCTTATAATATTAATTCACTGTAAGCCAAGAGTGGCTTGATCTGAGATTAGAAGGAATCATATGACATTAGTTTGGTGGCAAGTATGAGGGTGAACACACCTCCAACTTATCCTTCTCCAAGGAATATAGTGGGCACACAGAGCAGATGGCACTTACAATCGATGTATGGCAGATAGAGTAATCAATCAGAAGGAGAGACTGTCTGTAGCTAGCTATTAATGAGGGTAGCCACATGGGAATAGCATGGCTTCAGCCAGATCTGATATCTTGCCTTGGATTCTACTAGTTTGTAAGGAGAACCATATATATATGTATGTATGTATATGTATATGTATTTTTTCCTTTTCCTTATCTAAAAATATTTCCAAGAGATCCAGACATCTATGAGAGAAATCTTAATAGTATTCCAAAATAGCTTCAATCTTATATAAGAATTTGATATGATAAATGTGAAATGTTTTACATTAGTGGAGATACAATGGACTTCGGGAGAATGTGCAGAGAGACTGAAAGGAGTAAGATTGCTGTTTCAATAAAGACAAGTATAATGTATTAATCTTATAGAAACTTGAGATGTAGTTGTATTGCAGGAGTTCTTGGCACTGACTCAGAGGCTTTAATATTTTCAATGATTTGCCTTGCGTGCTACACATTCTTAAAGTAGCAGGGCTTGTGACTTTGAGTGAGCAGCCATTTACATGGTGACCTTCATAATCATCCATTTCTTTTTACTTCTTACTATTTTCTCAACAAATTGCACGACATGATAACACATTATTGTTTTGGGATTACTTAGAGACTTGGATTTACAAAATATAAATAAGTAGCATATTATCTTCAGGTGTTTCAGGATTTAAATTATAAGACATTGGGCTCTGAGGAACCCATTAAGGACTCTTAAGACCATCGAAAGACTCAGTTGGATCAGAAACCTCCCATGTGGGTCGTTATTGCTACGTAGATTTCTTCAGAGTCTGAAAAAGTCCTAGGGGAGAAAGACTTGGTTACTATGATAAAGTATAATTTGTAGAATCAGTTGAACCATTTTTTTCTGTGTTTGTCTTGGAAGAGTCAGTGTCTAAATCCAGTTACACGGAGGGATATAACATGGCCAAAATAATGCCTTCAGATTGTTTCCTGGCTAAAAGTGTCTGTCTGTTACCCTGTTCTTTAATTTCTTTGAGGTGTTCTTGTCACATAAATTTGTAGGAGAAAGGTCCTG
>NW_012101643.1:484745-486362 GCF_000951045.1 Mandrillus leucophaeus | reverse complement strand
CCCATGTCCATTGCCTAGGAGTGTTAATTTGAATGGTTCAATACTCTGACATGCTTTAAGTTTCCAAATGTCAGCTGTTTAGTGCGATTTATCTCAGTCAGGAGAAAACAGTGCTGTAATTAATTCAGCACCATGCGTATGACTGGAGCCTGTTCTTATTTTAATATTTAACTTAAAAATGTAGTTATTATCTAATGATCTCCTAGATAATAGAATTCATTCATAATAAACAAGTAAGAGATGTCTCATGGTATGAGAAATTGCTCTTGAAGGAGGATAATGGAATTTAAAAAGGTCATGAAATCTGGTCAACACTTTACATGCTTAGATGCAGTGCCGATCTCCTCAAACATCCTTTTAGCTAATCTCAGATGCAGAGTCTGGGGTAGTGAGGGTGATGGGGTTATACGGAGGAGACCTTGCCTGTCTGTCTGTCTGTCCACCTACTGACCTATCAATCTTCTATCATCTCTCTGTTCGTTGCATTCTACTGTTACTCAATTTTGAAAAATTATGCATTTTTTATAATTGGGTAAGCAGAGTACCTTTGGAAGCACAGGAAATAAGGAAGGGGAAGTGAGTGTTAATAAATCGATAGGGAACCAGAAAGCTGAGTGTCTGAGATTTGGGATGTATCTTCACTGAAAATCCCTATAAATCAATGCAAGCTAAGTGCCTTTCAAACCTGCTTCACCATGGTGGAATTCAATACTGAGTTAAAGGGCAGTTCTCACAGTTTACACTGATTGACACTTATTTAATTGACTTCCATTTCATTAGCTGTTTGTCGCATAAGATGCATTACTCTGCAATGTCATTGACATTTAAACATTTGTTAAAATACTATCAATAAGTTGTTTAGAAAACTTGCTACATTCTTTCAAAAGTGTAATTTTAGATATTTTAATACTTCCCAGTTATAATTATGTTTACTATGTAGAAAGAATAGCTAAATTTTACTTTGAAAGAAGTATTTATAAAAGACAATATAATTCAGGTATCTCTAGAATTCAAGAATTCAAAGATCAAATTAATTTGAAAATCTATCTAAAAGTTTTTGGAGAAGATAGGATAACATACCCATTCATTATGAAAAATCAACAAAATGTGTTATAAACTAGTAAAAATAACTGAATATATTTTAAAATCCCTGTCTAAAATAATCTTTTGCAGGTGTTCCATTACAGGAATTGGTAATTTGAAATCTACATAATAAAGAGACTACTTAAGGAAATACATTTACCTGGATTGAAGATAAAGTACATTTTCTAAAACACATTTGAGTCCTCAAGGAATTTACATTGTTAAAATGCTTAGCTATACATGGGTGAAGAATCAGCAGAAGACTCATAATTTATATAAATCATTTGGTGAGTGAATGCTTTTCTGATTTTAAATCAGCTTTCTTATTTCCACCCCAACTTCTCTGAATTCTAGAACCTGCCAGAACCTCTGTGATGTTCAGAGGAAGTGCTGGCACAATAATTTTTACCTCAAGTACGATTTAAATGGTGTGCAATCCTGCTGAGCACAAAAAGGAACCGTGAGACTCCTGTAGAGCACTGGATGAGATGCCAGAATGTGATATCCTCACACAACTGTGTGTGTGTGTGTGTG
>NW_012101643.1:467357-483370 GCF_000951045.1 Mandrillus leucophaeus | reverse complement strand
ATCTGTTAAAGTATCTCAGTTTGCATCAGGATATAAGAATAAATGTTGCCACTTATATGCATAGGTCTCTAAGGTGAGAATGTCATGAATTGAGTTAGTATTTGATGATGTTTAAATTTCAGTAAGAAAGGGCCGGGCGCAGTAGCTCATGCCTGTAATCCCAACACTTTGGGAGGCCAAGGCAGGCAGATCACGCAGTCAGGAGATCAAGACCATCCTGGCCAACAGGGTGAAACCCTATCTCTACTAAAATCCAAAAAATAAAAAAAAAAATAAAAGCCAGGCGTGTTGGTGCATGCCTATAGTCCTAAATACCCGGGAGGATGAGGCAGGGGAATCGCTTGAACCAGGGAGGCGGAGGTTGCAGTGAGCCAAGAGCCGAGATCACGCCACTGCACTCCAGCCTGGCAACTGAGTTCGACTCTGTCTCAAACAAACAAACAAAATCATTAAGAAATATGTGCAGGTAAAGAAAGGTAATTTTAATGTCGTTGGGAGGCTAGAACACGCGTCTCATAAGCACCAAGTGTACTGACTTTCATGAGCATTGAAAGATGTTTTTCGCTTTTGTCTTAATCATGTGGTATGCTTCCTGAATTCTATGTAGTGTATATGTAGACTCCACATATGCAGTGGTAGCACAACTTTCAATAGTCTTATTTCAAAAACAAACAAAAAGCATTGTTTTCTGTCTTTCAATTTAGGATATGTTTCCTTTAAATTTTTATTCCTACATTTTAATTGATACATTGTAATTGTATATAATTATGGGGTACAATTTGATGTTTTGAAACATATCTGTGTTGTATAATGGCCCAATCAAAGTAGTTAGTGGATCACTTTATGCACTTGTCATTTCTTTGTAGAGAACCTTAAAAAGTCTGTATTGTAGCTGTTTTGTAGTATATAATATTTCCCTGTTAAACATTGAGACCCTCCTTAAAAAAATAGTATATCTTTTTTAAAGCAAGACTTATGATTGGACTCATCAGGGTTTTATGAGTTTTCAAGAAGCCTTTCTAATCCAAGTGAATTCCTCTTGTATTAGTTCTGATAATTGTTTTCTTTCTACTGCTATTACTATTTGTGCAGCGTGTGAATCATGCTGTAGATTATCCCTCTAGGGTCCCCTAGCGAATCATACTTCTTACCTGTTAAGAAGTATGGTCCCTAGTGAGAGCTTGATAAGGGCTTGTGCATTTGTCTTGACCTCCTAAAATAATACCCTAAAACAACTGTTCAAAGAAGATTAATCTAACCAACCCACTGAAAGACAAGAGACCGTGAGGAAAACTGAGGCGCTCCATCCACTAGCCAGAATTCAGAACAGTTGCAGCTGCGAGTATGATCGCAGGTGAGAAGAGCCAAAGAGCTCTCTGGTGAAGCCCAGCCTTAAACGCTGATTTTCGCAATTGTGAGTAAATAAACGTTACTTGAAGTCAGTAAATTTTGGCGTGGTTTGTTGCACCTCAGTTGGTAACTGATGCACACCCCCGTTTCGTAACATGATTTTTATCTTTCACATCCATCTCTCTAGCTGAATAGTCAGACTCGACAGCTCATTTCCTTTCTTGACTCATAACGGAAGAAGATTGAAGGCGCATATGTTGGGAAAGAGAAGATATAGTGTAAGTAGCAGCATGACAAAAGGCCTGAGTCATACACAACCTCATAAGATCAGGGACATTTAAAAATCAGGTAATGAGCTGTAAGGGATATTAATCTAAAAACCCATGGAGCACAAATCCTGCATAGCTCTCACTACATCACCTTAGTTAAAAAGATTTTTACTTAATCTCTAAGAGAATAAATTATATTTAAATCCCCTTTTCCTCTCACTTAAATATTTCTACTTAGTAGACTCACACCGTGGAGTCTTAACTGATTTCTGCTTCATGCTTCAAATTTAATTGGTTATTTACATGTGCAAATTGGTTTTGCATAGATATGGTAAGCCATATCTGCTTATGAAATGTTAAATTTCAAGAAATAGTCATCTTAAAGCATTCTCTCGTATTAAGTTTTCATCTCCCATCATTCTGCATATTGCAGACATCTGATCAGACTACATCAGCAATAATTAGGCAGTATTTACAATTAAGCCAAGCTTAGAACATTGGCATATGGCTTGTGAGATCAGGTGGCTTTGTGTAGGATTTTTTGCATGGTTTATTAAGAAGTAATCGTGTACACCTATCGGTATCACAAAACCTCTGAAAATATTTTAAACCATCAAAAGAAAGTATTGCTGCTTTTTCTTTCCCATCTTTTTACAATATATTTCCCTTAAAGCTCCTGGTAGAAATAAGTAGAAAGAAACTATTTTTTTTAGAAGAAAGAAAAACAATCTATAGGTTAATATTTGAGACTCTGGCCTAACTTTCTCTAATAGCTTGTCACTTGGTCATTAGTGACTTCGTGATTTGGAAGGAAAACTATCTAGAATAGGTGTCAGCATGCATTAATGCAGACATATTCATTCATTCAACAAATTGTTTTGAATGTCTACTACATCTCAGCATTGTTCTATGTCCCATAGATACAGCATTGGACAAAATGGGCTAAGCCTCTAATCTTTTGGAGCTTATGTTCTAATTGTTGTTTTAATACCCCCAACCCAACTTTAGTTGGATATTGAGACTGATGATCCCTATATACACACCAAGAGGATACAAAAGACTACTCATAGATTGAGGCTTTCAGGATGGAGTGCAGGATAGGCATCCAAGCTGACAGAAAATAACTTAAACATAGAGAAGAAAACATCACTAGTATTTACTGTGGATGGGGGTGTGTGTGGGGTGAGGGTTTCTCCTGCAACAGGTTGTTGGTTACTCAGAGTTTCGACTTCCCCAGTGTCCAGAGAGGGAGCACAATGACTTTCTTACTGGTTGGCCTGGAAGGGGGACAAGAAGGGAGGAGAGTGGGATGGGATATAAAAGCTGTCCGACGTAAAACATCGGAAGTAGCGTTAGTTCCATTAAAGTTCACATTTGATATTTAGTCGATTACCAAAATGTGTAATAATTAAATAATTGTACTTATTTATATAAGACTTTATGGTGCTCTAAGGGGCTTATAGCCTAAGGCTGGTAAGGGAGATTAAAGCTCTGCTGAATTCCTTGTTCAAGAGCCCGTGTTGTGCCTTGAGTATTTTGAGAAATGAGATTACTTCCTTGGTCACTATCAATAATGTCTACAACTTCAAGAGGAATAAGAAGTATCTGGTAATAACTTGTATTGTAGTTTGAGTATGTACAGATACAGGTGTGATTTTGATTTATATTTTTGTTATCTGTGAGGACATTGCCATAGAATTTTACCCCAAAGGGATGACCTTGGCTACTGAATTGTTGCTGTTTTTTGACCAGATGAGCAGACCATTGACAATGGCTCAAGAATCTGGAAAAATACGCAGATGGGGATAATTGTGGGCTATGGCATTTTCTAGTGCCAAAAATGGCTACTTACAGTTTGTTTGATTGTGCTGATCCTTGGGAATTGTCTTTGGTTGGGACATCTTTGTCAGAAATGGATGTAACATTTGTTAGAAAAGGATGTACTACCAATGGATAGTAAATCTCTTTTGACTCCATTACATGTAATGGTGACACTGTGTCCTGTTCTATAAAGTACACAAACTACCTTTTCTGTTTAGTCTGTTATCCCAAGAGGCTTTCCTGATGGTTGATGTGTCTAGCAGAGGATTGACATACTCTGGTACCATCGCATCTGTTATGGGACTGGAAACAAACAAAGTGACTTCATTCTGTCGGTGGAATATGCCAGGGGCTCTACTCTGTATCATTTTTATTTCAATAATAAGGATTCTATGACTGTGTTGAATCTGTAGGATGCTGTTTCCATGTCCTAAGGCATGATGCGCGAATGAGTCCTAAGGCCCACCTTGGAGACAAGTTAGCATCATTTACCCAAAGGTTCAATTTCCAGCCTGCAGTGGTTATACTGATGAAATACATCTGGTGGCCAAAGAAGACAGTTTTTTGGCACCAGAAGCCTGTGGGCAACCTATAGCCAACATGTGTGTTCCAGAGATTCCAGGATGCGTGAGAGGAAGTTCTTGAGT
Source organism: Mandrillus leucophaeus (assembly GCF_000951045.1). Classification (NCBI taxonomy): domain Eukaryota; kingdom Metazoa; phylum Chordata; class Mammalia; order Primates; family Cercopithecidae; genus Mandrillus; species Mandrillus leucophaeus. Next base: position 479,283 of record NW_012101643.1, on the reverse strand, counting down.
CCTCTGGGGTGAAAAAGTGTCTGAGATGTGCTAAAGGTAGTCTCTCTCTCTGTCTTTTTTCTTTTTTTGCATTTTGAAAAGACTGGACCATTTGTTATTGGAGACACCATTTAAAGTGGACCAATCTAAAAATAACTGTAAAATGGATTGAAGCGAAATTTTTAAATGAAGAATCTGTTGCTTCCAGAACCAAAAATGCCAAAAACATATTGAGCTTGTTTTAATACTGAGGATTCTAATAGGGCAAAAGTTATTCCTTGATGGCATATTTTGACTGACCAAATAATGCCCAGAAATTTAAGTGAGCTGGTGGGACTTTGTACTGTGTGTACCGTAATGGCTCATCCCTTTTTATCAGTTGCTTTGTGAATGTTTGTATCTTGAATAAGTGCATATAATGAATCTCCTCGGAGAAGAATCTCACCAATTTACCATATCCATGATGTGTCATTCCTGTTGATGCCATCAGTGTATCCTACCCATGTAATCTTGGAGAAAGGTGGATGTGATTGAGGTCTTGCCTGCAAAGATTGTGTGATATGGGAAGATTGTGGGGAGACTATATGGGTATCCAGGTAAAAGTGAACTGTATTGCTCTGAAGGTAAAGGAAAACTGCTAAGTGGCTATCGAAACAGGCAAATATATTATAAAATATATTGCCCAAATCCATAGATGTGGGTAATTTTGATAATATTAGGTTTGGGAATTTTAATCAGACAAATCATGGTATTAACAATGTAATAATCCACTATTAGGTACCATTCTCTTTTACTAGGTGTTATCACTGGAAAACTTGGGCTATTAAATGTGGTACATGAAATGGGACAGTAGGTAAAATGTTGCCTTCCTTTTGTAGGTCTGAGTGATGGGTGGGCCTTGAATTATGGGCCTCGATTTCTCTGTTCCTTGTTTTCTCTATGTTCAGCTATGTTAATAAATTTCCTCAGTTTGTAAAACTGTGTTTGATGTTGAATAGTATTACTCCCAATCTGCTCACCTGAGAGCTTCTTTACTGTAATCAAATAAGGACAGTTTTCATATTTCAGGTGCTCCACATGATTGTTCTGTTCTAAAGGAGAATGAGGGTGGAGAGAAACAATAGGAAGCATAATACAATTCAGGGTAATAAGTGCAAAAAATGAAAATGTCAAATAAAATTAGTAACTTCTAGCACTTTGGGAACCTGAGGCGGGCAGATCATGAAGTCAGGAGTTTGAGACCAGTTCGAGATGGTGAAACCCCGTCTCTACTAAAAATACAAAAATTAACTGATATGGTAGCACATGCCTGTAGTACCAGCTAGTCAGGAGGCTGAGGCAGAAGAATCGCTTGAACCCAGGAGTTGGATGTTGCAGTGAGCCGAGATGGCCCCATTGCACTCCAGCCTGGGTGACAGAGCGAGATTCCATCTCAAAAAAAAAAAAAAAATTAGTAACTTATGAAGAGGCATATAAATTATGGCTTATTTAATTGTACATGTCTTTATTTAGCATTTTAAAGAAAAACCGACTGGTGAAACAATTGTAGGCTATCTTAACATAGTCTAGGTGTCTAGATCTCCCATAGTTTGGAATCTCATAGTGAAAGACACAATTGGAGCCCCTTCAGGGTTCTAAATATTGTGATTAACTATGTCTATGGAACAGTACTAATAATTAAGAAATGGCATAAGTAGCTTTAATAGCTATCTCTTTGCTCTTTTACCACCAATTAAAATTTTTTAAAACTTGTAATTTCTGATTTTTTAATTCTAGTTTTCATATCATAAAGGAATTTAATTATAACTTTAAAAATCTTTGGCCTTCTTCATTGTGCTTAGCTCTAAATTCACAAAGATGAGATGTTTTACAGAGTTCACCATGTTGATAAATATTTGTAATTACTTACTGTAAAAATATGAGGTCATATGGTCCTCATTTTGTCAGGAGCCTATTCTTAGGGTGAAAACACTTATTTTAGGTCCTAGTGTGTGTTAGGCATTGTGCAAGCCATAAAAATGTTAAGCTTCAATGCCATAACACACCATGATAAGATCCGAAAACTGGGGTCTCATGGAAGTAAATACTTAGGACAAAGACATGCAGCTAGTAAGTGGAGTAACAGGCTTTGGACCTAGGTTTGACTGATTCCAAATTACCTATCATTTCCTCTACAAAGTGCTGCCTGCACTATCAGTGATGAATCATTGTTTTCATCACATTGCCAAAAGGTAGTAACTGAAGTTCAATTATAAGATATAGAGTCATCTGTCAAAATGTCTGGAGTTTTATTTTTTACTATAATTAATCATACTCTGAGTTATGTCAGAAGATGTATTAAAATATAACCAAAGGATCATCAGAAAAGAACCACATTGCCAAAGCAGTTGTCTCAGAATCAAAATATATAGATTATAACCTTGTCTCTACCAGTAGCTTCATGAAGACTTTATCAACTTTTTAGAGCCCTCTGGGTATTGGGTTTCTAAAGGAACTTCCTGCTCTAAAGCTCTGTTTTCTACAATTTCATATATATATTTGTGATTACTGAGTGAGGTACACTTATGAGCTAACTTGACTGAATATTTTTGAAGAATATTCAAGAACTACATTTTTAAAAATTTGTTCAGTGGTTTAATTCAATAAGGACTATTTGCTTTTGCCCCAATTGGAAGAGTGGTCCTAATCTTGAAGACGCTTTCAACTAAGTTCTGGGGAATAATTTGCTTTTTCTCCCCATCTTTATGTTTATGTTAGAATCTTTTGGTGGTCATATTATTAGATAAGGAAAAGCAATGCTTTGAAAATAGCAAAGCCCCAGGAGGGTGGAGACTAAAAGTTTAGAGACAGACTAGAAATGCCATGTTCTGAAATAGGGCAGATTTCAGATGAATGATACACTGAATGGATGAAAAATAGCTCTTAACTACTTTATTCCAATGAAGTACCCTAATAAAGTGATGAGTCCTAAGAGTAGCTGAAAAAAATCAAATTGTCAAGATTAGTATTAATATACAGAAAAGTAGATATATAGTAATATTTCTAAATATTAAGATCTCTTTAATTTAACATGTGCAATGTAAAGACAAAAGCTTTGATTTAACATGTGCCATGTAAACACAGAAGCTTTGATTAAAAGCTTTGATTTTATATACTTTTGTATATAAAACATCAATATTTTATTTACAATAAAGGCTTTGCAAATTGTGTTTCTAAGTGCTGAAGGGATATAAAATTGTAATTTGAAAGCAACACTAGTTTTGCCCATTTGGCATTTAAGACTTTATGGTTGAGATTGATCAATCAGACTGTTGAAATGTTTAACAGCATTCCGTAAGAGCATTCAAGTTGTCTCATTATTCTTACTTTATATTAAATAATAGTTTATCTTACTGATCTTCAAAATAGATTTATCTTATCTGATCTTCAAAATAGATTTTTCTAGTAGGTGGTGAGAGTGCTGTCCAGCTAATGAGTATGCCAACTTTCTTAAAAACGTAATTGTTGCTAGTGTAAATAAATAAAATAAGACTCTTGTTATTCATTCAATAGTAATTAATTCTCCAGTGTTTTTCTATTACTGGTGCACAAATGAAAGCATGCCCATGTTTGAATTGTGATAACATCCCCAAATTACTGACCTCCAGTGATACTCTCCCAGATACAAGCTGTTGGCTTTCTTCTATTTATGCAAACTATAACTCTTTCAAGGCTTAGATGAGAACACAAAAGCATTTTCTTTCTTATACTCTCTCTCCTTCACTTCCTATTCTCAATTCATAATCTTCCACTACAGGAGAAAGATGTGTGCAGTTTTGTGAGTTCATTTTATAAATCTACAAAATATCTATTGTCTGTCCCAGTTCTTTGTCTGCTGCTGCAACAGAATAACCACAGACTGGGTAATTGATAAAGAAAATATGTTTTTATTTGGTTCACAGTTCTGGACGCTGGGAAGTCCTAGAACACGGAATCAACATCTGGTGAGGGTCTTCTTGCTGTGTTACTTCCCATGGAGGAAGGCAAGAAGGCAAGAATTATGTGCAAAAAGAGAAAGCAGGATGGGCCATGCTCCCCATATAACAAACCCACTTTCACAATAACTAACCCACTTTCACAGTCACGGCATTAATCCATTCATGAGGGTGGAGCCCCCATAACCTAGTAACTTCTTGATGGACTCACCTTTTAATATGGCAATTTAATTTCAACATGAGGTTCAGAGGGGCAAACATTCGAACCACAGCATTGTCTAAGCTGGGAGTGAGAAGATGATGAAACTACATAGATTGTGTATGATATTTTACTATTCAAATGGTCAGAATTGCTTAACTTTACTTGAATTTTATTTGTCACATTAAGACATTCTTTTATTGCCAAACTTTAAAAATGACTGTCAAACTGACAGCTGAGTGAGTAAAGCAGTAATTGAACAGCAACTGCTTTTTAAGAAAGAGGTGTAAAGTGTTGAATCTGGTAGTTTAGTCACTGTTCAAACTAGAATTTTAACTATGTAACCCTTACTTATTCAATATATCATCATTAATGTTAATCAGACATATTCATTGTTTGTCTTCTACTAGAGGGGGAAAGAAATCTAATGATATTTGATGTGATATTTACATATGTATCTAGATAAGACCAAATGAAGTGTTACTCCAATGAAATAGCAATGTTTCTGACATCCTGAGAATGAAATGACCTAGTATTGACAGATTTTTGATACATACAGTCGTTGTTGGTACATATTTGCATACTGATATTATGATAATTATAAATAACTTTTCTATTATTACATATTGAGAAGAATATGCTTATCTAAAGTTGTTTTGAGTTCAGAATTAAAGATATTCTATTTCTATATTTGGATCAAACAAAATCTTACATGCTTAGTAAGACAAAAACTTAAGACGGAAGACTATATATAAAATGACATATATTAATATATCTGTATTAAGAATGTTAATAGTAGTATGCTCATAAAATAGTCCACTAAAATATCATTCAAAAACAAGTACTCTTATTATTGATATTGAGTGAAATGTTTTTTGTATAAGAGCCTTTTTTAAAAGTTAAAATCTAGAGTTTTCTAATGTTGCCATCACTATTGCAACTATCATCAATAAAAGAGCTATTTTAAAACATACAGCAAATTATGATCATTATTTATAAAGATATTCTCCCTTGCTACCTCAAAACATAACTGTTTTGAGGCTATAGAGATTGCATGGTATGTGCACATACAAACACAGACACACATTAAATACCTCAGCATGGTGGCTCATGCCCATAATCCCAGCATTTTGGGAGACTGAGGCCGAAGATCACTGAAGCCAGAAGTTCGAGAACACCCTGAACAACATAGTAAGACACAATTTCTACAATTTTTTTTTTTAAATTTTTTGATTCATGCTTATAGTCCCAACTACTATGGAGGCTGAGGCAGGAGGATCTCTTGAGACTAGGATTTCAAGATTACAGTGAGTTATGACTGCACTTCAGCCTGGGTGGCCAAGTAAGACTCTGTCTTTAAATTTAAAAACTTTATCAAGTAATATTTAAAATTTTCCCTACTTTATCCAGAATTCATATGTCACACATGATGCCAATCCTATCCATGTGTCTAATTGTGTACTTGATAATATTCCAGCTCCCTGACCATTCTCACCATCTCTGACTCCACCCTATCTATCCATGAACCTTAACTTATTATCCATGTGTCCTTGGGAATTGAGGTAGAGAGATGACGCTTCAACAATTAAATTGCAGGTGCTACTCATTTGAAAAGAGAAAAGAAAGAGCAGTGAAAGTTTGACTTCTTTTTCTGACAGGGACCTGAAACTGGTAGCACTAGTATGGATAAAGAAGAATGTGCTCATCTAAAAGTGTTTGCAGAGAGGGATTTGACAACAATGAATCTTACAGATAGGGTAAGATAGCAATGTTTCTATTATAATAGAAATAACAACAAAATGGCCAACATATGTTGGTGCTTACTGTTCACCAATACTGTGCTAAACATCATAATCGCATTATCTCATTCAAACCTCACAAAGTGCCTGGAAGACAATATCACACAGTGATTACTTGCGTGAATTCAGGAATCAAATTATCTGGGTCCAGTCCTAACTTTACTGCTTCTAACTATGCAAACTTGGGATACTGCTTAGTCTTTTTTTTTTTCTTCAGTTTTCTCATCTATAAATATTTGGCCGACCTTAAACATTTATAATAATATTAAAAGTTATACAGTGTGTCAATTGTTACAAAGAAAAAACTCATTAATACACCAAAAAAATTGAACATCAGTATGTATCATATAACATTTCCAGCACTTTAGATGCTGTTAAAAAAGTAGAAACAGATTCCTGACCATGTCAATTACATGCAATGAGAGTAACATTTAATCTGCTAACTACTATTATTACTGTTATTATGTCAGTTTCACAGTTGAGGATACTGAGGATTGGTCTGAAGTACCAAAGCTTGTTTTCTGGACATAAGGAAGTTTGGGCAGTGTCATAGACTTTTGAATTCATCATTCTAAAAAATAGGAATGGATATGAAGAAGAATTTGTGCCCAGTTAAGGTTGGAAACCATACACTTGTCATATATATCTAAAATGATATTCATGATTATATAATTAGTCTACTCACTTAAGCCAAAACCTTGGAGTTACCTTTGACTCCTATCTTTGTCTCACATTTTAGATTTAAGCAATCAACAAGTGCTATTGGTCGTAATTTTCAAATATGCCTGCACATTGACCCCATTTTATAGTCTACACAGCCACCAGCGTAATCCAAGTTTCTAATGCCTTCCCTCTATATTATCATAACAGCCTTTCCCACTCAGTCTCCTACCATGTTCTCCACAGAGATGGAAGCCATAGTATATCACTCCTTCACTCCAGAGCCCCCAATGGCCCCCATTTCTTTCAGAAGAAAATAAAAATTCCCTACTATGGCCAGCAAATCTCTCCACAGACTCTCATTCTTATTTTAGTTTTTATTGTTGTAGATCCACTTCACTTGTTCTGCAATTTGATCTTCTTCCAACACAGCAAGCATACTTCTACCACAGAGCCTACCTACTGCCAGTAATGCCTTCCTTTAGACATCCTATGGCTCCATCCACTACTGCGTTGAGCTGTGTGTTCAGATATCAAGTAGCTTTCCTTCATCACAGTACATGAATTGGTACACACACCACTGCTACTCTGTGCCTCTTAATATACTTTGATTTTTTTCATTTATTTCTGACTGGTACCTATTGATTTATCTGTTTCTTTTTTTAATTGCCATCCATCTCTACTAGAATATAGACTCTATCACAGTAGGGCCTGGGTTTTCTTCACTGCCATTTCCTTTCCTTAACACCAGTGCAGCACCTGGATCTAATAGTCACTCAATTAAAAAACCAAAACGACACATTTTAAATGAATGAATGGATTAATGAATGAATAAATCAATGACATTAAAGTGAATGCAATTTTCTTCAGCAGTATTCAGATTACTAAATATGGAAACACAGAGGCTGACTAATCCACAACTTCTTTCTTTCTTTTTCTTTTTTCAGATTTATACAACAGAAGACTAAAATGCTTGGGGGTGATGTTAAGATATTGGTTAGTTGACAAATGAATCATCAGCCGTCGGCTAATAAAAGTGAAGACAATGGTATTGACAGTTTAGAGAAAAATACATGAGCCTCAATGCATTTGAAAATGCTTTATCTTTCTAGCAAATTACTAGGAGTTTGATGACAAAGAGATTGTGCTCATAAGAAGGTGATGAAAAAGTATTTCATTAATATATGCTGTATGGAATGGGAATGATTCATGTGGAGCTGATGTTCAAATCCTAAAGCTCTTAGCAGCAGGAGTCATCTCAAGGTAAAACCATAATTTCTATAAATGATATTTCTTAGATTAATCCAAGTGTGTTCAGAAATGCCCTATTTTTGTTAATTGATAGGTATTAATTGCCTCACTGAATATAGGAAGAAATTAGTGACTTTAGTTTTATTAAGGACTCTTCAGACTGTGATTGATTATAGACTTTTGGATTAACTAAGACCCTCCAGATCTGACTGCACAGTCTAGCACTCTGATGGTTAACATAGTAACCACGAGTTACATGCATCTGTTTAAATTTAGATTCATATGAATTATAATTAATGACATTAAAAATCCTATTCCTCAGTCTTACTAGCTACATTTTCAGTGCTCAAATGCCACATGTGGTTAATGGCTACCATACTGGACAGTGCAGATACAAAAAGAAGGCTTTGTTCATCTCAGCAAATACTACTGGAGAGCACCGGTCTAGGAGAGGATCACCAAGGTACTGGGATAGCCAGAAACTCAGAATGCTTTATTTCTGTGACTGCATTCCCAAATATAAATACCATGTCAGTTTGCTAATGTTGATATAACAGCAAGATTGTATAATGCATGACAAATTATCAACTGTCTCAAAAGATAGGAGCTGTATTCTTGTATGCATTGAGAGTTTTTAAAGATGAAGTGTGAGTTGTAGGGTAATTGAAGACCATTGAACCCCACATGGTTAGACAGAGTTACCTGTAATCCAGTTAGTAATGAATTTCAAAAACTGTTGACTACATTCTCTCAATGACAAAAAAGAAGAGATACTTCTTGTACTCGAACATTTTATATTAAAAATGGGGCATAGAGGAATATGCTCTGTCTATCCTAATTTTGATTCAACAACATTTTGACTTCTATCTTCAGAAAGATTTTTGCATCCAGAAATGAACTTAGACATTAAAAATATATTAGGGAATAGTATATTCAAAGATCCAATGTTATTGGATACAGTCTATGAACTCACTACAAAGGGTGACAATGTTCGACAGGAAGAGTTTGGTTGACAGGAGTATGAATTTCATCTGTATGTTATCACATTGAGTGCTTATGCCGATTATCCACTTTTATCTGAATTTATGCAGGATTTTTGAACCTGGCATATACTTTGGGACTGAATAGATGGGCTACTTGTATTTGATTGGAGACAATTAGTAAACAATGGCCCAATAAGGGGAAAGCTCATGAGAAAAGGCAACATCACAGGAGGCTCAGTGACTAGAAAAGGTCGTCCAAAGAAAAGCTTTGTAGAGAAAATAGTAAGACGTAATTGAGGGTGTGACCTCTACTTAGGTCCCCACATTCCTTCATTGTGGAAATGGCTAATTTCAATGGGAAGCAATCCATACTGCCTATAGACAGACTTACAAGCTAGATTTCATTAGGAAAGGCTTCACTGACTGGTAAAAAATAATTCAATAATAGGATTGTAAGTGATCATTCATAATATATTACTAGAATTTGTATTCTCTTCATGAGGAGTATGGGGAGGGTTGTCCAGGCACATGGGCTATTGTTCAGTAAGACCTATAACTCTGTGTGCCATGAAGGGATGGGAGATACGTGAAGAATGATTAATAAAAGTCCTAGAAGCACAAGCAAGGAAGCAGAAGTTTGAGACAGTAGTGAGCAGCAGGAGGAACACTTGACATTTTTTCCTCCATCGATAGCTACTTAAGTGAGCATGAAGTTCTGGGTTTCGCCAGCTTGCTATTTAGTGCTCCTGCAGTGCCTGTTAAGAACACTAAAGACAAATTATACCTGAAAGCAACGCAGGGACCTGCACTGTCCAATATGGAACCAATAACCACATGTTACTAGAAAGTAAGTACCTGAAATGTGGCAAGTCCAAACTGAGATAGGCTCTAAGCATAAAATGCATATCAAAATGGAAAAAGTTAATATGATAAAAGTATGCAAAATATCTCATTAATAACCTTATATTGATTACTTGCTAACATGATCTTGTTTTGGTTATGCAAGTGTGTTGTATTAAGGGACTGATTTAATCAATGATTTTTTATTCCATTTTTTTATTCCAATGCCTGCCCTAATTTGACTCATTGCAATTGTCCTAATCTGACTCATTGCAAATTGTCCAGTTAATTGTATATTTACTGGTTGATGGAAAAGTGTCCAGCAGCTATTGCTATATAGTATGTTAAGATCTAGCTAAAACCTAAAAGGTATTATTTTCCTTTATACTAATGACATTGCTATGATAGGAAATCATGAAGGGAATGCTATTACATAAATCTTTGGTATTAATCTATATACAAAAAGGTGAGTGCAGAATTCACCCCTAAAGTACAAATTTCTGGCCCTTAAATCGGAAACTCCTGAGGTGCTTAAAATTTGTGCATTAACAAGCTCTGTAGGTTTCACTGATGCCTGCTAACCTTTAAGAACCTCTGCTTTCAAAGTACTTTAAATCTTTATCCTGGAGGAAGAATATCAACCTTTTAGAAATGGCTAGATAATTTATTATTGTTTCTCCAGAGATCTGTATCTCAGGAGAGTTTTTGCTTAACAAAATTACATGCAAGTCATCAAGAGAATGAGAGATTAAAGGAATAATATTCATGACCATAAGCTCTGCTAAGCTGGTTATGAGCCTTTTCCTTTAGGTGTCTATCAGTGGGACTTGGAAGACTGAGATGCGTGCCCACAGGAGGTGGGCTCAATGGCAATGTGAGAAAATTTAGAACTATGATAATGGGAATATCTTGGGCTTCTTCATGAAATTTACTTCCTCATCTAGTCTTGTGTCAGAGTTGTTTGTAGGTAGGATAGGGATTTTTGCCTTAATTTATGAAGGGTAAGATGTTTATAATTCTGTTATCATGATGGAGCATATTTCCAAATGAACAAGATGTATTGAATAGCCAAACTTCTAATTGTTCCTGAAAAACATCATTGTTTGCAAATTATTAAGTCAAAATAATGTAAAAGTATGGTGTGTTTAAGTTGAGTGACACTTGCTAATTGTGATTACATGTGTCCTGTTATCAGTATTACCCGAACTCAAAGGTAAGGCATTATTTTTTGAGTTTACTATTCCCACAACTAACCTAAGGAATTTATTAAAATGTAGATTCTACCTTAGTAGGCCTGAAGAGGGGTCTGAGTTTTTGCATAACAAGGTCCTAGCCAATGCCGAACCAGGGTCCCCATTTCGAATAACCAAGCATCCCCACACCAGTCCTTGGGAATCCAAATCTGCATTTTTTACCAAGACTAGTGGGTGAATCTTGGAACATTAAAGTTTGCAAAACACCTGTGGGCGTTTCTCGTTAGGTGGAACGAGAGACTTGAGAAAACAAATGAGACAAAGTATAGAGAAAGAAAAAGTGGGCCCAGGGGACCAGCGCTCAGCATGCAGAGGACCCACGCGGGCACTGGTCTCTGAGTTCCCTAGTATTTATTGATAATTATCTTTACCATCTTAAAGATAAGGGAGTGGAAGGATAATAGGATCATTGTAGGGAGAAAATCAGCAGTAAGACATATGAATAAAGATCTCTGTGACATGAATAAGTTCAAAGGAAAATGCTGTGCCTTGATATGCATATGCAAACATCTCCATAAACCTTTTAGTAGCATTGCACCAGCAAGTCCCACCTTTTGCCGTAAGGCGGTTTTCTCCTGTCTCAGTAACAGAACATACAATCGGGTTTTACACCGAGATGTTCCATTGCCCAGGGACAGGCAGGAGACAGATGCTTTTCTCTATCTCAAGTGCCAAAAACCACCAAAAGGCCTTCTTTCCTCTTGTACTAGTCCTCCTCAGCACAGACCCTTCACGGGTGTCGGGCTAGGGGACGATCAGGTCTTTCTCTTCCCACGAGGCCATATTTCAGACTATCACATGGGGAGAAACCTTGGACAATACCTAGGTTTCCTAGGCAGAAGTCCCTGGGACCTTTGGCAGTGTACGTGTCCCTGGGTACTTGAGATTAAGAGAATGGTGATGACTTTTAACCAGCAAGCTGCCTTCAGGCACTTGTTTAACAAAGGCACATCCTGCACAGCCCAAAATCCATTAAACCTTGAGTCAC
>NW_012101643.1:446968-467307 GCF_000951045.1 Mandrillus leucophaeus | reverse complement strand
GCCCAAAATCCATTAAACCTTGAGTCACCACAGCACATGTCTCTTGCAAGGACAAGGTTGGGGGTAGGGTCACAGATTAACAGCATCTCAAATACAGAACAAAATGGAGTCTCTTATGTCTACTTCTTTCTATATAGACACAGTAACAGTCTGATCTTTCTTTTCCCCACAGATACCATGATCTAAAGTGATTCAAATCTTTAACTGTACTTTATTACCACCTGGGAAACTGGAATAAAATCCGATTCCTGGGTCCTATACTGGACAAAATAAGTTAGAAATGGTGTGGTGCAATGGAACCCGGTAACAAAGTATTTTCAGAACTTCCTGGGTAAGGAAGACAGAATAATGATCCCCTGAAATTGTCCACATTCTAATCCTTGAAACCTGTGAATATGCTGCTTTTCGTGGCAAAAGTGACATTGCAGATGTGATTAATGTTAAAAGTCTTGAAATGAGGGAGACTGTCCTGGGTTATTCAGGTGAATCCAATGTAATCGCATGAGTCTTTACAAGTGGGAAATGTTTCCCAACTGAAGTCAGACGGAGACTTGATGACAGAAGGGCCAGAGAGATACAGCATCACAAGCTCCCCACCCACTTACTGTTGCTGGCTTTAAAAATAGATTAATGGGGACTCCAACCAAGGAATGAAGGTGGCCTCCAAAAACTGGAAAAGATAAGGAACTAGATTCTCTCCTACGGTCTCCAGACAAGAATGCGGCTCCATAGATACCCTGAATTTATCCCAGTGTGACTCATATTAACCTTCCTGCCTATACAACACTGATAACACAAATGTTACCATTTACATTTCTTCAAGGCACTATGCCTGTAGTAGTTTGCTACAGCAGCAATGGGAAACTAATATACCAGTGGATATTAACCCGCAACCATTGCTCAAGGGGTTTATCAGAAGAAGCCAACAGAAGGCTTTTGGAGTTTCTTATACATAATAAGGGTTTCTTGGGTCCAAGTGCCCTTCAGCTTCCCAGAATTTCCTGACCAGCCCAGTCACTCTGATCTATGTCTGCCATACAGGGATCTCTGAAGGGTTGAAGAGCCACTATGTACCTGTAACCTTGAAGTAAGTGCAATTTTGCTAATGTTGATAGATTATGCCCCTAATCATTTGTATTCAAAGTGCTATATGGATAAAGGTGGGGTTTTTTGTCTGTTTGTTTATTTTATTTTGTTCTATTATTTTGGTGGGAGGGTCGGAGGATTTCAGGCACGTCCATGTGAAGAGACCACCAAACAGGCTTTGTGTGAGCAATAAAGCTTTTTAATCACCTGGGTGCAGGCGGGCTGAGTTCGAAAAGAGAGTCAGCAAAGGGAGATGGGGTGGGGCCGTTTTATAGGATTTGGGCAGGTAAAGGAAAATTACAGTCAAAGGGGGTTGTTCTCTGGCGGGCAGGGGTGGGGGTCACAAGGTGCTCAGTGGGGGAGCTTTTGAGCCAGAAAAAGGAATTTCACAAGGTAATGTCATCAGTTAAGGCAGGAACAGGCCATTTTCACGTCTTTTGTGGTGGAATGTCATAACTTAAGGCAGGAACCGACCATCTGGATGTGTATGTGCAGGTCACAGGGGATATGATGGCTTAGCTTTGGCTTGAAAGAAATCAGGCACATTCCTCGGCCCCGGGCTCAACACAAACAGGCCCAGTACAAACACATCCCACCATATATCTCTCAATTTCCTGAGCCCAGTACAAACACCATATATCTCTCAATTTCCTGAGCCCAGTACAAACACCACCTGGAAAATCCCCGATAAGGACATAGCCGTTTGAGGTTTTACTGAAAGCGTGGGAACCAATAGAAAAACTACTAAATGTATAACTGAAAATGTAAACCAATTGTAATGCTGTAACCAAAAGAATTCCCTTGTTCCTCTGTAACTTTACGTATCCTATTTACATCGGGCTATAAAAAGCAAGCACTCGCATTGTTCGGGGCCCTCTTGTATGCTGTGGAATGGAGGGACCAAGTTCGAACTTGCAGTAAAGATCCTTGCCGCTTGGCTTTGACTCTGGACTCTGGTGGTCTTCTTTGGGGAACAAACGGTCTGGGCATTACAGGCTCAGATGCCTGAAATTCCTGTCTTCTTATATTAATAAGAAAAATAAAACAGAATAGTGTTGAAGTGTTGGGGCAGCAAAAATTTTTTGGGGGTGGTATGGAGAGATGATGGGCGATATTTCTCAGGGCTGCTTCGAGCGGGATTAGGGGTGGCGTGGGAACCTAGAGTGGGAGAGATTAAGCTGAAGGAAGATTTTGTGGTAAGAGATGATATTGTGGGGTTGTTAGAAGGAGCATTTGTTGTATAGGATGATTGGTGATGGCCTGGATGCAGTTTTGTATGAATTGAAAAACTAAATGGAAGACAGAAGTTCTGAATAAGAGGAGAAAAACAGTATTAAAGGACTCAGAGTCGGGAGGACCTAGGACATCCAATTAGAGAGTGCCTAAGGAGGTTCAGCATAGCCCTGCCAGCAACGATTAGAGAGTGAGTTGAGCATAGTTTGTGATTTTGAGGGCCTCTGAAAGCATTCAAGCAGTGGCAGCTGCGGCTCGCAGACATAAGGGCTAGGCTAAAACAGTGAGGTCAAGTTGTTTGGACCGAAAGGCTACAGGCTGCGGTCCTGGCTCTTGTGTAAGAATTCTCACCGCACTAACCATGCCTAGGAAGGAAAGGAGTTGTTGTTTTGTAGAAGGGATTGGGGTTTGGGAGATTAGCCGTACACGATCAGCAGGGAGAGCACATGTGTTTTTATGAGAATTATGCTGAGATAGGTAACAGATGAGGAAGAAATTGGGGCTTGACTGAAGTAATGGGGGCTGTCTGTGAAGCCTTGCGGCAGTAGAGCCCAGGTAATTTGCTGAGCCTGAAGGTGTCAGGGTCAGTCCAAGTGAAAGCAAAGGGAGGCTGGGATGAAGGGTGTAAGGGAATAGTAAAGAAAGTATGTTTGAGATCCAGAACAGAATACTGGGTTGTGGAGGGAGGTATTGAGGATAGGAGAGGATATGCGTTTGGCACCACGGGGCAGACAGGGAAGACAATTTGGTTGATAAGGTGCAGATCCTGAACTAACCTGTAAGCCTTGTCTGGTTTTCGGACAGGTGAAATGGGGGAATTGTAAGGGGAGTTTACAGGCTTTAAAAGGCCATGTTGTAGCAGGTGAGTGATAACAGGCTTTAATCCTTTTAAAGCGTGCTGCAGGATGGATATTGGCGTTGAGTGGGGTAAGGGTGATTAGGTTTTAATGGGATGGTAAGGGGTGCATGATCAGTCGCCAAGGAGGGAGTAGAGGTATCCCATACTTGTGAGTTAAGGTGGGGAGATACAAGGGGAGGATGTGAAGGAGGCTTTGAACTTGGGGAAAAGGCAGTAATGAGGTGTGGCTGTAGCCCAGGAATAGTCAGGGAAGCAGATAATTTAGTTAAAATGTCTCACCTAATAAGGGAACTGGGCAGGTGGGGATAACTAAAAAGCAGTGCTTAAAAGAGTATTGTCTAAGTTGGCACCAGAGTTGGGAAGTTTTAAGAGGTTTAGAAGCCTGGCTGTCAATACCCACAACAGTTATGGAGGCCAGGGAAACAGGCCCTTGAAAAGAAGGTAATGTGGAGTGGGTAGCCTCTGTATTGACTAAGAAGGGGACGGACTTACCTTCCACTGTGAGAGTTACCCAAAGTGTCTGTGATGGTCTGTAGGCTTCTGAGGCGATGGGCAGCGTCAGTCTTCAGCCGCTAAGCCGAGAAGATCTGGGAAGGAGTCAGTCAGAGAGCCTTGGGCCAGAGTTCCAGGGGCTCTGAGAGTGGCTGCCGGGCGACTAGAACAGTCCAGGTTTTCGTGGGGTCCCACACAGATGGGACATGGCTTAGGAGGAATCCAGGGCTGCGGGCATTCCTTGGCCTAGTGGCCAGATTTCCAGCACTTGAAGCAAGTTCCTGGGGCAGTCGGTCCTGGAGGAACGCCTGGCTGCTGCGGTTCAGGCATTTGGAAGTTCTTGTGTGCTGGAGATGTGGCTGGGTTTGTCTCACAGTGGAGGCAAGGAATTGCAACTCAGAAATACGTTGCTACTTGGCTGCCTCTACTGTATTATTATATACCTTGAAGGCAAGGTTAATTAAGTCCTGTTGTGGGGTTTGAGGTCCGGAATCTAATTTTTGGAGTTTTATTTAATGTCGGGAGCAGATTGGGTAATAAAATATATATTGAGAATAAGACGGCCTTCTGACCTTTCAGGGTCTAGGGCTGTAAAGTGTCTCAGGGTTGCTGCCAAATGAGCCATGAACTGGGCTGGGTTTCTCATATTTGATGAAAAAGAGCCTAAATGCTAACTGATTTGGGAGGGGTCGGATAAAGAAAAAGGAGCATTAACCTTGACTATGCCTTTAGCTCCAGTCACCCTTTTAAGAGGAAATTGCTGGGCAGGTGGGGGAGGGCTAGTCGTGGAATGAAACTGTAAGCCAGACCAGGTGTGAGGAGGGGAGGTGATAAAAGGATTATAGGGTGGGGGAGCGGAGGCTGAGGAAAAATTGGGACCTAGCACGACCTGGTGAGGAGGGGAGAGGTCAGATGGGTCTGTA
The DNA here is from genome assembly GCF_000951045.1 of Mandrillus leucophaeus. Classification (NCBI taxonomy): domain Eukaryota; kingdom Metazoa; phylum Chordata; class Mammalia; order Primates; family Cercopithecidae; genus Mandrillus; species Mandrillus leucophaeus. Next base: position 462,714 of record NW_012101643.1, on the reverse strand, counting down.
GAAAAGGAAGATTAAAGACTCAGCGACGCTTGGGGTTGGGACTGAGGGGACAGGCAGGAGGGAAAGAAGGAAGATTTGGGACGAGTTGCATTGGGAACAGAGAACTAGGGAGGAACCGATGTGTAAAAGAAGGCCTGGTCATCAGGCACCTCAGACCACTTGCCCATTTTAGGACAAGAATTATTTAGATCTTGTAAGATGGAAAAATCGAAAGTGCCGTTTTCTGGCTATTTGGAACCACTGTTGAGTTTGTGTTGGGGCCAAGCGGTATTGTAGAAGAAAATAAGGCGTTCAGGTTTTAGCTCAGGTGTGAGTGTCATGCGAGTCCCTGTTAAAAGCCCACCCAACAGGCTTTGCATGAGCAATAAAGCTTTTTAACCACCTGGGTGCAGGCGGGCTGAGTCCAAAAAGAGAGTCAGGGAAGGGAGATAGGATTGGGGCCGTTTTATAGGATTTGGGTAGGTAAAGGAAAATTATAGTCAGAAGGGTGTTGTTCTCTGGCGGGCAGGAGTGGGGGTTACAAGGTGCTCAGTGGGGGAGCTTTTTGAGCCAGGAAAAGGAATTTCACAAGGTAATGTCATCGCTTAAGGCAAAGACCGGCCATTTTCACTTCTTTTGTGGTAGAATGTCATCAGTTAAGGCAGGGCAGGGCATTTTCACTTCTTTTGTGATTCTTCAGTTACTTCGGGCCATCTGGGCATATACGTGCAAGTCACGGGGGATGCGATGGCTTGGCTTGGGCTCAGAGGCCTGACAGTGAGTTGAAGAGGTCTTAAGTTCTTGAGAACACAGGCTAGGGGAGAAGAAGGAGGAATGGAGGGTGGAAGGTTGCCCATAGTGAAGGAGGCAAGTTTAAAGAGAAGGGTAGAGACAAGGAGAAGTGGGGTGGGGAGCAGCCGAAGCAGGCTTCCCTGCAACTGCCTTGCCACCAAGGGAATGTAGGTGAATGATCAAGGCAGGCATCCCCGTGGAGATCAGACACCAATGGAACGTGGATGAATAATCAGAGAGGCGTCCCCTCGGTGATTAAACACCAAGGGAAGCAACCTCGGTTCGAATCTGAGTCACTACACCAAATTTCACATGCGTCCATGTGAAGAGACCACCAAACAGGCTTTGTGTGAGCAATAAAGCTTTTTATTACCTGGGTGCAGGCAGGCTGAGTCTGAAAAGAGAGTCAGTGAAGGGAGATAGGGGTGGGGCCGTTTGATAGGATTTGGGTAGGTAAAGGAAAATTACAGTCAAAGGGGGTTGTTCTCTGGTGGGCAGGAGTGGGGGGTCACAAGGTGCTCAGTGGGGGAGCTTTTGAGCCAGAATGAGCCAGGAAAAGGAATTTCACAAGGCAACATCATCACTTAAGGTAGGAACAGGCCATTTTCACGTCTTTTGTGGTGGAATGTCATCACTTAAGGCAGGAACGGAACATCTGGATGTGTATGTGCCGGTCACAGGGGATATGATGGCTTAGCTTTGGCTCAGAGGCCTGACAGAGGAGGCTGGTGTTATAGAGTCAGAAAAAAGTTGAAAATAAGGCAGTAAATTTCCCAAATTTGTATAAGATTTTTGGCTTCAGAGTCAATAAAACATTCCATGACATACAATATATTTCCAGGTTTTGGAGATCTAGCTGCCTCAGTAGTTACTGAGAGTTATAGACATTTTCCTACCTTTCCATCTCAAGAGCTACTTTCTCCTTCCATGTTCTCATTTCTGCTATTGTTCACAGATGATCTTGCTCCCTTTAGAGACGGAGCAATGGTAGCTGTACCCACCAAGCTTCTGTGCGCACAGAGGAGTCTCCCTGTGAGGCTCAATCCTCCCTCAACTGTGATTACAGGGAATTTTTCACAATGTGAATGCCTCTTCCATAGTCACAATGACAACATACAACATGTTAGGGCAGCCACCCTTTCTGAGCTCTAGTCCATACTATTTGAAGTGCATATCAAATAAAAATCCCATTTAAATATATTTTATTCGTTTTGCATCTTTAATTGGATTTATTGAATTATCAACAAAATAACTATAGCTTTCATCATCAAAGTTTCTATAGTCTAGTAAATTATAATGAGAATATTCAAATGACTTTCAACAGCTGACATTAAAGAGACATTTCTAGGGATATCAGAATTTAAGAAAACACAAAATTCGGACAGAGGCCGGAGTTCTATGATATGGTGGTTTACTTAGCTAATTTAAAATATAAATTAAAGAGCTGCTTTTATTATAAAAAACAAATTTATGGGGCACACACTCCTTCTAAAAGGTCTTGATTCAACAAAATATAAGGACTGAAAGCTGCAATATAGCTACCGGAGATGCCATTCTTTTAAAATTCAGCGATGTTCATTTCCATTATGCTTCAAGTTTTTGTATTTCTCTTTTTAGCAACATAGGTTTGAAGACTATTTTACAATATTGTATAGAATATAAAACTTCAAAGTACATATTTCCTGTGTGTAGTCACATGCTGTATAATGGCATTTCAGAGGTACCATAAGATTATAATGGAGCTGGAAAATTCCTATTGTCTGGTATTTAAAATACTAAATTTTTACTGTTATTTTAGAGTGTACCCGGACTTATTAAAAAAAAATCAAACAAGTTAACTATAACACAGCCTCAGGCTGTCTTCAGGAGGCATCCAAAAGAAGGTATTGTTATCATAGGAGATGACAGCTCTATGCTTGTTTTTGCCCCTGGAGACCTTCAGTGGGACAAGAGGTGGAGGTGGTATACAGTGATATTGATGATCCTGATTTGTGCAGGCCTAGGCTCATGTATGTGTCCGTGTCTTAATTTTTACCAAACTTTTAAAAGTTAAAAAATTGGGAAAAAGCTTATTGAATAAGGATATAAAGAAAGAATATGTTTTGTACAGCTATGCAATGTGTTTTAAACTATGTGCTATTACTAAAGAGTCAAAAAGCCTTAAAAAAATAAAAAAGTATTAATTAAAAAAGTCACAGTATGCTAAGGTTAATTTATTATTGAAGAGAAAAATACGTTTAGTATTGCCTAATTTGTAAATTCTCATAAAGTCTATAGTAGTGTATAGTAATATCCTAGGCCTTCACATACACTCCCCATTCACCTGGACTCACCCAGAGCAACTTCCAGTCCTGCAAGCTCCATTCATGGTAAGTGCCCTGTACAGGTGTCCCGTAACTGGAAACCATCATTCTCAGCAAACTAACACAGGAACAGAAAACCAAACACCGCATGTTCTCACTCATAAATGGGAGTTGCACAATGAGAACACATGGACACAAGGAGGGGAACATCACACACTGGGGCCTGTCATGGGGTGGAGAGCTAGGGGAGGGATAGCATTAGGAGAAATATCTAATGTAGATGACAGGTTGATGGGTGCAGCAAACCACCATGGCACGTATATACCTACGTTACAAACCTGCACATTCTGCACATGTATCCCAGAAGTTAAAGTATAATTTTAAAAAAGTAAATAATATTTTATACTTTTTACTGTACCTTTTCTATGTTTAGATAGACACATACTTTCTGTTGTGTTATACCTGCCTACAGTATGTAGTATAGTAACATGCTATACAGGTTTGTAGCCCAGGAGCAATAGTCTGTACTGTATCGCCTAGGTGTGTGTAGTAGACTTATCACATCTAAATTTGTACACTCTGTGATGTTCACACAATGATGGAATCACCTAACATTTATCAGAACTTATCCCTGGTATTAAGCAACACATGATTGTGTTATACTAACAATTCTCTCAGAGATTATTGGGGAAGAGTTTAGTAAGATATTTCCTATGTTTGTAATAGACCATCAGTGGTGACGCGCTAACAAGCTGTCATGAAGATGGTCATATACAACAATTCTGTGTGTTTTGGTTTGCTATTTAAGAGTGCTCTGTTTGGGAACCCTGACTTATAAACTGTGGTTTTGGCCAGATGGAACCTCTGAAGATATGAAGGAAAGAAAAAGAGAGTGGAAAGATGTTTCAGTGCAGAGTACAATAAGAAGGGATTGTGTGGAAGCATAATAAAGGCAAGGAATAAAATTCCTTTAAAGCTGATATGAATTAGAAGGGAGATGACTGATTCAGAAAAGCAGTACAGATGCAGTGACATACTTCAGAGACATCTGAAATAAAATGCAAGTGCCTCTAAACTGCTGTCTCTTCATACCTTGATTTTCTGCCTGGCAGCCGGGAGGATTCTGTGAGAATTCAAGTCGGACCCTGCCCCTTCGTGGACATCCCTCCAATGGCTCTCCATCAAGCTGAAGTCCTTCCTCTTGCTCTTGAAAGCCTCTCATGATGAGCCTTCCAGAAAACAGCCTCCATTCAACCCATATTTTGCTCCCCCAGGGCTTCTGCACCTGTTCTTCTGCCTTAAATGCTCTTTGAGTCTGCGTGAATCATTCCCCTTCACTTCCTTTGACATATATGAAATCTTTATATTTTCTGCCTTTTACCAGAAAACTTCACCCCCATGCCTACACCCCTTCTATTTCCCTTCTTTACTTCCTTTTTTTTTTTTTTTTTTGTCTCTAGTTCTACTTACTTTCCAGCTTATGCTATTTAGGAGTGTCTATTGTTGTTTCCTATACTGCAATGTAAGCTCCAGAGCAATGAGATTGTCTGAAATATCAGCACCTGGAGCACTGATTGTGTTTTAGGAATTTGATAAATACTTGCAGAATAAATGAAGTAGCAATAATCCTGTCTCTGAAGAAGAAATAATCATTAGTATTCAGTACTTAGTAGGCATCAAATCTGTGTTGAGTGCCTTCTGTAGATAATCTCCCTTACTGTTAATAACAAACCTATAATAGATGCTAATACTAGACCTGGCTTACAGAGAAAGTAATAGGATGATGGGGAGGGGGAAAATGTGGCATAGACATGGTCATGGGGTAGTTGTAGTTATCAGAGTCTTCTGATGCCAGTAGTTTTTCTTTTAATTTGTGGTTATATTCAATGTCTGTTGGTTTACAATGTTAGAAGATTATATAGTTGTTTGGGTAAACCATCATGATAGAACTATATGCATTAATCCTATCAGGAAATTGATACAATTTAAAAGTTATTTAAAACTACAATAAGCTTTGTCTTTTTCATTGAGACAGAGTCTCACCCTGTCCCTCAGGCTGGAGTGCAGTGGTGTGATCTCTCCTCACTGCAACCTCCACCTCCCAGGTTCAAGCCATTCTCGTGCCTCAGCCTCCTGAGTAGCTGGGATTACAGGTATGCACCACCACACCCAGCTGATTTTTTTGTTTTTCTAGTGGAGACGGGGTTTCACCATGTTGACCAGGCTGGCCTGACCAACATGACGTCAGGTGATCTGCCCACCTCAGCTTCCTAAAGTGCTGGGATTTAGGAGGGTGAGCCACCATGCCCAGCCGTCAACTACAATAAGCTTACTTCATCTTGGCAATAAACACCAGAGCAAAATTTATCTCTCTAAAAGAAGAGAATCCAACCAAATTTAGCTTTCTCTCTTAGGAAATGTTATTATGCTACCATTTTCTCCTGGTGGACCTCAGAATCCCTATATTGAGAGTCAAAAGAAACATACGGCATAGTAATGACCTTCGTGGTTCTTACTATTATATTAGTTGATTTACAAAGAAGAATTGAAAAAATATACCTATTTCTAGACTGTATCAAAATTACATTTGATTCATTTTATAACTTTAAAATGTGTCCAAATTGAAAAATATAGTACAATAAAGCATCTATATTATCCAAAGACTTCATATCTTTGTAAATCATTTTTATTTTGATTGTTCGTTCCCGGTGTATGTGAGTGGTCTTTATCTCCTCACGAGTAAAGTATCTTTTATTACTCAGAAACTGAGCTCAAAGTGATGTAGATACAATAATATTCTATTACAAAGGGAAGTGTGCACTCATAATTCATTTTCCTCTGCTGTGGCTTGTATCAAGAACAGGGATGAACTTAGAACAGTAGAAGAAATATTTTAAAAAACAGCATTGGGATTTAAAAATAACTACAGAGCTGGATGCCACCTGACCATGACGCCTTTTCAGTTTCACACGTGTGATTGTCGGGGCTTTCCAGAGAAATGGAACCAATAGAATGAATATGTATATATCAGGAGACTCATTATGGGAACTGGCTCATACCACTGTGGGGGCCAAGAAGTCCCATGATCTCTGCTGTCTGCAAGCTGGAGAGCCAGGAAAGTTGGTGATGTAATTCAGTCCAAGTCTGAGAATCAGAGAGCAAGAGGAGCAGATGGTGTAAGTCCTTGTCTGAATCTGAAAGCTTCAGAACCAGAAATGCCAGTGTCCAAGGGCAAGGGAAGATGGATGTCTCAGCTCAAACAGAAGGAGGAAATTCAGCCTTCCTCTACATTTTTGTTCTATCCAGGCCCTCGATGGATTTAAGGGTCCAGATTGGTGACAACCTTACAGACATACTCAGAAACAATATTTTAATAGTAGCTCTTTGGTCATCCCTTGGCCCAGTTAAGTTGACACGTAACATTAATTATCACAAGTCCACTCCTTGAAAAACTGGGCATTCACATGAAACTCTTTAAACCTTGCTCAACCTCTAAATAAGGAAAATAACAAGGTCAAAATTCCACCTAACATAATGTAACTATCCTATATACAACCAAAAATTCACTAACCTCTTCCTTAGGAGAGGAGATACATTCTTTGAGGGATGGCCACTCTTCTTCTTGATATTTCATAACTTAAATAATATGAAGTAAAATTCACGATAATTAAGTACTGATATAGAGTCAATACATCTTATGTTACATGATAAGGAAATAACGGGGAAGAAAACAGAAAAACTTGCTTAATATACACATATATGTTTACAGGAGAGGAAAGAAAACAGGAAAACATGCTTAATATGCACATATATATTTATCTATTCATAACAAATCAAGGAGAAAATGCTCTTGACAGTAACAGTTCTGTTTCTGTAACTGGTCATGTGGTCATAGCTGATCGTTACCTTCTTCCACTACTCATTCTGTATTCTCTTTGGCTTTAACAAGCACTTCAGATGGTTATGGTTCTTTATGTGGTGGGTCGACCCAAACCTTCATTCCTGAAGAGTCTAGGCCGTTACTGTTCTGCCTGGATTGAGTTGTTATAGTTTTACATTGCTCTTAATCATAGGCATGTATTATTAAGAGATACCCTAAAGGATCTTACGTACTCTAAACATACTCTTCCTTACTTTTATTTTGTAATGGTAGTCCAATTTACCTTTAGTAGTCAAGATAAATCATAGCCAGCAGAATAACTCCCTTCTTTACTTGTTGATTCAGGGGCATGAGGAGCCCAACATAGCTGGGCGAAAGTCTTAACTTACAGTTCAATGGAAACATTGTTGTATCTCCTGGTGGAAGCATTCTTCCCTCTGGAACTAAGACCTCTAGGCCAGCAGAGGATAAAGTTGTAGGAATAGTAAGAAAAGGTTTTTTGGTGAGTCACTAGAGGAAACAGTGTGTCGTACCACTCCCATTTATGTTCCTTGATTCCTGGACCTGTGAATACTGGCTATAAGAAAAACAGTACTACATTGAGAGCATATATAACCTTCTGGAGAACCTTGTCCAAGCTCTGCAAAGTATTGCCACCTAGCTGGGGCTGTAACAGAGTCTTCAAAAGGCCGTTTCACTGTTGTATCAAGCAAGCTGCATCAGAATAGTGAGGAACATGGAAGACTAGTGAGTTTCATGAACATGGGCCCACTGTAGCACTTCTTTTGCTGTGAAGTGAGTTCCTTGATCAGAAGCAATGCTTTATGGATTACCATAGTGGTGGATAAGGCATTCTGTAAATCCACAGAAGTAGTTTTGGCAAAATCATTGTGTTCAGGGAAGGTAAGACTATATCTATAGTAAGTGTCTATTCCAGTAGGGACAAAACACTGCCCTTTGCATGATGGAAGTGGTCCAATGTAATCAACCTGCCACTAGGTAGCTGGCTGATCCCTCCAGCTACCTGGAGGAATGGTACCATATCAGGGCTTAGGGTCAGTCTCTTCTGGAATATTGAGCATTCGTTGGTGTCCATACCCATGTTAGCCTTGGTGAGTGGAGGTTCATGTTGCTGAGTCCATGCTAATCCTCCATCCCTGCCACCATGAGGTCCATGCAAATCCTCCATCCCTGCCACCATGGCCACTTTGTTCAAGGTCCATAGGGTGATAACAAGGATGACTGAGGAAAGACACTGATATCCATAGAACAGATCATCTTATTCACTTAATTATTAAAATCCTTCTCTGTTGAGGTCAACCTTTAGCAGACATCCACCTGTGACACAAATACTTTCATGTTTTTTATCTAGTCAGAGAGGTCTATCCACATACTTCTTTCCCAAATTTCTTTGTCACTGATTTCCCAATCATGTTTCTTGGGAGTCTCTGATTATACAACCAAACCATCGGCTACAGCCCCTGAATTGGTATGTAATTGCATATCTGGCCATTTCTTCTTCTAAATGAAGTACAGAACCAGATGCACCACCTGAAGTTCTGCCCACTGAAAGGAGTTCCCTTTACCAATGTCCTTTATGAGTATCCCAGAGAGAGGCCGTAGTGCTGCAGCTGTCCACTTTTGAGTGGTGCCTGCGTATCATGCAGAACCATCTGAAATCAAGAACTAATTCTCCTGTTCCTATGCCGAGTGATTATACAGAACTTTTCATGAGGTCATATGTGCAGGGTTGTAGAGAGAGGGCAGCATAGCAGGATTAGGGACCATGGGCATTGGGGCCACTTCTTCATGTAACTTACTTATGCCTTCAGAGTCTGCTCAAGCCCTATCACATGTATACCACTTTCATTTGAGGATAGTGTTTCTATGCACATTCAACTTTGGGGCTTTGTGGGTCAGATAACACCCAGTTCATCATGAACAGGCTGCTGTATGAGAACTTGGTGACCCATGGTCAAGCATTCAGGTTTTACTAAGGCCCAGTAGCAAGCCCAGATGATGGCGGGGCTTTTCTTCAAAATCCTAAAAGCTTGAACTGTGATTCACCTACAGGAGCCTGACAAAGGCTCCATATAGCATCCCTATCTGCTACTGAAACCTCAAGCACCATTGGATCTGCTGGATCACATGGCCCAAATGGCACAGCAGCTTGAACAATGGCTTGGAGCTGTTACAGACCTTGCTGTTGCTTTGGACTCCACTGAAAACTAGCAGCTTTTCAGGTCATTTGGTTAATGGGCTGGAGTAACACACCAAAATGAGAATATGTGGTGCCTCTGAAATGCAAAGATGTGCATCTTTCTTGACTTTTGGAAGGGTTAGATGCAACACATTATTTTTCACTTTGTTTTGTTTGTTTTGTTTTATTTTGGAGATGGAGTCTCGCTCTATCATCCAGGCTGGAGTGCAGTGGCACGAACTCGGCTCACTGCAAACTTTGCCTCCCAGGTTCAAGCAATTCTCCTGCTTCAGCCTCTCGAGTAGCTGGGATTACAGGGGCATGCCATCATGCCCGGTTAATTTTTGTATTTTAGTAGAGACGGAAACGGTTTCACCATGTTGGCCAGACTGGTTTCAAACTCCTGACCTCAGGTGATCTTCCCACCTTGGCCTCCCAAAATTCTGGGATTACAGGCATGAGCCACCTCACCTGGCCTCTTTTTAACTTTTAAAGGGATATCTGGACATGTATCACTGAACCCCTAGAAATTTCACTGAGGTATAGGCTACTGGATTTTAGTCAGATTTATTTCCCTCGCTCTGACATGCAAACATCTTACCAATAAATCTAGAATAGTCGTTACTTCTTGTTCAGTAGGTTCAATTAACGTAAGGTCAATGGACTAGTGTGATATTTTGGGGAAGAGAAAGTTGGTCAATGTCTCTTCAAACTGAATTATGCCAAAGGGCTGGATAGTTACTGTTCTCATGATGTAGGACAGTGAAGGTATATTGCTGGCCTTTCCAGTGGAAAGCAAACTGCTTCTGGTGCGTCTTACAGACAGAGATGAAGAAGAGATCAATAGCTGTAAGCCAGGTGTCAGGGGATGTAGTACTTTGCTCAAGCAATGAAACCACATCTGGTACAGCAGCTGCAATTAGATTCACCACTTGATTAAACTTACAATAATCCATGGTCATTCTCCAAGATCCATCTGTCTTCTGTGCAGTTCAAATATGAGAATAAAGTGGGTATGTCCTAGGAATCACCATCCCTGCATCATTCACGTCCTTACGGGTGGAATTAATTTCTGCGATCCATCCAGGGATGAGGTATTGCCTTTGATCACTGTTTCCTCTGGTCTGTGTAAGTCAGAATCTCCTGATTGCTACTTTGACTCCGTTGACCATTATGGCAACTATGCCCACCTTGCCTTTGGTGATTGAGTGCCACTGCTTGTTCCCTATCACCTGGGGATTCAATTACTTCCATAACATTTTAAGTTTTCTAGTTGAGTGGCTGTGGTTCCCACTGTAGGTTCTGGCCTACAAAGAAGAGTGATCATTGAGGTTATTGATGACCAATTACCTCCTCCCAGTTAGAAAAGTGCAGTTAGCTAAATAGTAGTCACATTCATATTATCACTTTAATGCTATCACTTAAGAAGCAGTTTGCTTAAGATAGTCATTCAAAGCACAATTTTATTAAAATAATCAATGAAACACCAAGATGAAACTGGAAATTTTATGCCAGATCTTTAGACAATGGCATACAAACTATTTAACAAGTTGAGCCCAGCAATATATTAGCACTATTTGTTTTAATATTTTTTAATTTCAAGTTTGAGCAATTGAATCTCCAATTTTTCAGATTGACTGTTTCCTGTAAGACAAAATAATTAATAATCCAGTTTATCATTGCTTATCAATGTCAATTTAAAATAAAATCCACGTCTATTTAAATAGGATTAATGAGAAAAAATTGCAACATCAGATGAGGTACTAATTAAACAACCAACAGTTATTTATGGACCATGTACTAAGTGCTTGAACCAGGGCTAGAAGCAGCTAAGAGTATGAAACCTTGCTGAAATGAGTCCTGTGATGTTTAAATATATGACTATAAAATAAAATATGGACAATATTGTTAGAAAACTGTCTAATCTGGCAAATATTTTGATTTCAATATGTTTATAAAGAAGGGATGGGCTGGGTGCGGTGGCTCATGCCTGTAAACACACACTTTGGGAGGCCAAGGCAAGTGCATCACGAGGTCAGGAGATCAAGACCATCCTGGCCAACATGGTGAAACACTGTCTCTACTAAAATACAAAAAAAAAGTAGCTGAGCGTGGTGGTGCGCGCCTGTAGTCCCAGCTACTCAGGAGGCTGAGGCAGGGAAATCACTTGAACCCGGGAGGCGGAGGTTGCAGTGAACTGAGATCACACTACTGCACTCCAGCCTGGCGACACAGCAATACTCGGTCTCCAAAAATAAATAAATAAATAAAATAAATGAAATAAAATAAAAAAATAAAGAAGGGATGAATAATTTAAATATGAACAATACTTTTGTGTATTGTGTTAAATTTTGATGGGAGAAAAGAAAATTGATCATAATAGGACTGAATTTATATTGTGATGGGCAATAAGTCTGAAGAGAAATCACAAAGATGCTATTGAGAGACCTAATGAATAAGTTTTTAATAGATGCCAATGTCTTTATTACAAATATTTACCATATGAATCTTAGTTTTTCTAATTATAGATAGCCTTTATATTGACAGACTTATCATCATATTTCATCAAGCCCAGATAGCTTGTAAATATGGCTGGGTGCGGTGGCTCAAACGCCTGTAATCCCAGGACTTTGGGAGGCTGAGGCGGGCAGGTCACGAGGTCAGGAGATCAAGACCATCCTGACTAACACGGTGAAACCCCGTGTACACTAAAAATACAAAAAATTAGCCGGGCGTGGTGGCAGGCGCCTGTAGTCCCAGTTACTCGAGAGGTTGAGGCAGGAGAATGGCATGAACCCAGGAGGTGGAGCTTGCAGTGAGCCGAGATTGCCACTGCACTCCAGCCTGGGTGACAGAGCAAGAATGGGAATAGGTTTGCTCAATTTAATGAATGATACCTTAACTAAAGCCATTCATTTGTGTGAATAATAGCATAGATTCAATGTCATGCTGCTAATTCAGACCCTTACGTTCCTTTTCTTTTTTTTTTTACTCTATGCTATTTTGTGATATTTTGAGATACATAAACTAAGTTTTACCCTAAGTTTTATGAGAAGAGACATAAACATATAGGTAACAAATGTTAATGCCAAATAAAATAACCACATGAAGGCTTGTGCACATTGATATAACAGACAGAACACAAGAACACAATCTTTGGATAGATTGAAAAAAATGCATGTTTCAATTTTTTTCATGTGTAAATATATTTTAAATGGTATCAACTTTGAATGTCTATCTTTTGTTTAGTGTCATTGTTATCTAACTTATAGGTATGTGGAAACAATGAACATGAATTGAAAAGTCATCCCACCTTACTAGAAACTAAATTTTAATTTACTTTCATATATTTTTCATGTTTATGATGAAAGTCATATACTGAACTACAATTTATCAACAATAATTTTGCAACAAATAGTTATGTGAAAATCACCTAGAAAAATTTAGAAACAAACCATATTATCTGTGTTTTAAAGAAATGATAACCTAAGATATAAGCTACAAATGTGAGGGCAATAAACGAGGGGTTGACAAGAAATGTGTGCAGCCCACTCTTGCCAGCCAATAAAAACTGTCTCAAGCACATCTCTGGAAAATATCAAAACTCTTAGAAGAAACACAGGTGAATATTTTTCTCTTTATGGAGTAGGGAATCAATCTTAAGGCGCAAATAAGATTGATAATAAAATATTCAAATGAAAAACTTTTGATTTAAAAATATTGCAAAGATAGTGCAATAGAAAAAACAGATTTGGGGAAGATATTTGTCACTCAGAAAACTGACAAAATAACACAATACAACCTAAAAAATAAAAATAAACAACACGATAGAAAAAAGGGACAAAGAAATTAACATATTTCACAAAAAAAGAAACACATATGGTCCGCACAGTTATGAAAAGCTGCCAAGGTTTGGAAATACATGATTATTTTTAAATTGCATATTACCTCTGGCTCAGAACTGTCTTAATACATACCATAGAAATACTCCTGCCCATGTGTGCTGGAGATATGAACAAGAATTATTGTAGCATCATCGTTTATACTGGCAAAATCCAAAAACCAAGAGCAAAAAAAAAGGAAAAAGGAAAAAAAAAAGAAGGAAAAGAAAGGAAATACTCTTAGAAACATGATACATATAGGGTCATACACCATTTGTAAAGTTCAAAAATTTAAAAAATAAAAATAACTTCTATATATGTACATATGAATATACACATATACAAAGAGAGAGTATCTTTATCTATATATATACACACACACACATATACGAAAAGGATGTCAAGAAAGACATACAAATAAATAAGCAATTCCTGGCAGAGGTCACTTTTGTGTGCGAGGGGAGAAGGAAGAGGAAAAGAACCAGGGAGAAAATAAGTAAATGTAAGTGACTGGCAGCATAGTAGTTATTGAGTTGTGTCATTTTTAATAGTGATTACTATATTCTTAAGAAAGAGCGAATAAATAAAGATCGAAAAAAGAAAGCATAGAAGGAGGGAAGAAAGGAAGGAAGGAACAGAAAGAAATAAAGAAAAATAGTAACAGATATGCATGAGCAGACTGATGAGTTGTGATGGTTAATTTTATGCATCAACTTGGAGGATGGTTTTAGATTAAAAAATTAAAAATTGGTGAATTTTTAATAAGCAATTTCTTCACTTTCTATAATGTGAATGTGTCTCATCCAATAAGTTACAGGTCTGAATAGAACAAAAGCACCAGCCTTCCCAAGCCAGAGGGAATGTTCCAGCATAATGACTTGGGACTGTGCGCTGTCAGCTCTGCTGGGTCTTCACTTGCAGGCTTTCAAGCCAGAACTGGGCCATTGGCTCTTCTAGAGCTCAAGCCAAGCCTATAAATGAATTTATGCTGCAGAATTTGGACTTTACAGCTTCCATAATCATGTGAGTAGTTATATGTATACATACATATATCTACCATCTTCTACTATTTTATATATATATATGAATGTGTATATATTCATATATGTAATCTTCTATTTTTTTCTGTTTTTTTTTTTTTTTGGAGACTCCTTACCAATACTTGAGTGCAATAATCTTCATGAATTGATGATTAGAATTAATTCAACTTTGAATTTCAGGTATAGTGATGAGGCGAGAGGGTGATGTAGAGAGACAGAGGCCAAAACAAAGAAAGAGGCAGATTGTTTGCATCTTGAATAAGGGAGATTAATTTTGGCAGCAAAAATGAAAGAGGATGAACGAGTGAAAAAAAATGAAAGAGGATGAACGAGTGAAACGAAACATGGTCCTTTGTTTTACAACCTAACTGATATAGTTTGAATATTTGTCCCTTCTAAGTCTCATGTTGAAAGTGATCCCCAATGTTGGAGGTGGGACCCAGTGGGAGGTGTTGGGGTCATGAGGGGAGATCCCTCATGAATGGCTTGGTGCCGTCCCAGCGGTAATGAGTTTACATAAGATCTGGTTGTTAAAGAGACTGGGATCTCCCTCTCTCTCTCTCTTGCTCCTTCTCTCACCATGTGACATGTCTGCTCCTCCTTCGCCTTCTGCCATCATTGTAAGTTTACTGAAGCCTTACCAGAAGCAGATGCCAGCACTATGCTTTTTGTACAGTCCGCAGATCCATGAGTCAAAAGAAACCATTTTTCTTTACAAATGACTCAGCTTCAGGTATTCTTTCATTGCAATGCAAGATGAACTAACACGGCAACTACATTCGTTACTGCTTTTGAGGTAAAGTCTTTCGTAAATATGTGTCTGTTTCTCAACGGTTCTGCTCAGATTTGCAATTCTTTTTAAAGAGGTTACCCCTCTTTAAAGTTCACTATAAAAAGAACTTTTAAAGATTTCTGTTTGATGTGTCATGCCTTAATTTTCAGATATCACTATGTAAGAGTCTCACTCTGTTGTCCAGGCTGGACTTGAACTCCTAGCGTAAGCGATCACCCTACTTCAGCCTCATGAGTAGCTGGGATTACAGGTACACATCACTGCACCCAGCTTCAAGTTTTACATTTTAAATGATAGAAAACACACTTATGATTGAACTTGCATTTTCCCCCCTACTTCTTTCCAAAAATAAGTGTGATATTTAAACTGAATAAATTTTTAGTCTGTTAACCTACCTTCAGCATTTACTCTACATACTTCTAGAGTTCTTCACAATCATTGAGTACTGATGACTAAATAAGTATTTTCAAAAGCACAAGTCTGGAATTGAGTTGTCACTTACTACCTTTCAGTAGGAGAGAATTTCTGCACAGAAAACTTAAAAGACAATCTTCATGAAGTTACTCAAAAGCCAGTCGTATTACTAGTACAATATTTGAACGGAAATTCTAACTAATCGAAACACTCTAAAGAATATTTCTCTTTTATTTATCTGTTTTATTGAATATAATTTTTATTGGCACATGACCCTAGCATTTCCATAATGCACACTTCTTTAAAAACTTTTCTTTAAAAATTTCAACAGGTTTTTGGGAAACAGATGGTTTTTGGTTACATGAATAAGTTCTTTAGTGGCAATTTCTGAGGTTTTGGTGCACCCATCACCTGAGCAGTGTACACTGTACCCAATGTGTAGTTTTTTTTATCCCTTGCTAATC
>NW_012101643.1:418658-445093 GCF_000951045.1 Mandrillus leucophaeus | reverse complement strand
AGTTGTGAAAATTAGTAACTGGTAAGATGTAAATGGTATAATTATTAATGTTTATTAATTATACCTTATATCTTAGGAAAGATATACATTCAGCCGTTGGTATCCACAGTTCCATATCTGTAGATTCAACCAAGTGCAGGGGATCAAAAATATTTTAAAGATTCTGAAAATGTACAGACTTCTTTACTTATTCTATTAAAGCAGTATAATGACTATTTACATAACATTCACATCATATTAGGTATTCTGTAGTTAATCTAGAGATGATTTAAAGTATACAAGGGGATGTGCATAGTTGATATGCAAATGCTCACCATTTTTTATAAAGGACTTGAGCATCACAAATTTTGACATCCACAGGGGGTCCTAGAACCAATCCTCCAGGATACCAAGGGATGATTGAATATATTTTCCAAATTTCCATTATATATTTATAAATGTACATTTACAAGGCAAAAAATGAAATTCTAGCTTTTAAATATCTAGAATAAAAATAAGGTCAAATTTTCAGGCAAAAATGAAAATAAAAGAATTATTAGTAATGTGTTAAGTCTAAAGAACAACAGAAGCAAACACAGAATTGGGGAATTCATTTCCAAAATATTAAAACAGTGATTCAAGGGAAACGTAAAAACTAATAAGGAGAACTTCTATAAATGATGAAATTATACATATGCTGTAAAATACAGTGACGCCCACGAAATCCGGAAAAAAAATAGACTGGGTGGACATGGCAAATGTACTTACTATATTCAAGTATTTATAGCCAACATTTAGAGCTGAATTTGCAAGGCAGTAAACTAAGTACTTTGATTATGTATCTCATTTATTTCTTACTACAACACTATCAGAAAGTGGTATTATAGCACAGATTTTAAAGATGATAACGGTTAAGGTTTGTTTTTTTTTTTTAAACGTCAAAGCTAATTCTTCAAGACCTGCTCTTAGTCAATATTCTCTACAGCCTGAGTTAATTTAAAAGGAAGAAAAATAAAGAAGAAAATGGAGAACTAATACATTGTAAATAACCAAGATTACTTAATCTGAGAATTATTCACATAAATATGAATACTTTTAATACAAAGAATATACATTAACAAATGAGATACACAAACATAAAATATCTGTAGAAAAATTATGAAACTTTCAATTAGGACAAAACTATACCCCTCTAAGCTAATTAGTTTATACATCACAACAACGACAAATGTATATATACAATAGGAAAATTTACTTAAGCAGCAGTGAAAAACTGAAAAAATTGACTTGCAAAGTTATCTCTCCGAAAAATATACATGTAAACAACTGAGATTTCTCTTGATATATAAATTTTGACAACAGAAAAATGTAATATGATCCTATTTATTTTCTTTAAATCTATCATTTACATTGTAGAGGGGAGTAGTTAAAAATAATAAAACGATAGACCAAACTCAGTAACATAAACTAAATATTAGCATACTGAATTTATCAGGATAATAAAAGACTATCAAAGTGTGTGTGTGTATTATATATAATCTATAGATTATATATAATACACACACACACTTTGATAGTCTTTTATTATCCTGATAAATTCAGTATGCTAATATTTAGTTTATGTTACTGAGTTTGGTCTATCGTTTTATTATTTTTAACTACTCCCCTCTACAATGTAAATGATAGATTTAAAGAAAATAAATAGGATCATATTACATTTTTCTGTTGTCAAAATTTATATATCAAGAGAAATCTCAGTTGTTTACATGTATATTTTTCGGAGAGATAACTTTGCAAGTCAATTTTTTCAGTTTTTCACTGCTGCTTAAGTAAATTTTCCTATTGTATATATACATTTGTCGTTGTTGTGATGTATAAACTAATTAGCTTAGAGGGGTATAGTTTTGTCCTAATTGAAAGTTTCATAATTTTTCTACAGATATTTTATGTTTGTGTATCTCATTTGTTAATGTATATTCTTTGTATTAAAAGTATTCATATTTATGTGAATAATTCTCAGATTAAGTAATCTTGGTTATTTACAATGTATTAGTTCTCCATTTTCTTCTTTATTTTTCTTCCTTTTAAATTAACTCAGGCTGTAGAGAATATTGACTAAGAGCAGGTCTTGAAGAATTAGCTTTGACGTTTAAAAAAAAAAAACAAACCTTAACCGTTATCATCTTTAAAATCTGTGCTATAATACCACTTTCTGATAGTGTTGTAGTAAGAAATAAATGAGATACATAATCAAAGTACTTAGTTTACTGCCTTGCAAATTCAGCTCTAAATGTTGGCTATAAATACTTGAATATAGTAAGTACATTTGCCATGTCCACCCAGTCTATTTTTTTTCCGGATTTCGTGGGCGTCACTGTATTTTACAGCATATGTATAATTTCATCATTTATAGAAGTTCTCCTTATTAGTTTTTACGTTTCCCTTGAATCACTGTTTTAATATTTTGGAAATGAATTCCCCAATTCTGTGTTTGCTTCTGTTGTTCTTTAGACTTAACACATTACTAATAATTCTTTTATTTTCATTTTTGCCTGAAAATTTGACCTTATTTTTATTCTAGATATTTAAAAGCTAGAATTTCATTTTTTGCCTTGTAAATGTACATTTATAAATATATAATGGAAATTTGGAAAATATATTCAATCATCCCTTGGTATCCTGGAGGATTGGTTCTAGGACCCCCTGTGGATGTCAAAATTTGTGATGCTCAAGTCCTTTATAAAAAATGGTGAGCATTTGCATATCAACTATGCACATCCCCTTGTATACTTTAAATCATCTCTAGATTAACTACAGAATACCTAATATGATGTGAATGTTATGTAAATAGTCATTATACTGCTTTAATAGAATAAGTAAAGAAGTCTGTACATTTTCAGAATCTTTAAAATATTTTTGATCCCCTGCACTTGGTTGAATCTACAGATATGGAACTGTGGATACCAAGGGCTGAATGTATATCTTTCCTAAGATATAAGGTATAATTAATAAACATTAATAATTATACCATTTACATCTTACCAGTTACTAATTTTCACAACTTTATTTTTATCTTTTTTTCAATGACAATGAGTACTATCAACATATATATATTTATTTTATTTTACTCAGATACTTTAATAAACTTATGAAAAATATTTCTGCACTAAGTAACACAGTGAATTAAATTCATGGCTGAAGTCCTCACTTCTCCATTCATTCATTTACTTACTAACCCAAGAAATTATATCTATTGTAAATGAGGCATTATACTGGGTGTTAGGAAAATAAGCAAGAACTAATTAGGGGTATAGTTAGTCTATTTGAGTGTGGAGTCAGTTTTCACTCACAATGTAATGTTAAGATAACTATTCTCAATTAAACAAATATCTGTTTGATAGAAGTTGAACAATAAACCTCATTAGTAGTAAATATTGTGTATTCATAGGGAGTCTGGGATATGTGAAGCAAATAGCAAAATACTAATTTTGGAAGCTTTCTTTGCTGCTGCTGCTTCAAAGTATTAGACTTAATGCTTAAATCATATAAAATTATTGAATTGCAATGCCCAAAGAATCACCAAATTATATCAAAGTAATTAATAACTATGGAAGGATGGTCACAAATTATTTCAGAAATTAAAATATACTCTCAATTTATACATCTCTAAATAAAATTATTTATATATCATGATTTTTGAGAGTCAATCCTACACATACTTAGTAATATTTATCAGCAGAAAATTTTTCTCTAGGTCTAATTTAACATTTTTACATTAAAGTGCATATTTGCATACAATGCTTTCGAAGAACTGTTGAAGATTGAGTAATTCACTGGAGAGTTTGGTAATAGTAATCATATTTAAAATGGTGATTATAGAAAACTTCTTACACATCAATTTATTAGTAAATATAAGGTACTCTATAAACATTTTACATATACAAGGAGTCTTTCATAAGTTTTCGTTTAAATTGATGTTTTGAAAAAAACTATGCATATATTTAAAATTTTTTCTGCACCAAAACAAACTTATGCTAAGTTGTTACACATGTCTGAAAAAGATCAGTTTAAGGCATTAAGAAAGGTAAGAAATCACTTTGAAAAGGATGCCTAACACAGCAACATGAATTATGCTAAAATTGAAGCAAGAACAAATATCAAATTTACAGTGAACCTCGGATGGAAGAACGGTTAAATCATTGTCGCTTAAAAAAATAGCTTGTGAGGATAATGCCCCAAAGAAATCAGTGGTTTTCAAGTTGATAACTCGTTTTAAGAAGATAAGAGACGACGTTGAAGATGAAGCCCACAGTGGCAGACCATCCACATCAGTTTGCAAGGAAAAAAAAAAATCTTGGTGCCTTAATTGAAGGAGACAGATAATTAACCGCAGAAACAACGCCAACATCGTGGACTTCTCAGCTGGCTCAGCTTAGACAATTCTAACAGAAAAATTAAAGTCAGGCAAACTTTCCACTTGATGTGTGCCAAAACTGCTGCACCCATGTCAGCTGCAGACAAGGGCAGAACTTTCAATGGAAATTTCTTAAAGTGAGATCAAGATCCTGAAGCATTTATTTGAAAAATTAGAACAGGAAATAGAACATGGCTTTGCCAGCACAATCTTGAGGATAAAGCACCATCAACACAATGGCTACCAAGAGGTAGAAGTGGTCTAGTCAAAGCAAAAGCAGACTGGTCAAGAAGAAAAATCACAGCAACAGTGTTTGCAGAGGCTCAAGGCATTTTTCTTGTTGACTCTGTGGCAGGCCAAAAAATGGTAACATCTGCTTATTATGAAAGTGTTTGGGGTCGGGCGTGGTGGCTTACACCTGTAATCCCAGCAGTTTGGGAGGCCAGGGTGGGTGGATCACCTGAGTTCAGGAGTTCGAGACTAGCCAAGCCAACATGGTGAAACCCCATTTCTACTAAAAATACAAAAAATTAGCTGGGCGTGGTGGCACGTGGCTGTAATCCCAGCTACCCAGGAGGCTGAAGCAGGAGAATCACTTGAACCCAGGAGGTGCAGGTTGCAGTGAGCTGAGGTCACACCACTGCACTCCAGCCTGGGGGACAGAGTGAAATTCCGTCTCCAAAACAAAACAAAGAAAAAAAAAGTGTTTGGAGAATGTTAAGGTAAAGCTTTAGCAGAAAAACATCCAGGAAAGTTTTACAAAACAGTCCTTCTTCACCACAACAATGCTCCTGCTCATTCCTCTCATCAAACAAGGGCAATTTGTTGAGAATTTTGATAGAAAATCTTTGGGCATCCACCTTGCAGTCCTGACTTGGTGCCGTCTGACTTCTTTTTGTTTCCTTATCTTAAAAATATGTGTAATGGGCACCCATTTTTCTTCAATGTAAAAAAGACTGCATCATTATGGTTAAATTCCTAGGACTCTTAGTTCTTCAGGGATGAAGTAAAAAGCTGGTATCATCACAAAAATGTCTTAAGCATAGTGGAGCTTGTGTTGAGAAATAAAGTTTATATCTTTTATTTTTATCTTTGAATTTCATTTTTCCAAGAACTTTTTGAAGCCTCCTCATATAAATATATTCACTACTTTGTACAACCCAAGGGTTAGACCTATCATTATTCCTAATTTATAAATACGAAATTGAGGGAGAAAACAGATATGTACATGGGTTAATACTACACAAACAGATAACTGTCAAACAATCCTAAGTGAACACTGAGGTACTAAAAATAATTTAAACTTAGTCAGTGAATTAACTGACTGTCAGGAGGCAAGAAGCAGAGCATGTTCATACACATGAGTTTTGCAAAATTGAAGTTTGTCAGATATTTTGAACACAGTTCTGTAACTGAAGGACCTTTGAAGACTCTTTGGAAATAATTATCTTGTCGTTTCATATGACAGTGAGGTTGCTTCTACAAATTCTCTTCTAGTCAAATAAAAATTGAAGAAGATCCTATGGAAAATTTCTTTTTTTGATGGAAACTTTTCAGAAACAAAAAGGATTTGCTTTGTCATTTCATATGTACCAATCACATTCACTGTGAGCTTAAAACGTGTACCAGAGCTATGAAACTGAAGACATGCTATATTTCTTCCAGGCCACGACATATAGTAATGACAAAATATTTTTTATAAAATTTAGATTTTATTTTTTTCTTTTAGTTTGTTGTTCTTTAATGTTTGGTTTCAAAACTGAAAATATTGTCTTGACTTTAAGTTTGAAAGTACTCAAGAGCAAACTTGTGGATGCACATCTTTGTATCCCCAGTGTCTAGACCTGGATTATTACATTTGCTCAGTATTTGTTAAATATGTGAAAGCACCAAGTGATGAGCAAAATAAGGTCAATCTTAACTAGCCACAAGTCAGTCAGAATTTTTTAAAATTACCCACATTTGTGGCTCACAGGGATGTTGATCTTCCAATTGGTAAATCAAATACTAGGGTGTTTTTATGAATGGTATTGAACCTAAGTGTAGTCCATGCACTTTAGAAAGCCTTTGTTACCTCTGAAACCAATCGTATGTATTAAAGAAATTGGTGTTAAAATAGCTATCCATGCTTTACATCATCTTCACAGTCTTCTCTTTCTTCCTCTCTCTATTCAATCTCTCTCTCTCTTGAAAAAACAAATTCCAACAGTCTTTAAGTTCTTCATAATTCCTTATTATGAAAATCAGAAGTTAGTTTTTATGCACATAATAAAAATATAAATCTACTATAGACATTAAGCATACTAAAAAAGGAAAGATTTCCACCTTTCTTATGTCTTACACCTAAATATACCTCTTAATCTTAATATTCAAACTGTAGCTATGAATCATTAACACATCAGAAAAATATTCTAATATCAGATATGCTACTTTATCTTTAAATTTAATTCTTTCATAAAGCGCACATTCCATGTATCACCATTCCTTTGCAACAAATAACAGTTCAGTTGAGATTCCCTGCCTTTCTCTGTTGAAATGAAAATGTTTTGAAACCCAGATATAAAATCAGCATAAAGTGAAAAATGTTCAATTTATTGGCAAAAGTATAGACACATAGATCAATGGAACAAAACAGAAAGCTAGAGATAAACCCAAACAGGCATAATCAATTTATTTCTGACAAAGATTTAAAAGAAATTTAATGCAGAAAAGAAATCTTTCAACAAACGGTTCTTGAACAACTGGACATCTATATGCAAAAAATGAAGCTCAGCAAATATCTTATGCCTTATACAATAATGAACAAGAAATGGATCATAGGCCTACATGAAAAACACAAAAACTATAAAACTTACTTGAGAAAATAGAAGAAATGTTGTTCAACAATGAGTTTGGTGATGACTTTTTTGATACAAAACCAAATACCTCATTCATAAATGAATATTAACAAATTTGACTTTAGAAAAGTTAAAAACCATTACTTTGTGAAAGAGATTAAGAGAAAAAAGGAAATGAAAGGTTAGGAGAAATCTTAGCAAACCACATATCTGATAAAGGACTTGTATTGGGAATACATTTAAAAAAAAACCTCTTAAAACTCAAAAATAAGAAAACAAATTAAAAATAGACAAAATAATTAACAGACACCTCATCAAAGAAGGTATATTTAGGGAAAATAAGCATATAAGCATATTAACATATGATCTGCATTATAGGTAGAGCGTCTTTTGTTTTTGTTTGTTATTACATAAGGTGTAAGATACGTGTTGAGGTTCACTTTTTGCATATAGATATCCAATTGTTCAAGAAATATTTGTTGAAAAGATTTCTTTTTTCCATTGTATTTCTTTTTCTTTTTTTTTTTTTGAGACGGAGTTGGAGTGCAGTGGTACAATCTCGCCATTGCATTTCTTTTAAATCTTTGTCAAACATCAATTGATGATGCTTGTTTGGGCTTTCTATTTTGTTCCATTATATAAAACATTCCAGATCAAAACCCTACTTACTCTATGATTCCATTTATTTCAAATCTTGTAAAAGGCAAAACTGTAATGATAGGAATACAGTGCAGTGATCACCAGGAGGTTGAAGAAAAGAGCATATTTGACTAGAGGAAGAACAGGGGACATTTTAGGTCGGGGGAGCTGATGTGGCACCGGAGTGTATGGCACTGTGGTGGTGGAAAGCCTGGGAAATCTATGAATGAAAGCTCGGAAAAGCTACGACTTTGTCACAATCCACTGAACTTTGCAGCATTGATAAAGACAGCTTTAATATTTGCAAATTTAAATTACCAACTGAGAAGTCAGGGAGTCCCAGGATAAAATGCAGGCCATAACAACAGAGCTAATTATATTGCAACTGTATGGCAGAGTCCTACCTCAGCAGTCAGAGCAAAAAGGGGCTGATGAAACTAACTTTGGAAAATAGTTTTCTAATCAAAACTTTAAGGTGAAAATAAAGGCATAGTCCATAAACACCACAGTCTACTGGGTAAAGTCATTTCTCACAGGGGCACAGGTATCCATTCTAATGTATAAATTCTACGTGTATACCAGGGCTCAACAAAGGAGTAGATACATGGTATATGGACCTTCCCCACTCTCTGAAAGCAGAACAGTGGAGCCATTGTACAGCTTGCTTCCTTTATTTCCTGTCATTTATGAATCACTGTCTTATATTGAATAATGTCCAACATCTTGAAAAAAGAGAGAATAGGAAAATAATAGAGAAATCAATGAAATTGAGTTAGTTTTTCAAAAAGATCACCACATTGCCAAGCCATTAGCAAGACTGACTAAGAAAAAGAGAAGACTCAAAAAGCTAAAATCAGAAATGAAAGTGTGGAAATTTTGCCAATCATATAGAAATAAAACTAATTATAACTCATTTTGTGGTGAATAGCCATTATTTACCACAATTCATCTTTGGAAAGAGGTTTGTAGTGTTTTCTGAACAAATCAAAGCATTTATTTATTAATTATTATTATTATTATGATTTCGAGACAGTCTCATTCTGTCACCCAGTTTGGAGTGCAGTGGCGCGATCTAGGCTCACTACAACCTCCACCTCCCAGGTTCAAGCAATTCTCCTGCCTCAGCCTCCCAAGTAGCTGGGATTACAGGCACCCGCCACCACGCCTGGATAATTTGTGTATTTTTAGTAGAGATGGGGTTTCACCATGTTGGCCAGGCTGGTCTCGAACTCCTGACCTTGGGTGATCCACCTCTTGGACTCCCAAAGTTCAAGCAATTCTCCTGCCTCAGCCTCCCAAGTAGCTGGGATTACAGGCACCCGCCACCACGCCTGGATAATTTGTATATTTTTAGTAGAGATGGGGTTTCACCATGTTGGCCAGGCTGGTCTCGAACTCCTGACCTTGGGTGATCCACCTCTTGGACTCCCAAAGTGCTGGGATTACAGGCATGAACCATGGTGCCCGGCCCAAACCAAAGCATTTAGATGTTTAATGTTTCCAAGCATGGAAATGTTACATTTCCATGCTTGGCAATCACTTGTGTGTGTGTGTGTGCGTGCATGTGTGTGTTTAACACAATTACACATTATACTAATTACAGAATGGTAGCATTGGAAGGGAACTTGTAGATCATTTAGTCAACATCTGCATTTTACAGAGGGAAAGGCAAGGCCAGAGAGGTTAAGGGACATCCTCAGGGTACCTGAGCCCCACTCCAGTGTTCTTTCAGTAATTCATAAAGGAGTAATCAAAAGAGTTCTTAAAAAACAGTTAATGATTTCTCCTTGCTGAAGGTATTATTTTTGGTTTATGCAGATGAAGGAAGAAATTTAAAATACTACCAAGATAGTGTGAAAACTCATTGTCAAAGGGCACTTCGATGAAATACTGGCTCCATTTCCCAGTTTCCCAAATGACTCAAGTAAGTGCTGTGAAACCATCATTTTGTAGCGCACATGGTAGGTAAAACTCACTAATTATTCACTTGAGTATATTGATCTTGTGGAAGGACAGATACAACTATCGTTGTACTTGTGTTCTTAACATGTGAGCTAGTTTTACAGATAACTTTCCTTTGAGAGAAGTATTTTTTTCTTTTTTCTTTGATAGACTCCATGACAATTCAAAAGGATTGTCATGCCTTCTCGAAGTTCCTGTGTCAGAACTTCGGTTGTCCTATACAAATTCTGAAGTAAGCTGCCCAACAAAATGCAAAATCAAGCTTCGTTTCCCACAGTAAGACATGTTATTAAACCAAATCTCTCTATAACACTATTTGTTTCTAAATGGAGACATACATCTTTGTTTGAATTTCAGGATAACCTGCTATTTAAGGAGAGGTGGGGGGAAATGCATGTAACATGCTTTGTCAGGTCAACCTTAATTACACACCCCCGCCAACCTTGGTTCTAATTTTAGATGTGGGGCAGGTTGCTTTCTGACCCAGCATAGAGCAAATTTATCAATGCCTTATGTGGGTATTTCAGAGGAATGATAGATTTGGAATGTTTTGAAAACTTTTAAACAGAATAACTGTTTGAAGGCACACCATGATCTTAATTTTGTGTGTGTGTGTGTGTGTGTGTGCGTGCACCTCTACATAGAGGGTAAAGCTCTTAAAGCCAGCAGCTGAGCACAAAATCCCAAGGAGCCAGACTTCCCAGAGTAATGTTGTTGGAATTGGAAGTGCAATTTGAATATCTCTAGCCTTTGAAGAGTTCTCACAATTGCTTCACGAAAAAAAGCAGTATATTACTTCAACATGCAGAGGCCCTAATGCCAGAGAACAACTTTTAGAATAGGCATATTTTTCCTCACTGGAGATTCTGAACTTGAGCTGAGTTAGGAACATGCATTATAGAATAAATCTGGGATATTTCATAGTGTTTAATTTTTAAAACCTAGATAAAGAGACTATTCATATCCAGAAGTGACCAGAAAAGCTAGAGTAGCTTCTACTTTCCAGGGACTGTGATGTGGTAAAGGAAATAAAGTTATTTTATGTTGTTTTCCCTTCCACGTCCAATGATTCAATACATTTCTCTATAATGCACATGCAAATATATATTGAAGATATTTTGTACTCTGATTCAATATCTGCTTAATATTTTACTTTAAGAATATACTAAAATTTATTTTACTAATACCCTCTTGATAATCATTTTATTTTTAATGTTCACTATTAAAAACTGGAAAATGTGTCCCAATTTTTGTCTTGCCACATTATGTAGGAGAGTGAAAGAGAATGCTTGTTTCCATACATTCTTCAGAGTAATGTTAATCGTAATTTACAAATTATCAATTAAAAAAAAACCCACCAATATGATAGGTTAAATATTTTAATTTGTACCTCTTTCTTATAATTTAAATGTCTTTTACCATTAGTAACTTAAAGCATTTTACAGTATATAATATATATTATATATTTCATATTTTATATATTTTATATGTATAAAAGATACATTGACCCTCTTTTTTTTCAATTGCCTGTGTAATAATATGTACAGTCTTTTGTACGTTAAAAAAATTTATCTCATAAATGCATTTATGTTGCAAATCCTCCAGTTCATCATTTGGTGATAATTTTGTCTTTATGGTGAATTTTTGTGAAGTCACATCTGTCACTTTTATGTCTTCTGCTTTTGGTAGAAAGCTTTTTCCGAATAGAAAGACCTCTATTGTAACTTCATGAAAAATAAGCTTTTAAATTTTCTTAGTGCTCATATATTTAATCAATCTAAAGTAGATATTGTGCATTTCAATCTGAAATGTATATTGTTTATTTTGAGCTACGTATACTATTTGTATATTTCATTCTCAATGAGTAGTCAACAATCTCATTCATTTAATAAATACATCCCATCCTTATGGCTAAAACAAATTTCACTTACCATATGTGTTTCCTATATTGGTGTTTTATTTATTTTTGTTTTCTGTGTATTCTTTTAGACCATACTTTGTTTTTAAATAATTATCCTCATAATCTAGAGGAAAGGGGTAAATAAGACAGTCAGTTTTGGCAATACATATATATTTTTGTACTTAAGCGCAACAAATGAACTGTGGAATCATGGAACCAGCAACCAGCATGCTATGTGTAAAAGGTACTTATGGTTTGATCAGGTAAATTAAAAAATCAAAGTTGACTTAGCTGAAAACAAGTTAGCATATAAAATGATATCAATAGAAATACAGTAGGCAGGATCGTGGAGATTGGTCCGCTAGCTTTATGTAGTTTATATCAAAAGTTTAAATTTATATCTATGCTGAGTGCTCACATTTATGAGGGCTACTGTGTAGTCATTTGACAAATTGTCAAATATTAAATTAATATTATTAATATAATGTGATTAATTATAATATATTAGATTATATTAACATGTAATATATAATATCAATATATAGCTATATCAATATCAATAAAATATAAATATATCAATATCAATAAAACATAAAATATAATATCAACAATATTAATATAATTATATTAATAAGATATTAATATAATGCCATTATAGCAATGATTATATAATAATATATGATTATTAAAATATTAATTACCACTACACTATTAATATAATTATAATATGATATAATTATATCACTATTATAATATTAATACATTATATTAATATATAATATTATATTCTAACTTATATTACTATATAATTAATTATGATATAATTAATATTACTAAAACTGGACAATATGTCATATGAATAATTCTAAAAAAATCAATTGAGTTTTGTGGTTTGTAAGGGTGGTGGGAAAATAGCTTTGTATGCTAATGGAAAAGAAAATTTATATTCATTCCATGTGAATACTTTGGTCCATTGCTCATTTGAAAAATATTTCCATGCAAGGAGGCACTGCATTCCCTTAGCTCCTGTTTGGTTGCCAAGAGATTAGGTTTGTGCTCTAGTGACTGATTTATTTCTACTCTGTGGAATGGCTCACATTAACAGGGCGATAAAGAGTGAAAAACTAAAATTTCACTTTTAAGAGTTTATTTAATTTATTTTTACTATCAGATTGAACCCAAACTCTATCATACTAGAAATTAAGCCTGAGGGTTGGCTCTAGGCTAATAACTTCCTTTGTTTTGGCTCCCTTAGATTTCTCTTTTGCTAAAATTAATTATTTCATCACCAAAGTTAATCCCAGCAAGTCTCCACTGATTCGAAACCAGCAACTGTGTAGTTACTTTCTATGGCTCAGCTTTCAGAGTTTTTGTGAAGAATGGGATTTAGAAGTTTATTATTGACCCAAAATGTGAGCAAATAGCGGAATTGGAAGGTGTTTTCTGGGATATGGCTGCACTCTTAAATCAGTAACGAATCGAGAAAGAATAACTAAAGTCAAAAGAGGAAGTGGTAGAATGCAGATGTTTTCCTTTGACTGTTCTACATTAGAAGCAAAGAGAGGAGGTAGAAGAAATACATGAGGAACAGTTATAGACGAGACTGTCAAAACTGGAATGAAAGCATTAATCATTAATCCCACGACTTACCTGGAAGTTTGGATTCTATGTGTCTTTGTGATTTGAGGTCTTGAGCCATTTTTTTTTGTGAAACAGAGTTCAGCTTATTTATCACAATAAATGACTGGCTTTTTCCCCCTCTGCTGTCATATAGAAATTAACTTAAAATTTCCTAAATTAACATGACTCCAACAAGAGAAACTAGAGATAGGGGGTAGAAATTATTTTTAAAAACAAGAAGGTTTTAGCAGTAAGATTTGTCATTACAAAGTAATAATAATTGATCTCCATGCCTTTGTTTATTCTCCAGAGTCCTTTATAAAAGGATATTAAATTTCAAATAAGAGCCAGACTATAAATAGCACTGAGAAAGATAACACATTTAATTAAATATGTGTTTAGTGAATGACTGATTTCAGTTGATTTCTAAGAATATGATTTGACATTGTGACTTTTCAAAGTTTACGGTGTTCAAAAAGAAAAGCAATACTGCATATTATGAGAGAAGAAACTAGAGTTTTACATAAACTGTTTTTTGGATTGAATCAAACCAAATTAGCACTTTTAATTAATTTTATATGTTAAAAGTTGTAGATCACTATTCTAACATATCAACCAAGAAAATAATTTGCTTGGGAAAGTTTATTGAAGTGGAATGAGATATTATGCAAAATGAAGAAGAATGAGATTTGATTATCAAAATGCTAACCATCAACACCTACCTGCCAGTTAAAATGTATTGGTACCTTATTTTAAATTTCAGATGAAAAAATTATATATATTCTAATGTATCCAAAATAAATATAAAAAGATAAATAGTATATCCTGAGAAATTAATTATATAAAAGAATTTTCTCTCTCAGATTATACATCAAAGATATGATCCTGTCTGTTTTACTTTGTTTGTATAATATTATATCACATATGTAAATTGATAGCTCTATTAAAACTGTAAAAGAATTAATGAAATGTATTTCCCAATTCATACTTCATGTGCAACTGTTTTTTCATTTATTGGACAATTCATTTAATCTGACAGCTCTAATTTTATGGAATTGTTCTTTTAAGACACATACTTGAGCTTGCTCTTTATATCAGTCTTGTACGACCTTCTTCATATTTTTCTCAACTCACAATCTAGACATGACTCTCATAAAATGATATACATATTTTATTGTTAGTATTGCTGCTGTCATTGCCAATATGCAGAAAATGTTAGGATGTAGTCTCTGGAGGCATTCCTTCGTGCAGCAAGCATTTCAAGGGTAAATTTTGTGTCTTAAATGAACATAGTCCCAGAACATTGACAAATACCCTAAATAAGCACTTACCATTTCGTCTTCTTATTCTGTGAAGTTCCTTATATGAACCTATATGTGCATAACAAACAGTAGCTTTTTCTGTATAAGGAAGAATGCAGAATAATTATGTTAGTCTTGTGGCACAAGTGTTAATATAATATGACCAATTGCTTTTTCAATAAAATTAGAAAACTGCTTCTCGGCAATCGAATAATATAGCGAAAATGTCATTTCTCACTTTATACATGCTCTGTCAAGTTTGTGTACTCAGATCAATCTGAGATTACAGTTTTCAGTTTTTCTGTTTGTATTTTATCTAGTGTTCCCTCCTTTGTGTGTCAATTTGTGTAAAATTCTAAACAGTTCTTTTAAGTCTCATATTCTCCCTGGACTTGGGGACTTTAGACGACATTAATTTTCCTTTGTTTCTGAAACACTCTTATATTCAACTGCGTGCACTTTTTGTTGGATATTTTGTGTCTCTTCTTCATTTTTCACAAACGTTGACCACAAAGAAACAAGATCATTCAAGTACAGAACTAAAATGATAATTAATTTTATTTTCTAGTAAGTTTTACATCAAAGCAGGAGGTATACTTATAAGAGACCCAACAAATCAATACATTTTTCTCATATATATGTGTGTGTACATATACACACAGACATATATAAATATATATTATTGTAATATATAATATAATATATTATATAATTAATTATATATTATATATTAATATGCATACATATATTTTATATATACATATGTATGTATATATGTGTGTGTGTATATATTTATATATATTTTTTTAACACTGCTTTTCCTCTTGGGCCAATCGTGTTGAATTCATCCTAGAACATAGCCTACTGCTTTGCCCTTTTAAAATAACTTCCTGTAAGTATTTTCCTGGCTGATGTAGTTTCAAGACTCTGTAGCATTGTTTTTAAATTGTATTTATAGTCAAGAATTGGTTGTATTATCACTAAAGTGTCCTTTGTATTCTCTCAAAGAATGCAATGCATATCTGAGGAGGTGGACAGGTATTAAAATAGGAGATGGAAATTATAATATAGTGAAGGGAGAACAGCAACATAATGTAGTAGGTTTCTAATCTAGATGAAGTAAAAACAAAAAAAGTAAAATAGATACAGTAGGACAAAATTGCTTGTAGCACAGTATAATTAGGTAAAATACACAAATTGTCTGTATAATGCTTCAGCAAGGTGCTGAAGCAATGGAGAACTAATGGGGTTTATATTGCAAAAAGGAAGGGGCTCCAAGAGGTGTGATAACGTCTGGAACCACACTTCCTTAGAGTGCTTACTGACTCTGCAAAGGCAGGAGACTGGGAGAATGTGGGCTTTGCCTAGAGGACTGCTGCTGGGGCATTGGATGACCTCATGTGGCTGGAGAGACACATTTGAAGACTTGAAGCAATCCAATCATATGTAGTTGGTTTTGCCATTTTTTTGTTTTTTGTTTTTTGTTTTGTTTGAGGACTGAGCTTTATTAAACTTGTGATTAGCCACTACTCTACTTACCTAGCAAAGGGAGGTGAAGCACACTGTGCTGAAATAAAACGTAATCTGTAGCTTTAGGCGTATTATACGCAATGTCCAATATGCAATGAAAAATCAGTAGGTATTCCAAGAGGGAAGAATACAGACAACAGAAGCAAAGCTGCATGTGATCAGATAACGGAATTAGCAGACAAGAATTATAATTAAGGATGATTAAGGGAACAGAGGGCAAAAGGGGGAAAACGAGTAGAAAAATGTGAAATTTAACTAGAGAACTGTAATCCATGAAAATTAATTAATTGGAAATTCTAGAACTGAGAAGGACGACATCTGAAAAGAAAACAACAACAAAACAGGAAACGGAGATGTTTTGCAAAAATCTCTGACAATTTTCCATAAAAAGTGCCAGTTTTATTAAACAGACATACTAGATTTGATTTCATCCACTTCTTCTACTAGCTAGATAAACTGAATTTCACCTGTGTGGGCATTAGATTTTTTATCTTTACCATTTGCACAATAACACCTATCTCTTAGAATGGTTTTGCTCAAATGAAATAATATATAACAAGAACCTACAGTAAAACCTGCCACAAATAAACCTAAAAGATGGAAGTTTTTATTCTAATAGTAACCTAAAATAATATTAGTTTAAAATACCATTCGCTGATTTTTACAGGAAATAAGTGCACCAAGATTTTTTACCAAAAGGAAAGGAAGGATTATATGAAGGCTGAGAGTGTCACACGATATTTGTAGAACTGAAAAATGAATTAAAGATGAAATAGCAAGTCAAAGGGGTAACCCTAGAAGAAAAGCACAGAGAGGTAGAGAGGGAAAGCAGAAGACAGATTTGAAGCAATGTCTGTTTTGTAGATCTTGTTTTCTGGAAACTTCATTCTCACTTAAGCAATGATGGTTTCTCTCTCATTATCCTGAATAGAGCAAGGAGAATAATTCATGAGATTTTGCAATTTAAGCTGGACATGCACACACGCACACACACAGGCTTGCTAGCCTTACACATATTCTACTAGCTGCTGAGGATAGATATGTCTAAGTGAAAAATGCTTCATAAATAGTAAGATGTAGCTGTGCTAATGGCCATGTGACAGGGTATAAATCTACAGCTAGGATCTATTCACAGATGTTCACTTAAGGTTGATTAGTTCTGGCTAGTGTTTCTTTTACTTGTCAGCAAGAGGAAATTTTATGTCAGACAGTAGGGAAAATTCAGAGACACAGGTAAATAAATCATCTTAGGGAGATGTTATATATACGTTTTTTGATAAATTACCGTCTCCCTAAAGCCAAAGGGAATCCAACTGCCACAGATCCCTTAGTGTTGCTGTACCTTGATAAAAGCCCTAGAATTTAAGATTGGAAACTTGTGTTTTTATTTGTATCTTAAAGTGATATATCCTCAACTGGTAAGTCAATTTTTACTTAATTTGTATGGAAGTGTTATTTTCTACTTAGTTAACAGGGAATTTTCAAGGAACTAGAAAACATTATATTTTTTTTTTTTTAATCTATGACAGAATAGATATTGTAAAATGTAATTTTCAGAGATGGCTGCACCAGTACATATTCCAACTCCATGTCTCCATTGAGAGGGAGGATCTATGTTTCTTCCCAATAAAACTAAATGAACCTGTGTAACTGCTTTGACCAATGGAATCCAGAGAAAAGGACAGTGCATGACTTTTGAGGCTAGATCATGAAAGGTAACAAGCCCACTACTGGCTAGAATCTTTCTCTTGGTTCATGTGCCTTTTGGAGCCATGAGTCCTCAGGTTAGAAACTCAGCTATTCTGAAGCTGCCATACTCAGAAGACCATATAGGGAAACCATATACAGATGGAAGGTGAAAAAAGAAGCTAGACTTTTGGTCATTATGTAAAACTAGAAAGAAAACAATAATTATAACAATGACAGATTAACAGACCAGAATGCTATTACGAAGAGTCATTAATTGAAGTTCTGGCCTGTCAGGTTGCCCCTTAAAATATTTGTCAAATTTACATATTATTTGGTACATGAAACTAAGAGACAAAACAAAAGTTACCTGAATAACAGCACTGAAGGCTTAGGGTCCAGGTCCCTGCAGTGGGCAACACCCCACTGATTGCACCAGTCTCCCAGTTGGACCACTTTTCCTGTTAGCTAAGTTCTAGGACTGGGGATTAATTAGAGCTAGACTAAGGCTTAGCAGACATGCAACCTTACCTCAGGTTGGGTCAATATATGATTAAATGAAAGCAATCTCGTACTCTGACTAGGAAAGGAAAGTGAAAGCTAACAAAACAAAAAAGGAGAAGTCAACACATTCACAAATAAAAATGGTAGATTTTAACATAATTTTTCAGTAACTCATAGAGCAAGCAAACCAAAAAATACAAAATAATTTGAATATTTGAATTGTAATATTAAGAAATTCTGCTTAATAAGAATACCCAGTAACTGCAATTATACATGAAAACAATTTGAAAACACATGCATGAAAAGAATGTGAAAACATATTCTATAAGAGCCAGAAAGCAAACTTCAACCAATTTCAAATAATTGGACTCATACAGAGTATATTCTCTCATCACAGATGAATTTTTGAATTCAATAACACACACACAAAAATTAGAAAATGTCCAAATGTTAATTAAATGAAACACTTCAAAATAACTCACAGTTAAACATAATTTTTTAAGTTTTAAAAAATATTTAACTGAATGTAACAAAAAAGATGTAATACTCAAAATGCAGCTAGAACAGTGCTTAGGTGAAAATTATACCCTCAAATGCAGATAGATAGGTACCTAACTAGATACATAGATGCCTAAAGGTCACTGACTTAAGCATCCACCCCCAGAAGCCATAATAAATGATTGTATTACAGCCAGAATAAAGTGAAAGAACAAAATAATGAATAGCAGAAATCAATGAAATAGAAAGCAGATACAAAACAGAAAAAAAATCATAATAGACAAAATTTTCTTCTCTTACAAAATGAGTAAAATTGATAATCTAAAAAATTTAATAAGGGAAAGAGAGCAAGAGAACAAGAGAAACTAAATGCTGGTAATAGTATCAGAAAAGAAAAAGGGACACCACTACAGTTCCTATAGTTATTAAGAAGAAAATAAGATAATATAAGCATTTTTATTCAATTAGACTTGAAATCATAGGTGCAATAAGCATATTACTTGGAAATAAAAAACATAAAACTGACAGGAAATCTGGATACCCTTTATCTAGTCAAGAAATTAAATTTATGTCAGACTCTTTCATGAAATAAATGAATAGTTGATCTCTGCCTATATGCTTCATCAATGACTTCTGAAAATTTAGAAAAGATTTAATACTGATCTTACAAAATTTTCTCCAGGGAATTATAAGATGGAATATACTTTATAATTTCTTTCATGAGGCCCACAGGATTATGATACTGACACAGGGTGATACTGACACCTGACAAAGTTTTGAAGGAATAAATGGCAAGGAAATCTCTCCCATAAACATATGTGTAAAACTTAAAAAGAATTAGTAAATGGAATCCATCAATATGTAAATAGGAAAATCTGAAATGTGGAAATCTGATGAAGTGTGACTGATTTCAGGACTGCAAGAAGTTCTTTAATTAACAGAATAAAGAGAAAAATGTATGTTATCGTCTCATTAAAACCAGCAAATGCATCTGAAAACAACACAACATATCATGATTTATAACTATTTTCAAAATACATGTAAGTAGAAATGGGTCTTCTTAATCTGACAAATATTATCTTAAAACAAGCAACAAAGCAACTTCTACTTACTGATAAAATATTGAATGCTTTCCCCCTGAAAATAATGAGAGAAAAAAAATCCACTATTACAGTTTCCATTCAAATTGGGTCAAAACACTACATATAATAGTAAGACAGGACT
The DNA here is from genome assembly GCF_000951045.1 of Mandrillus leucophaeus. Classification (NCBI taxonomy): domain Eukaryota; kingdom Metazoa; phylum Chordata; class Mammalia; order Primates; family Cercopithecidae; genus Mandrillus; species Mandrillus leucophaeus. The sequence continues at coordinate 424,999 of NW_012101643.1, read as the reverse complement.
TAAAAAATAAAATTATTAAAAGGAAGAAGTTATAATATTGTTTTTCCTGTTTTAATACAGAATATTCAAAAATCTGGAAATAAACATATTAAATTGAATATATAAGTTTAATAAGTCCACTGAAAAAGTGGACAAAATAAGGTCATATTAGTAAAAAATAATTAAATATTATAATTTAAAAAGAAACCACTGAAAATAACATCAGAAAATATCAAATACCAAGAGATACATTTACTAAAATTGTTTAAGTAACTCCAAAAAGTACCTCACAGTTCCAAGACAAATTGTAGATGATATCAATAAATGGAAGGTATACCATGTTCAAGGTTTAAATTACTCAATTTGTAAATATTTTATATCTTGATAAGTTCATCTATAGAGTTAATGTATTCACAACAAATATTCCAATAAGCAGTTTTGTTGAAATTGAAAACTGATTCTACAATATTGAAACAGATAAAATTTGGAAAGCATATACTACCCGATATCAAGACTTGCTATAATGCCATAATAAGTAAAACAACTTGATGTGGGCCAAAGTATAGATGAATCAATCAATGGAAGAAAAATGGGTTCCTGAAACATTTAAACATATACAGTTATTTGATTTACCTAAATGTCACTGAAATATGGTGAATGAAACAATAGTGTTCCAGTAAAAGATGTTAGGTTTATTTGATACATATAGAGAAAAACATATTAAAAACCACCTCATATAGACAGATAGCAGCTCCAGACAGAGTTTTGTCCTAAATGTGAATGGTAAAACTATAAAACAGCTTAGTGAAAACCTGATAGATTATCTTCATGATCTTGGGACAAAGATTTGTTGAAGAAAATGAAAGCCCACCAAGCAGACATGATGGTTTTTATAAGTTTGGCTTCATTAAAATTAAGAACTTTTGTTTTCAAATAATTTTCATATATCAAACAATATATTCAAAATGTGTGAAGAATTCCTTCAGATCCATAAGAAAAGAGAAAAACTCTCTCAAATAAATGGAAAACAATTGGCCAGGCTTGGTGGCTCACACCTGTAATCCCAGCACTTCGGGAGTCCGAGGTGAGTGAATCGCCTGAGGTCAGGAGTTCGAGGCCAGCCTGACCTACATGGTGAAATCCTGTCTGTACTGAAAATACAAAAGCTAGCTGGGTGTGGTTGTGCCTGCCTGTAATCCCAGCTACTCGGGAGACTGAGGCAGGAGAATCCCTTGAATCCGAGGGGCAGAGGTTGCAGTGAGCCGAGACTGCACCACTGTACTCTAGCCTAGGTGATAGAGTGAGACCTTGTCTCAAAACAACAAAAAAGACAAATGACATATAGTCTTGAACAGGCAGCTGACTAAAGATGATGAGAAAATACCCCAAAATCCTATGAGAAAACACCTAATAATCCTATGAGAAAACACTCAATAATCCTATGAGAAAATGCTCTGCATCATTTGTTGTCAATAATTTTCAAATGAAAACAAAAATGAGATGCACACTCATACCTAATGGAATAGACTAAAAATAAATAAAAAATAAATTGACACTAAATAATGAACTAACACTCTCAAACACTTCTGACATACAAATTTGGGCAGAAAAAAATTGCACTATTTACTAAACTGAACAAAAGCATGCTCTATGACTCAACAACTTCACAGACTGGAATCTACCCAGCGGACATGAGGCCATAAGTCATCAAAAACCATGTACATGAATGTTTCTAGTGGCTTCATTACTTACAACAAAGATCTGGAGTTGATTAAAATGTGTATCAACAGTAAAATGGAAAAATACATTTTAATATATTCATAAAATGGAATCCCAAACATCAATGAAGAAGAAAACTAATGCTACTGCTATTTCATCGTAACATTGAGTATGTGGTTTATATAAAGTATGTGAAATTTAAACAGGCAAAGCTATTCTATTATATATATATATATAAATACTATTCTATATAATGTGAGGGCTCAGAACATTGTTTACTTTTGTGTGTAAGTTAATAACTGATGTTCATAAGAGAAGCTTCTGGGGTATTGATTATGTCCTATATGGTTACATGGCTTTATTTACCTTGTAAAAGTTCACAAAACTCTAGATTTCTGATATATGCAATTTTGTCATATGTATGTTATGCATCAATAAAAACATCTGAAAAATCTTCCCAACTGGCACATATTAGCTATAATTTTGGTAGGAATGCCTACAAGGGCCAGTGATGTAACATGGACCATCTAAATTAGAAATGAGTCGTCCTACATGTAACTCCAACTAAATGCCATCATTCAGAACTGCAAATCTACTGTTGTCACATTAAGAAAACTAGAAATTTTAGACTTTTTTGAAATTTTGTCTTTTTAAGTGTTTCTGTTTTGTCCCCGCTCCCAAACAGTATGTCAGCATAAAAAACGCAAAATGTGTTTCGTCTAGGAGCAAATGTTTTGTGCTCATTGAAATCTTGGTATGACTGTTACAATCTTGATAACAGATTTCTTTCCTCTCTAATTTTCTGAAACAGAGAAATGTAGACCTGTCCTTTGGTTATTGTTAGGGCAACCTCAGTGCTGTGTTGGAATTGTTTTCTATTGTGGTATCTTTCCTTTCCGCTACCTCAGTTTCACAAGTCATTTTTAATTCTTTTTTTCCAGCTCAGCTGACCATTGTGAATGTTATTCTGTACTGAATCATCCATATAGAATGGTTGCAATTCAATTAGCTGCCAGGGTATATAACCTCAAATCTACTCCCGGTCAATATTTATGAAATGCTTAGCTGAGAGGCACAATATTTATGGATAAGTTTCTGAACGGTAAGCAGTGCACTCTCTCTCTAAATGCTCTTAATGGCTACCTATAAATTAATCCATAGTACAAGTGTACCACCAACCTAGACCACATAATTTTACCACCTCCTAATACAACAGCATTTACGGAATTGCCTTTTGGCAATATGCCATAAGTATACAATGAAAGATAGCCGAAGAAACCTCCGAACACATTTGTTGCATTTATGCGACATAACTGTTTTTCCAATGATGAATCACCAGAGAAATATCTCTTGAATCCAAGCATTGAAAAAAAAAAAAAAAAAGCTACTCATGGCAATTGGATTGCTTTTCTTTCATGGGTCTCTGACTCGTGTGCCTCCCTGCTTCTCAAAACAAGGGTACCTGGAATTACATTCAAATGCAGGAAACTAGAAAAGAAATATGGAATATGGAGACTTTCACTGAAAAATTAATTTCACTCAAATATTTAGAGAAACATTTTGAATTTTTATGCTCTCCAAACACTTTGCCACACATGTGTATAAATAAACTATAAGCCATTTTCTCCAGTTTGATTGATAAATATTTTGGGGTTTTGGTTTTCTTTGTTTTGTAGGTATCTTAAAAGTATAAGTTTGAAGCATAAGTTTTCATGAAGCCAGTATAAGTGCACAAGACATTTGAGAATATAAAGATAAGAAATAATTAAGATTATGAAAGACATGGAATTGCTCCTGATGTAGCCTTCAAAGACTTTGACAACAAGGAATGTGAAAGCATTTTCAAAGCATACCAAGACATTTGATAGAAAACACATTCAAATGTTTACATTAATTGTGTATTTATTGAAATAAAAATAAATTCCTATTCCAATTTTGCTAAAAACCCTAAAGTATGATAACCTAAATATGTTACCTTTATGTCATTCTTCAAGACTAATTATTTAGCATTTTTGCCCTCTTTAGCAAAGAAATAACTAAGCAAGTATATTTATTCTAATATTCGAGACTGACTTACAAAATTGTCATTTGATCATATATGGTATCAAGGTTGAAATTTCACTTAGTTACTACAAAACAAAATGGGGAATGTTTTGAATGCACATAAAAGATTACCAAATTGAAACACATGTGAGAGTTAATGAAGACAAGAGGATACTGAAAGTTTCAAGAAGCCAAGAGCAGGATAGCTACAAGAAATTGGAATCATATTGGAATCAAACATTACATTAACATTACTGACTGCAAAAGGATCAATATCTCAGATTTCTAAGGGCACGTGATTATGAACACACAATTTCAGACCAAAGCAAAATAGGCAAAATATATACTGCTATATTATTCAAAGGTTAACCTGTTTTCCAAACTTTAAAAATATTCTCAGGGATACATTTCCTCAAAACAATAAAGAGATCCAAAATAATAGTAATATTAGATATGAGAGTCCGACAATTTCATTCTAGAGGGGAAGAAAAAGAAGCATTGAGTTGACAGTTGAGTAGCAAGGTTAGCATGCATGCAATCAATTAAATGAGAAAAGGTCAGGGACCCCTAGAAAAAACATAGATTTATGTTTGTTTTTTCTATTAGATAGATACTATTAGTAATCAAATGATGTCATAGCTTAAGACAAAAAGAAAATTAGAATGACGATTGAAAAATCCAGAAAAATAAAATTTTACTTTAAATAATACTTCAATTATACATCAAACATACTGTGGTACAATTTTGGATTGATGAATGCCAGTTTAAAAAGTTCTCTCTAACTCATTTATCTGGAATAACAGACTAAGTATATTTTAGCTACATCCTCTTTTCTACTCTTTTAATTTCACCTTTTAGGATACATTAATATAATAGTGTAAATGCTATTCAGTAGTTTTCCCTTTAGAGTAAATCTATAGAAAAAAGACAGAGAAAGTTTAATTGCAGTTACTGATCATAATGTAAACATTATACAATTTTTCAATGTTGCTGAAACAATATTACAAACAGTAGCTGAGAAGTGAAGAGGAGATTGCAGAGGAAGGAAAATGGTAGACATATCCATTCCATTGTCATGCTTAGTAGAAAATTAAAATATAATTTCTAATACTTACAGAAAGAGAAATAAGTATAGAATATCTCACATAGATTAAACAATTTCAGAACATATAAAATTTGAGAACAGTGAATGAAGAGATGGAAATAGTTTTCATGAGTTAAATTCTGGTCACTCAATAGTAAATAAATATTATCTATAATTACAAAATGGGCATAGATGTACACTATGTAAATTTCATCAATAGGTTTAAAATAATAGTTTTTAAAAGTGGTTACTTTTAAGGGGTCATGATGGAGAATTATATTGGGATACCATTTTTATTTTTATTTTTATACCCCTCAGTTCTATTTTATTTTTTTTTAATCATTCAAATATGTTACTCAATATCAAATTCTTTTTATAAAACATGATAATTTGGCTTTGCGTCCATTTTTTTCTGGCTAAAAAGGAGACTTATTAATAATACAGTAAGTATAAAATAAGAAAATTCATGTTATTTCCTACAAGATAGGTTATAAAAACATCTCGCTAGATAATGTTACCACAATCACAGAAAAGCTGGTGAAAGTTCAGGATACAGATATGTTAAATGGAATATTAAACAAAAAAGACATTGAAAATTTTTAAATGCATATATTATTTTATTGAATGCTGCTATTGAAATGGTTTTTAATGTGTTCCAAAGACATATTTAAAGAACTGGTTATTAAAGAAAACAATAAATTTCAGTTTATGTAGTTTATGTTAGTGATCAATTTTACAGATCCTTAATTAAGATATATCTTATATAGAGTACTTGAATGTAAAATCAATGGTAAACACTTTTTAAATGATTTCAATTTTCAATCAATTTAAAGATAACATGGGGATATGTCTGCAGATTGGACTAATAACTGTGAGGAAAAGTATGAATACGTTTTAACAGCATTTACAACAGCTTATCTTCAGGCATTTGCTTCAGGTTTCCACAATGTGAAAAATACCAGTGTTCCGTTCCTGTAAACATGATGAAGTGTTTTTTTAATCAGTGATTTATACATGTCTAAGTATTTGTGGAGCTTTTTATGAGGAAATGGGAAGCAACTGCTGTGACTTACTCTAATATAAAATTTATCTAAGTCTTTTTCATGATTTTGCAAATTCACCGTTAAATTGCATCTGACAACATCACAGCAATAAAAATTAAGTTTGAGAGTTCAAGATGGTTGATTGCTTGAGGCTCCTTTATATGTCATGAAAAGTTAAAGTTCGAGTTCTAAGATAAGTAACATGATCAGCCAACTTTTTTCACAGTGAAATTCCTTTGATGAGTATTTCACTAAGAAAAAAAAAACAATGATTGAATCATAAAACCTTTGACTCAATCATGTGACAGAATTGATTTGATCTCCAGTCAAGGAGATATACTTCTCGATCCTTTGTTATATCTGTGAAATGACCTTCTCTTTTAAGAAATATAGCAGGTGAGTTACTCAAAGAAGCCTTTCTAGTAATGACTACCTAGAATTCTAGATAAAAATACATTTAACTGGCCGGACGC
>NW_012101643.1:415388-418373 GCF_000951045.1 Mandrillus leucophaeus | reverse complement strand
AACTGGTAAAGAAAAAAATAGAAGCAATTCTTAGAAGCCAGAAAAAGAAAGAAAGAAAGGGAAGGGAAGTGGATGGGAGGAAAGAGAAAGGGTGAGGAAGGGAGGGAAGGGACAAACAAAGAGGTAAATGAGCGTAGAACCCAGGAATACTCTGAAGCTACCTGTGATGGCTTAGAAACTTTGATTTAAACACTAATCTGGGACACAAAAGACAAAGGCTGGTGACTAAAGAGTTGGGGCTCAGATCTGAGATTCCTCTATCAAAGGCCATATCCCAGAAGAGTGAACGCCTCGGTAGGTGAACTAGAAAACACAGCAGTGGTAAACAGAGAGTATTCTAGCCTTTCCCTAAGTGTTAATTTCCTTTGGGTTCTTTGGGATATTAGCTTGCTCATGTGCATGTTGTTCTTTTTTTTTTAAGAGACAGAGTCTTGCTCTGTTGCCCAGACTGGAGGTGGTGCAGTGGCACCATCTTGGCTCACTGGAGCCTTAAATTTGTGGGCTGAAATGATACGCCCATTTAAGCCTCCTGAAGAGCTGAGATTACAGGTGCGTGCTACTATGTATGGCTAATTTATTTTTATTTTTATGGAGACAAGTCTTGCTGTGTTGCCCAGGCTGGTCTCGAGTTCCTGGGCTCAAGAGATCCACCCACCTCAGTCACCTAAAGTGCCAGAATTACAGGCAAAAGCCACCATATCCAGCTTCATGTGCATTTTGAGGTCATCTAAGAATGTGATAGAATTTTTTATCTGATTTTGCTGTTCAGAGAAAATCTAAACTCTGTAAGATACTTCAGAGGTTTATTCTGAGCCATTATGAGTGATTGCAGCCTGGGGAAAACGCAAACCCAAGAAACCTTAAGTGTTCTCCGAAGTGTTTGGATTACAGTTTGGTTTTATACATTTCACAGAGGCCGGAGTTACAGGCAATGACATAAATCAATACATGGAAAGTATATATTGTTTTGGCCCAAAAAGACAGGATATCTTGAAGCAGGAATCCACAAGTTTTCGGTGGATTCAGATTCTTTAGTTTTCATTTGGTTAAAGTAGTAAGACTCTGCCTAAAACCTGGAGTCATCAGACAGGAATGTTGTAAGATAACAGTGCTATGCAGCAAGACTGAGGGCCAGCAGGTTTGACTTAACCTTTGCCTTGCATGGCATTGGGTCTTATTTGTAATTTGGTATTTCATTGCCATAAGGAGTGTGTTTGTCAGTGCTATAATCTCTGTTTTACATAAGCACTGGTCAATTGTGCCTAAACTCCAAAAAGGAGAGGGTATCATGGGGTATGTCCAACCTCCCTTACCATCATGGCTGAAAATATAGTTTTCAAGGTTTGTCTTGGCCAAGAGTATAGGGAGACCCCCTGAAACTATTGTTACAGAATAAAAGATGAAATGTTCCTGATTATTGTAAATATGAAATTGCATGCAGGATTGTGTAAAGACAATGCCAGGTTGGACTGCCAGAATGAGCCAACGGTGTGTGATGTGCTTCCCCCTGCAGAGAGCCTATGAATAGATGTGCAGTCAGGGAGGTTTCACATCACCAAGATTCCTATCCCAGAAAAGCAGGTGTTCATAGCTCTGGGAATGGAATGCGACCCTTGTGGAGAGCCTATACATGGACGCATGGGGGGCGCCTGTCTATATGGATAAGATAGGGCTATGAATGCCCTCATCTTGCCAGGGCTCTTCTAGGCCTCTTTAGGGTTAAGGCATACTCCCTTCTGAGAATTTCTGGTCTAACCAGTTGTCTAGCTTCACATCCTGTTTCTATGGATTGTTTGTAACCAGCTTTTGCTGCAACTGTTACTGCTGATTAATATCTTGCTAATCACAGGTTATGGAAATACTGTGTTTCTGTTTTAAGGTTCTGTTAGAAATTACTGATGTACACACTATATTGTAAATTCTTACCTCTGTATACTGTACTTCTGCATATAGATGTTATATTAAAGAATTACTTCATCCCCATGTGGCCATCTCGCCTGATAATCAAATGACCCTAAATCTCTCACTAACTTACCCCTGCCACCCTCACTAAATAATAAATGCTGGTATATCCGGTGCATTGTTGGCACCATGGGACCAGAAGACAGTGACCTCCGTGGACCCAGTTTTCACTATCTTGTGTGTGTCTATTATTTCTCGACGTGCCGATCCACCTGGGAACAAAGAGAAAGCCCTGTTGCATTGCAGGCTGCTGGCCAGATCCCGCAATACAAGAGGGGGTCCAATTTCAGCTGGTAGGGAGCTTAGGACTTCGTTTTTAGTTGACATCAAACAGTGACTTCTTTCTTTCCAGAAATTTTTCTCTTAGTAACCAATTTCAGGAATAAGGTGGCTGATTTTTGTGTCAGTTTCGTCTCTCTGTGGACCAAATTTGTGGAAGTCTCAAGGGAACCACCAAGACATTAAATACATGTCTTATCTAGTATATTTCCTTTCTCTTAGGGGTACATTCTTTCCAGTTCTTGCCTGATTTTAGTCACTCTTAACTCTTTAAAAGGTTGATTTTTATGGTTTTTCTCCAAGTTTATAATGGTTTCTGAAATGAGGCCCTTTGTCATTACAGGAAGTAGTACTCTATCTTTTTTTACAGCTATGCTGTCTTTTCTAATATAATGTAAATATATAAATTGTATTATCTTAAAGTACCATTTCATGACAGACAGAATTTCAACTACTTAAATATATGATATTCATGGTAAACATTATTTTAAATTGTGCTAAAATACTTAAAGAAAATAGTAAACTTATGGTCCTGGATTCTAAGAAAATAATTCCTCACACAATGCACAAAATGTATCCATTTCTTAAAAATATCAAACATTTGCTTTTCCTTAGCTGTAAATAATTTTCTCCTTTGGGATAATTAGTGATGCTGAAGAGTAAGTGATTTGTGAAGCAAAGTAAATTTATAAGATCATTTCAAATGGCAGCTTCCAGAAAATGGTGAGGGTAATATGTCAAGGT
>NW_012101643.1:372961-415338 GCF_000951045.1 Mandrillus leucophaeus | reverse complement strand
CTAGTATATTTCCTTTCTCTTAGGGGTACATTCTTTCCAGTTCTTGCCTGATTTTAGTCACTCTTAACTCTTTAAAAGGTTGATTTTTATGGTTTTTCTCCAAGTTTATAATGGTTTCTGAAATGAGGCCCTTTGTCATTACAGGAAGTAGTACTCTATCTTTTTTTACAGCTATGCTGTCTTTTCTAATATAATGTAAATATATAAATTGTATTATCTTAAAGTACCATTTCATGACAGACAGAATTTCAACTACTTAAATATATGATATTCATGGTAAACATTATTTTAAATTGTGCTAAAATACTTAAAGAAAATAGTAAACTTATGGTCCTGGATTCTAAGAAAATAATTCCTCACACAATGCACAAAATGTATCCATTTCTTAAAAATATCAAACATTTGCTTTTCCTTAGCTGTAAATAATTTTCTCCTTTGGGATAATTAGTGATGCTGAAGAGTAAGTGATTTGTGAAGCAAAGTAAATTTATAAGATCATTTCAAATGGCAGCTTCCAGAAAATGGTGAGGGTAATATGTCAAGGTGAAAAAAAAAAAAAATTGCTGTTTCTTCAATCACTGAAAATCATCTCCTTAATCATGCTGCTTGGGGAAAAATACATTTGCTTTCCCCATCTAATTTTCCAAATGACATGCTGATTTTACATGGCTCTATTGATGCATAAGTAATTGATAATTCAGAAGAATATATAATACAATGTTCTTGAATATCTTAACATTTTGTCTCAGTTGGGTAATCATCTACTTTCTTCTTATGGTTCCTTATTATAAATTCAGTAAATGAATATTTTGAATGATTCTTTAATCGTATACATATAAACTATTGATGAGTAAAATATATATTTTTATAAATCTTCTTCTCTACTATCCAATATAAAATTTAAAAACAATGCCTTCTGTAATGTGAAACACTGTATAATATAAAAAATTAATCAGACTTAGAGTTTAAGAACGTGGAATCTCCAAGCTAAACCCCTTTCTCAGTTTTTGGTTAATCAGGGATAAAGTGAAGATTAATATGATGAAGATTGCTGATATGGAAAGAGTGGAAAATAATTATTCAGACTGTGGATTGTTTTTTTAAAGAGGCTTCTGCTTTAATAATAGTAGGAGATGAGGAGGAATGATGTGATGTTTATTGTTTCACCTGCTTTTTAGTTTTTGTAAGCAGAGGCATGTTTACTAAACCATCTGGCTGTCCTTTTATCATTACTAGTCAGAGGCAAGATGCTGTAAGCTTATCAGTCAGGGTTCATCATTCCTCACTGATTGCTCCAAATAGCCAGGAAAATGGAGAATCATAGTTCATGTACATGTAGCCAAGAAAAGCAAAAATTAAACTCTGTTCTCTTCTGGAGAACTTGTCCTGTAAAAACACCACTTGCATCCGCTTTGGCCAGGAACACCACAGTGGTTCTGTTGACACACCTTATGGGAGCTGCTCCAGAATTTCTGTCAGTTCCACTCATGGGAACCTGAAGCAGTTGACGGCACCATGCAAGATGTCAAGAAATGGCTGCCTCATTGTATAAATTCAAGTTTTGGAGTAAGAACATATGATAGACAAAGCTTAGGTCACATGATATAGGTGTGATTGATAAAGTGTCAAGGAATGCTGGGAAAGTGAGATTTGGTTTCTTCAGTATTTACAATGCAAGACAAGGTCCACCTTACAAAAAGGGGAATTCATAAAATGTAAATTCAGATGCTCACTAGACAAAAGAAATGGCAAGTATCCACAATGGAATGGTCTAAAATAATTAAAAGCACCATTGACCAAAACTAATAGTTAATGGTAACACTCACAAACTTAAAGGTAATTTTAAAATTCCAATTACACCTAATTTTGTTTTCCTTAAGACCATTAAAATATTTTTTAATGAAACACTGTTCAGATTTTCAGGAACTTTTTGAAAATTATAATACATTTGGTATGCAAGTCAAAAAAAATCTGTTATCCAAAGGGAAGTATCTGTGGGTTTATAGACAATAGTCCCCCTCCAAATGGTGATTGTTTTTTTCTTCTTGCAGGCACATCTGTGACTTTCTGTTTGTAGTTTGAAGAATTTTGTTTTTAGCTTAACTTGTTTTTAGTATCTGTTAGTTCTTCATCAAGACAATCATAAGTATACATTGATTGTAAGACTATTTAGTAGGCTTCCCTGTGTTGAACTGGTTATGTTTAATCATTCCATTTAATCAGGACACTATCTGAAATCTGAAATGTTGACTATGCTTATGCAGATCTTGTGTATATAAATTCCTACTTCCCCAGCACTTTGGGAGGCTGAGGCGGGCATATCACAAGGTCAAGAGATCGAGACCATCCTGGCCAACATGGTGAAACCTTGTCTCTACTAAAAATACAAAAATTAGCTGGGTATGGTAGTGCACGCCTATAGTTCCAGCTACTTGGGAGACTGAGGCAGGAGAATCATTTGAACCCGGGAGGCGGAGGTTGCAGTGAGCCAAGATCACGCCACTGCACTCCAGCCTGGCAACAGAGTGAGACTCCGTCTTTAATAAGTAAGTAAGCAAGTAAATAAATAAATAAATAAATAAATAAATAAATATTCCTACTTCCTTATATATTGTAGAATTATTTCTGTTTGCAGATGTCTAAGTTAGCCTAATGTATTTCACTTAGTCTGTTGGATAATGGTTATTTTTCTTTGTTTATTTAATGGCACTGTTAGTTATCTAAAAAATTACCAGAAAGTAACCTGAGAAGATGCAAGTCTAGCACCTATCATGTGAAAGTCAGTTAAGTATAAAAGAGAAAATTTTATGGTTATTTTTAAATGAGCAGAATCAAGCTTCTATGGATTTCTTAAGCACTATATCAATTTCTTTTGCAGTTTCTCGTATTGATTTTAGGTGAGTTTAATTATTCTAAAGCAACAGTAGATATACCTCTATTTAAAACAATATAAATATTAAATATTTTATGCAAGAAAATACTCAAGAATTAGTAAAAAGGAGGCAATATTACCCAATAGGGATGTAGAAGACATAAGCTCTAAAAATTCACCCACTAATATAATCTAGGAAGATCTGTGGCTGATTTTCCCCAATATATAATTACATTTGCTCAAACATGTCCTAAAGGTTTCTTCACTGAATGCCACCCTCATAGTTCTTGCCCTTTTCCTTTACGCTTAATCATATTTGTAGTTCTATATTTTTAAAATTCCTAATGCTCACTCCAATATTTTAAATTTTGGATCTCATCAATTTCACATTCTAATGATGGAGATTCCCTTGAATGTAACATAAAAATTTACTATAGGATGCACCGTCTGAAACACTGACCACATTTATACTATTGAAATAACCAACTCACAATATATTTAAAAGGAAACTGTTCACAATTCTCAGGTTTGTTCCAGAAACTCTAAGACTGTTTTGTTTTTCTTTATGAAGATGGCTGACAACACTGCATCAACTATGCTCAAGCCACTTTATTTAGGGCAAGGAAAGAATCAGAGCTATGTGCTAAGTGCCAGGTTAGGGGTTACAAAGTTTAGAGTGACAACACATGTACCAGAATCTTGGCATGTAGGAATAGGAGAACTTTAAGACAAATTCTTAAATACTGCAGTAAGAAGAGCAGGACATAAAATTAATCAACGATGTACTATTTGCCCAAATTGCCACTATTGGTCCTTCCTGGGTTGGACCTCAGTATTTTTCCCATGAATATTGACTCTTAAAGAAGGTATCACTTAGAGAAATTATCTGCACATAAGAACCACATAATCTCGCAAAGACAAAAACCTTTCAATTTCCTACACACCACCCAAAATCAACTGAAACAAAGTTTCATGAATTAAGGTCCAGTAAGTTGAATTTATAAATAGTTCTTTCCATAATTGTGGCATGTTCCTCCTTTTCTTGTAAAGGACTTTGCTTGCTCAGTGATCAACCTACCCATGTCTTCTTTATCTTCCAAAAATATGCAGGTAATAGAAAGAGAAGTTACAAACCAAAAATGCAATAATACTGGCCTTATAGTTATCTCTGGAATTAACTTTATCATAATTCTTTATTTTTTCATTTGGCTCCAAATTACTATCTAGTGGTTTTCTTTTGTTTGTTTGTTTTCATTTCTTCCTAAAGAATGAATGAAATTTATGATTTCTTGCTGGGAAAGTCTGCTAGTGCAGACTCCCTCAGCTTTTGTTTATCTGGAATGTCTTACTTTGTACTTCATTTTTGTCCTTTCTCTGTCTCGTCTCCTTCTGAGATTCCTTTTATGTGTATGTTGCTTTATTTGTATGGTGCTCCAGAGGTCTCCTAGACTCTATTCATTTTTCTTCATTCTTTTTATGCCTCAGACTTAACCTTTCTTCAAATTCATGGATTCTTTCTTCAGTGTATGCAAATCTGCTTTGGAAAACTTCTAGTGAGTTTTTCATTTTAGTTCTTTTACTTTCAACTCCAGATTTTTTATTTAGTTTCTTTTTATATTTTCTATCTCTGTAATGAAATTCTATATTTGTTCATACATCATTTTCCTAATTTTCTTTAACTCTTCGCCCATGACTTCCTTCAGTCATTCAGTGTATATTTGACTTGAAATGTTTTACTAGTAAGTCCAATGTCTGTTTTTCTAGGGACAGTCTCTGTTTTTTTATGAGTTGTATTTCCATACTTTTTGTTTCTTCACATGCTTCCTCATTTTTGTTGAAAAATAGACATTTTGAATATTATAATGTGGTAATTCTGGAAAGCAGATAATTTATTATTCCTACAGTCTGTCTTATTTCTTGTTATGCTCTGTTCCTGTTTCTAAACTATTTTTGTAAGTCTGTATTCTTTGTTATGTGTAGTCTCTGAATTCTCTGTTCCTTAACTTATATGAAGTTAAGTGATTCAAAATCTAAGCTCTTGAAATTTAAGTTATTTTGAGCCTCAAAGCAATGTGAATACAGAGCGCGAGTCAACAATAGACAGCTGTAACCTTAGCAACTGTAACTTTTATTTCTCTGATTATAGATTAGCCTTCTTCCTTACCTGCATTGTTTTATAAAATGTTTTAAATGACTGAAAGGTGCAAGGGAAGACATCTTTCCTATGGACAATTGATCTTCATTATAGATTAACTTTTCTGTTGCCTTTCTCACACAGACTGTGCATGGCTATCGTATTATTTTAAGATGAAATAATAAGACTTTTATATAGAAAAGGAAATGAAAAATGACTGTAAATAAGGGAAAATAACTGTACAGGAAATACAAACTGTAATTAATTTGTTATTGCTCTTAAACTAACTTTGTATAGAAAATGTCATAATCCTGTGAGTTGTATTTGTTTTCTGCCTATACAAGCAAGAAATTAACTTTGAATTTTGGAACACTGACCCTATCTCTCTGGATTCTGTGTCTCCCAAATGGCTATTCCCAGCTTTTTGCATGAATAACAGTTGATTGTTATTCTTTCAGTCATTTCAGGTTGACACTTGTGCTTAGCTAGTGTTTTTGTTTTGTTTTGAGACAGAATCTTACATTGTTGCCTGGACTGGAGTGCAGTGATATGATCTCAGCTCACTGCAACCTCCACCTCATGGGTTTAAGCAATTCTCCTGCCTCAGCCTCCCAAGTAGCTGTGATTACAGGCACCCGCCACCATGTCCGGCAATTTTTTGTATTTTTAGTAGAGATGGGGTTTCACTATGTTGGCCAGGCTGGTCTCGAACCCCTGACCTTGTGATTCACCCAACTTGTCCTCCCAAAGTGCTGGGATTACAGGTGTGAGCCACCGTGCCTGGCCTCAGCTAGTGTTTTGATAAATATTTCTTTAAATGTGAGAGGCCAAAAAAAATGATAAAAATAGATCAATAGAGATAGAGAAAAAATATTGGAAAAGAAAATAGAAACAACTCTAGTCCTTGCAAATTGGCTCTGCGCTAGACAACTCCTTCAACCTTTAGCCAGTCTGTTTACAGCTTTGTCTTTAGCTTTAAATTTGTGCTTTTAATGTGTCCAAGATCAGCAATTGTTTAAAAGCTGTGTTTTCTGATGTGTCCTGCTTTAGATGTGCATGTGATTCCTAAATTCCCCAGTACACACAGTAAAGACAAATAAAGACAAATTACCATACATTCAGAATTTTATAAAATATGCAGCATATTTAATAATGAAATTATATAATATTTAATTTTAAACATGGAAACAAAATCTATTTTTATTATTTAAAACATGTTCATATAAGCTGTTGTATTTATAGTTTTTCTAGTAATATTGTTCAACTAGTAAAATTAAATCAAGATATATGTATGTATATATACACATAGGCTTTTATATGTACACATAAAAACATATATATATTTATGTACATGTATATGTATATACACCTACACATAAAGAACACTGTTAATTACTTAAATTACTGAAAACATATGTACTACTATACCTGAGAGTTATCAATAATTATTCCTTAGTTTTATTTGTCTTAGCAATATTGTTCACTTAGTAAAATTAAACCAAGATATATGTGTATGTATATTTATCTTCTGAGTACCTTTACATCTCAAATAAACTTCCTTTCTGGGTTTTCCAACCAAGCTTTGGTGCTCTATTCTTGGCCTCAATTGCAATATTTTGCCCCAGATAGCTGTAAGTTGGTTGTCTTAGTGTGTTTTTGGGAAATGTCCACCTCTTTTCTGAAGTTTGCCAGTTAGGAGTTAGCCCAAAAAAACACAAGCTCTTTGTGTCACCCATTCAGGTAATCCCAGAGTAAAACAGAAAAACACAATTCATTGCACATAAGGCCTGCTCTGGTATCTCCAGAACAAGGGCCAGCATCCCATACTGGGAACACAAGCTTTTGTCTTCAAGGTCACCACAGAGCCAGGGAGGTGAGGGGGGCAAGGGAAAGTAAAAAGATCACAAAGCCTTACAAACCTTTTAAGTTGCCTTGGTATTCATTCTCTAAATTCATAGGTGAGGTAAGCCGATAATGTTTTATTTACTTAATTAAAAAATGTTAGAAGGAGAGCAATGCATTTTAAAACGATCTATTACTATCCCTGAGAAAATTATATCTTCATTTTTAAAGATAACGTAATTCTTAAAAATATCATATATTGCGTATTTATAAAATACGCAACATATTTAATAATGCAATTATAGAATATTTAATTTTAAGCACTGAAATAAAATCTGTTTTTATTATTTAAAACATGTTCGTATAAGCTGATGTACTTATAGTTTTTATAGTAATATTATTCAACTAGCAAAATTAAATCAAGATATATATGTATGTATATATACACATATGCTTTTATATGTACATATGAAAACATATATATATTTATGTACATGTATATGTATATACACCTACACATAAAGAACACTGTTAATCAACTACTTAAATTACTGAAAACATATGTAATACTATACCTGAGGGTTATCAATAATTATTCCTTAGTTTTATTTGTGAAATGTTGTTAGCATTCTCTCATTCTCAGACAGGAGAATTCACTCATTCTCAGACAAGAGAATGGATTCATTTATTTCTTTTTAAAACTATTTTTTCAGAAAGTATGTAAAGCCCTAGGACACATAAAATGAAAATGAAACCTAATTCTTATTCTAAAATTATGGTATATTGTGGATTTATTGCTGCAGATTTGGATATACCTTACAGTACTAGCTTGTTATTTAATTTTGAACTGTATGAGTTTTATGCAATCAGCACTGTTAAAACCTTTTCATATCCTATTAGTCAAATAGATTTTTCTGTCTTCAGAAAGATTATTAGTTGTATGCATACTTGCTAGCTGTCAGTGGAAATCAAGCACTGAAGCTAAATACAGTAGTTAATATTAAAATGTTAGTATATGCCTCACACTTCCTTCCTTAAACATTTTTCTGGGAAAATAGTAGATAAAAACACACTGAGCCTTTTAAATGCAAAATATCTCTTTTAATCTTAGAGTATTTGAGACCTACTTTTTTTTAGAATCAAGACACTTATAAGGGAATTGTCATAGCATAGCGTTCTAACTATAGAAGGAAAATGTGAATTGAAATGTTTACTAATCTATGACATCTTATGTATTTTTTGTAGTTATTATAAATGAAATTGCTTTCTCAATTTCTTTTTCAGCTAGTTTTGTTATTGTTATAAAAACACTACTGATTTTTATAAGTTGATTTTATATCCAAGAACTTCATTGAATTCTTTAATAGTTCAAAGAGGATTTTGGTGGAATTTTTAGGTTTTTCTGTATATAAGATCATATTGTCTGCAAAGAGGTACAAAGTGACTTCCTCTTTTTCAATTTGAATGCCCTTTATTTCTTTCTCTTGGCTAATTGCTCTAGTTAGGACTTCCAATATTATGTTGAAGAAGAGTGGTGAAAGTGGGAATCCTTGTCTTGTTCTAATTCTTGGAGAAAAGCCTTTCAGATTTTTCCTGTCTGTATAATATTAGTTGTGGGTTTGTCATATATGGCTTTATTATTTTGAGGTATGTTCCTTCTATACCACATGATCCGGCCATCCCATAACTGGATATGTATCTAAAAGAAAGAAAATCAGTATATTCGAGAGATATCTTCACCGTCATGTCTATTGCAGCACTATTCACAATAGCTAAGATATGGTATCAGTGTAAGTGTCTATCAACAGATAAATGAATAAAGAAATTATTATATATGCATAAGATTAGGTTGGTGCACAAGTAATTGCAGTTTTTGTCATTGAAATTAATGGTAAAAACCGCGATTACTTTTGCACCACCCTAAAAAATACTATTCAGTTGTAATAAAGGGATGAAATACTGCCATTTTGACAGTATGGATGAACTTGGAGAACATTATGACAAGTGAAGTAAGCCAGACACGGAGAGACAAATACCATACGATTTCACTCATATTTGGGAGCTTGATCAATTTCTACTCTTACAGAAGTAGAGAATGTAATTATGGTTATTAGAGGTTGGAAAGGGTTGTGGGGCGGGGACAATGGGCAGAGGTAAGTTAATGAATATAAAATTATAGCTAGATAGAAGAAATAAGGTCTAGTGTTCCACAGCACTGTAGAGTCAATATAGTCAATAGAAATTCATTGTATATGTTAAAAAATTAAAAGATAAAATTTTCAATGTTCCAAATACAAAAAAAAAAAATCAATGTTTGAGCTGATTGATATAGTAATTACCCTGATTTGGTCATCATATATTGTACAAATGTATTGAAGTTTCACTGTATCCCATAAATATGTACAATTATTACATTCAACTAAAACCAAAAGGAAAATATAATTTATGACATAAGGAAAGCCTCTATTTGTTTTGCAAGTATTTCTATGAAGACAAGTGAAAGAAGATTGTGCAGTCTGTTTTGAGTTCTTTACAGTTAATTAGGTGTGGCAGAAGGTGGCTATTATTACTTCATACACATTTTAAGTTTCTAGTAATCTATGATTATGAATAGAGTTATCAGTAACAACTCTTCCCAGGCAGGTATAAGCCAACAACAGAACATTATGATAAACTATGCTCCGGGTTAGATTAACTCTCTTGCATTGCATAGAAAGTTCCCCTGATGCCAAATCACTAAGGGCCAACTGCCAATGTCTGATTAAAATCTGGAGAAGTTGACACTGGCTGTCTGGGCAGAGACTGAGGGGAGATTCTGCTGTTCACTGTGCTGAGATAAGTGGGGCTCTGGAAAGAGAGGGGGATAGATTAGCATTTAGAGCTCAAACACTCATTCCTGTCTCTGATTGTTAGCAGAGATTATTTGAGAAGATAGAAGAGAAAACTCCAATAGTGAACGGATTAGAGGGTTTACTGCAGCTAGACTCTCGCCACTTTTACCTAATACATCTGCCATAAGAAGTCTTAGTCAATTTCCTTTGAATTTCGTGTCTATTGTTTGTAAATATTTTAAAATTTTCTATGTAAAGCTCATTTTACTCAATTCTAAGGAATTATAATGTTTAACCATATTTTACTAATTTTTCAGTTTCAGATAACTATGAGTAAGTGGTTCATAGCATTTGTAAGAGGTGCAAGAAACAATTTAAAATTTTAATGTATTATGGATTTTTCAAGAGCAGTGTTTTTTTAATTGAAAATGTAATAAAATTCTCAAAACTTCATCCTACAAAATGACATAAACTGATGCTTAAATGCCATCTGATTCAGTCTCTTAACTTCCTGGATAAATTCCTCAAAATTATTTTAAACATGTGATGATTCATGTTTTACCTAAACGCATTCAGAGATAGAAATAGGGGGCTTAACTTGGGTGGTTCATTCTATATTCAGAAAGCTGTATTTATCATAAAGTTCTATTGTATGGAGTCAAAATTTATGTCCCTATGATTCGTATTCATTAATGTTAGTTCTCTCCTCTGAAATTACAAAGAATAAAAAAAGAAATTTACTTCTACTTTATATTTCTGTGAATGTCAAAACAATTATCACACCTGAACCCATCTCTCTTCTAGGCTAATAGAATTACTTAATTTCATGATCATTTATATGCCATGGCTTATTGTTTCCTCAATATTTCAGCCACTTAAAAAAATCTCATCCACTAGTAAAACGTATTAAGCCCATATCTGAACATGATATAGCAAGTGTGCTCTAGCTAGTATACAATTTTCAAAATTCTAAAGTCTGTAATTTCCCCCCTTATCCTTTAGGCAATATTCAAGGCACTAGAAATTTTTCCAGGCAAGATAATCAAAAGGGGAAACACGTAATACCTGGTTCTAGATCTCTGTTTTCCTATTTGGCCCAGGTCTGCTGTTATCCTAAGTGACTTCAGTGTTTTTTGGATTCATCTAACACCATAACTTAGTATTTCTCAATATCTTTTCCATAACAAACTTTTCTCAGAACCACCAGTTTCCATTGTTGAAATGCAGAATCTCTGGGGCTAGGTGATTTAAATGCATGTTAAAATTAACCTTCAGGTTTACACACGCTCACCAAAGTTTCACAGCAACTTTTCTAGTTTTTCAGTTTCTTTAAAACTTCCTTTCTCTGATATCCTTTATTTTCATTCATTTCAGTCAAACAGTCTAGTGGGTACCCTCATTCTTGTTTGCATTCGCAATTGCTTCCCTTTTGTGACGAGCCGAATTGCATTCCCCAAAGTTCCTAAGTTGAAGCCCTAACTCCCAATGCCTCAGAAGATGACTGTATTTGGAGGTAGAGCTTTTAAAGAGTCAAGTTAAAATGAGGCCGTTAGGCTGGGCCATGATCCAATCTGACTGTTTTTATTTTTATTTTTATTTTTTTTTTATAAGAGGGGATTAGAACACACAGAGAGACACCAGGTTATGCATGCAGGGAAGGACACCATTTGAAGAGACAGCCAGAAGGTGGCCTTCTATGGTCAAGGTCAGAGGCCTCAGAGGAAACCAACTCCACCAGCACCCTAGTTTTGGACTTCCAGCCTCCAAAGTGGTGAGAAAATAAATTTCTGTTGTTTAAGCCACCCAGCCTGTGATCTTTTATTAGGGCAGCACTAACAAATAATTCATTATCTTAAAATTTGACTCTAATATTTTATTCTTATCCATTTATTCTTATCACATCTACATTTACAGAAATTCTCACGCTTCATCATTCTCCTAAAAGGTTGGTTCCACCTCTCCCCCCATCAAAAATACTGTAGAGGTGACTCAACATTGGGATTTATTACTGGCAGGTTAGGTGCTCCATGGTGCTCCATGGTGACTCCATTAACAATGGTGAGGGGACAACCCATGCTGTTGATTACATATGTAATCTTCATTCCAGTTACCGTGATCATTTTGTCATTAGTCCATTGAGCAATCACTATCTTGACTTGGGAAAAAGTTAACATTCACAGCTAGTCACACTGCCTATCTGATTACTTCCTTTAGTTTGGTGTTGTCATAAAACTGAGGTCTGGCAAATGGAATTTTGGTGAAGATGCTGTATATGACATTCAAGTGGATGTGGCCAAGAAATATTCCCATAGACTGGGATGAAAATATTTCCATACCCTGACATTCCTCTAGAGCTGTGTATACCTCCTCCCTGCTTCTCATTGTCACCAGCCTTCTTATCTTGTCTTCCCAGGAAGATAACCACACACATTAAACACTGCCTATTAATCGCTGTATTTCTTCAAGTCAGACCATCTCCCTTTACAGTCAGGGTTATAAAGCAGTTCCACTGCACAAAATCCTGCAAACAGTGGATTTATTTATTCCACTGTAACTTCTGGGCATCTTGAGAAGGGTTATGTTGTATCAGTCCGAAATCTAGTTATGTACACTGTAGACTCAACTATAAACCAGAGTCCAGTGTATTTTTTTCCTTATTTAGTAGGCCATAAGGGCCTCATTATGAGGCTTTAAATGTATCTCTAAGAGGAGACGAGCATGCAATTTTAATTACACTTTTAGCTCTATTTGAACTTTATCTTATTTATTTTGTTTGTCAACCTAATTAACAAACAGAAAGAGGCTCTCTAAGAGAAAAAGATATTTATTCAGCAATAGAGCATTGCAATTACAATATGCATGCTGTAGTAGACGGTGTCTGTATTCAAGGAAGTAAAGGAAGATAAAGATTTTTGAAAGAAATATGAGAAGGACTACATAATGGCTTTGAGATAATTACCCGTGACTACAAGGATTAATAACAGGAGAGGTGCCAGTCGGTGGCTGCCCAGGCAGTTCCTAGGCAGAAGTCCTCAGAGAAGTATTTTTTGTGTAAGGTTGCAATGACCTTTGTGCAAGGTTGTGGTTTTTGCAGAGTCCTTTATGACAGCTTTTATTACAAGTCATTTATGCATGAGAGTCTTTCCTTCACGGCCTTTCTCAGCACTATTTTTCAGTTTTTTCTTCTTGTTTTTAACACAAGTGATTCCATTTCTTTCAGACAACTTTCACATATTAAACCTAAGGATGGATTATTACTTTATATCCACATAGGTATGGCTTGATAATTCAGATGTGTCTTGATTGACAGCTTAGGATGCTGATCACAAGTCATCTCATAATCAGACATGGTATTTTTTACATCTAGAATCTCAAAAGGTCCATCAAGCATCGCTTATTTTTCTGGAATGTGAGGGGCAAAGTATAGTAAGCCATTAAAGCTATTTGGGAGAGATCTATGTTTAAAATCAATAAATGCCCTAAATGTAACTGATGAGGTGGATCCTTCTTTTTCATCTCCCACCAGCTGGTAAGAAAGTTGCCTTCGAAGGCATTTTGCATACTTGCTAATTTCCTGTCACCAGACTGTGTTGGCATAATGTCATCAAAGTGGTGGACTAACATAATGTTCTGTAGGATATCAAAATAGTAATCATTCTTACAGAGTAGATCGTGACAAGGAACTGAAGCTTTAGCGTAACTTTGAGGGGATAAGGAAGAAGTACTGTTGTCCCTAACAAGTAAAAAAAAACCAAGCAGTGTATGATGATCTTGGCTAATAACTATGGCAAAAAGAAAGAAAAAAAATCAAATCAATATCTGTATACCTGATGTTGAGGGCTATATTTATTGACTTCACTAAAGAGATTTCATTTGAAGCAGAAGCTGCAATTAGAGTTACTACCTGAATAAGTTTATGATAACCTACTACTTTTCTCCAAAATCCATGTTACTGCATATACTAAGTAAATGAATAAAAGAGCTGAAGTGCAATGTGATTGGAACTCCTATCATGTTGGTGAGAAGGAGTGATAGGGAGTGATAGAACAGGGCCTTTCAACTCGTTTTTTTCGTGTATTAATAGTCCCTGTCCACTGGTCAGGAAGCTATTGGAAAGATCGTTCTTTTTTTTCTTTTTCTTTGTCTTTTGTAGTATTTCTGAGATCAGACAAGATCGGGCTCGTTCAGGGTGGTATGGCTGTAGACCTTTTGAAGTATTTCTATTCAGGCTTCTAAACTATAAATTATGGACCTGTGTGAAAATAAATGAAGCTTGAGATTTTCAATCCACTATTCCCACTATAAAAAAGTCCTAGAGTAAAACTTCTTTCGCCATTTCTGATTAGTGGGCTACAGCAAAATTTTCTATCCTCAGGGATTTACAACACCTCCATGTCAGTACCCAGTAAATCTCCAAACTTCTGAGTTATAGTGATATCTTTTCACAGGTCTTTAAAAGGAAGGCTATGGGGAATACTGTTTATTTACTTACAGAATGTTACACGTTTCTGCCTTATAAAGATGAAACCCTTCTTTCATTAATGCACTCTAAATCTGTAAACTGGCTCTCATAGGGAAATGGAATGAAAATATATAAATCTCAAGTGCAGACTTAATTAAAGAGATTGGAATCATTTTTATTTACATGGGTTAAGTAAAACTTCAGTATGTTGCCCAAACATTGAGTGCTCAGAAAATAATGATTAATCATCAGCCATCGAAAATCTCTGAGGATCACACCATTATGATTTCTGGACACCCTTGCACTCCATGATAGAAAACACATAAACTTTGACTCTCGCAATTAGGAGCTGCAACTTACATCTGCCACTTCCAAACCCCGTCATCCTCATCGAAATTAGAAGGCAAAATTCATGGGGCTATCTCTTACTTTCATTCTTGGCTGACAGAGTAGAGCCTCCAGTTGTCTAAATAGGAAAGCATTTTAAGAAAGTGTTGGTTCCTCTCTAATTTACCTCTCAATAATGAGAGAAGTTTAGAACTTTGTGAATACACTGTCACTTCATTCACTAAGTTTTGGATTTCCATGTTTCATTTTGTCAGTGTTCATATACTTTGCAACCAGATCCTGTGAATCATCATATAGCTTAAAAAAGAAGAGATGTATTTGAATACCATCAGACAGTATCTCAAACACGTTAAACAAAACAGTATATTTTCTTTGTTATTAAGACATTTTAAGTTAGTTTTGTCATTAATGGTTGATTGAGATCCCAAGGGGACTAGACCTTTCACCTCTACATTAACCAGTCCTTGCGTGCAGGCTTCACTGGAAATAGGGATCGTAACCACCTGTAAGATAGTCTCCTTCAGCTAAGGGAAAATCCTGAGCAGTGACTAATCTGTGAGCCAACAACAGGCAACAATCCTTGCAACTGGAGAAAGACGGGCTTTGGTTGATACACCATAGTATTCACTACCACGTGTTATCCCTTATGTGTGTACGAGCAAAAAAATAGTGTTTACTTTTGCTTTACTTTAACTTTGCATAAAACTTATATAACTATGTAAAGCATTCTGATACTTTCATGCATTATCACATTTCTCAGATTCATCTATATTTTTAAATACAATTTTAGTTATGTTTTCATTGCTGTAGAATACTTGATTATATGAATATACAATATTCTGCCAGTTTGGTTACATTTTTTGGTTATGAGAACAGTTCTCATGTTTTTCAGTTATTCCGAGCACATCCACATAACTTGTAGCACTTTTCAAGAGTCTGCATAGGATATAAATCTAGAAATGTAATGTGCAATTGCTGGGTCTTTGATGATTTCAATTTTCAGTGGATATTGGTTTTGAGCTATCATATGGTGTCTTATCAGTTGCTAATTGCCAGTGAGAAGTTTTCACTTTTACTATTCCTGTGAGTATTTCCATGCTTCAAAGGAAATATAATAGTGTGTGTAAAATTTGGGGAAATCATTTCACAAGAATAATGGAAAAATATAATATATTACTTCACAATTTCAAGCCAACATGAGTTTTAATGTGGAAAGTCTTATTTGAAATAACATTTAATTGGCAAGATAAACTGTTAGCAGAAGTAAGGAGAGGGCTACAAAATAATTTATTCAAAACAGGCTAAAATTTATAAGATTAAAGGACATTAAGTTATGTGAATCATGGTCTGATGTGATCGCCTTCATGTACATTTCTTCTTGATCTCATTGTTCTTTTTGGTTCCTGAGGGATGCTCCTCTTGACACTATGTTTTCTGCCCTTGTTGTCTAACCGGTTCTTAATTAAGTCATTGAAATGAACAAGGTCAAAGACAAAGTTCTTTATTTGATACCCTCATGTTGATATTAATCTGTCCTTTAATATTCTAAAGAAATTCATAAGAACACAATCTTTCTATTAAGTTAAATGTTTTGTCAAAAAGACCACATTTTGGATTTTTTTTCCAATGAGAAATTTAACAAATGCTTAGTCAAGTTCAGCATTTAATGTATTAAATACAGAACCATGAATTCAAAGTCAAATAGCTGATAATTGAATATGTTCTGGAATACGTTCTGGATCCTAGTAATCTCCACTTAGCTAGATGAGCAAAATTCTTCTAATAATGCATTATATTTCTTATTGATTGCTATACTAATTTTCAGTTTTAAGAAACTTTAATTTTAAAATTCTGGGCATCTGTCAATATGTCTCCTAACACCTCTTACTTTCAGATTTTTACATAGATGTCAACAGTCATTTATCATGCTCATCTGAAATATTGTTTAATACTGAAGAATACAAATTATTGTGGAAAGATTATTTCAAATGGTTATAGCAATTATATATATTTAACTCATCTCTTATTTTGATCCTTCGCTTTGGTCCTATGGCAAAAGAGATATTTTCAGTGACAGTGTACAATCTCAATCTCTGAGATATTTTATTAAGTGAAAAAACAAGAAATATAAAATATAGAATGAGATATATACATTTACAGACACATAAATACACATAGAAAATTTTAACAATATCTTAACAACTGCCTTTTAGGAGGGTTAGGGATCAATTAAAATAAGATGAGAGAGTATTTAAGCCTTTAAAGTCTGCCTAAGAGGATGAGATGTTTATAATTGAGTGTTAATTGCCATAAACCATCTTCAGCATTATATCTAAATGTAATCTAGCATTTGAATAATTTAAAAGTGCCCAAACAGCAGGTGAATAAATTGGGAAGAGGACTATAAATAGTGAGGTACACAGAGTTCTGTGGAAAAATGGGACAGAACAAAACAGACTTATTTGAGTAAAGTTTATAATCAAGAGGACTGAATTAACTTTTAAAATGAGTGATTCATTTTCTCTACTTTCTGATGAACACTTTGGAAACTTTTGTTTTATAGTAAATTATAAAACAGAATGCAATTGTGATAGCTGCCTCAGTATTAAAAAAAAAAAAAAAAAGAAAGAAAGTCCTTGGATATAACCAGAGTTTTAGAACACATGCATATTATATTAATAAATTAATTAAATACATATATTTACTGTTAAGATCATTACAGTTGGATTAACTATTAATGAAGATAATAGAAAATATCCTTTTAGTAGCTTCCATGAGTATCTTTTCAAAATTTCATTATTTCTTCAGCATTTAATTTAAAATTTGTGCCTTTTTAATGTATGTTTCATAGTAAAATATAACCTTATTATACAATTATTTTTAAGTACGCCAATGCAGTTCAATTTTTTAGCTCATTTATATGTCCAATTTTATTAAATTTAAATGTTTCTAGGTCAAAAATGAAAATAATGTAGCTATAAAGAGTAATCATGTCTATAATAATTATGATAGTTCTATTTGCCATTAAGAGTGTCCTTAAATCACTAAATATCATCCAATGTTTTAGGCAAATCATATTTTCTAATTTATTTTATTTTATCATCATAAATGTACTCACAAGGAAACCTCAGATTTTTAACATTAAAATACTCTTTTAAAAATAATACTTGAATTGTCATTTTTTTACAATTCAAGTATTATTTAAAACAGCAGTTACATTAATAAGGATACATAATTATTTCATACTTGAAATAATTCTGCAATAACAAATAGAAACCTGTATAAATACATTAAAAGTAAAAATGTAATTGAGATTCAGGAGAGCGTTGGGACCTAATCCAAGAAAGTGAGCATCACAATAAAACAATGCAGGAGCTGACAAACAAATAAGCCAGTATAGAAAAGTACATAATCGACCTGATAGAGCTGAAAAACACACTGCAAGAATTTGATAATGCAATTGCAAGTATTAAGAGCAGAATGGATCAAGCCAACAAAAGAAACTCGAGGTTGAAGACTGGCTTTCTGTAATATGACAGAAACAGTCAGACAAGAATAAAGAAAAAAGAATACAAAGGAATGAACAAAGCCTCTGAGAAATAGGGGATTATGTAAGGAGAACAAATCTATGAATCACTCATGACCCTGATAAAGACAGGAGGAAACGAAGCAACTTGGAAAACCTATTTCAGGATGTCATTCAGGAGGACTTCCCCAAGCTAGCTAGAGAGGCCAAAATTCAAATTCATGAAATGCAGACAACCCCCTCAAGATGCTTAACAAGATAACCCCTAAGACACCTAATCATCAGATTCTCCAAGGTTGAAATGAAAGCAAAAATGTTAAAGGCAGCTACAGAAAAAGGATAGGTTGCCTACAAAAGAAAGCCCATCAGACTAACAGTTGGCATCTCAGAAAAAACCCTACAAGCCAGAAGAGATTGGGGGCCTATGTTCAACATTCTTGAAGAAAAGAAATTCCAACAAAGAATTTTACATCTGGCCAACTGGGTTTCATAAACAAAGGAGAAATAAGATTCATATCAGAGAAGGAAATGCCAAGGGAATTCATGACCACCAGACCTGCCTTACAAGAGCTCCTGAAGGAAGCATTTAATATGGAAAGACCATTACCAGTCATTACAAAAACACACTTAAGTACACATACCAGTGTCACTATAAAGCAGCCACACAAATAAGACAGCATAATAACCAGCTAACAATATGATGACAAGATCAAATCCACACATATCAATACTAACCTTGAATGTGAAAAAGCTAAATGCCTCAATTAAAAGGCACAGAGTAAGGCCAGGCGCAGTGGCTCATGCCTGTAACCTCAGCACTTTGGGAGGCCATAGGCTCAAAATAAAGGGATTCAGAAAAATGTACCAAGCAAATGGAATACAGAAGAAAAGCAGAGGTTGCAACCTTAATTTCAGGTGCAACAAACCTTAAAAAACAAAGATGAGAAGATAAAGAAAGGCATTACAAAAAAAAGGTTCAAGAAGACCAAACTATCTTAAATTTACATGCACTGAACCTGGGTACACTCAGATTCATAAAGCACATTCTTAGAGACAGATACACAGAAACTTAGATTTACACACTATAATAGTGAGAGACTTTATCACCCCACTGACAGTATTAGATCATCAAGGCAGAGAATTACAAAGAGTTTTGGGAATTGAACTCAACACACTGCCAAATGGGTCTGAGAGACATCTACAGAAATTTCTACCCCAAAACAACAGAACATACCTTCTTTTCGTTGCCATATGGTACACACTCTAAAATTAACCATGCAATTGGACATAAGACAATCCTCAGGAAACCCCCCAAAACTGAAATAATACCAACCACCCTCTTGGACCACAGTGCTATAAAAATATAAATCAAGCCCAGATAAATTGCTCGAAACCATAAAATTACATGGGGATTAAGCAGCCTGCTCCTGAACAGCTCTTGAGTAAATAATAAAATTAAGACAGAAATAAAAAAGTTCTTTAATGAGGAAAAAGATACAACATACAAGAATCTCTAGGATACAGCTAAGACAGTGTTAAAAGGGAAATTTATAGCACTCAACACCAACATCAAAAAGTTAGCAAGATCTCAAATTTATAACCTGACATCACAACTAGGAGGACTAGAGAAACAACAACAAACCAACCCCAAAGCTGACAGAAGAAAAGAAATAAGCAAAATCAGAGTTGAACTTAAGGAGATAGAGACATGAAAAGTCATACAAAAGATTAAAAAATACAATAATTAGTTTTTTGAAAAAATTAATAAAATTGACTGCTAGCTAGACTAATAAAGAAGAGAGAAGATCCAAGTAAACACAATT
Organism: Mandrillus leucophaeus; assembly: GCF_000951045.1. Lineage (NCBI taxonomy): Eukaryota > Metazoa > Chordata > Mammalia > Primates > Cercopithecidae > Mandrillus > Mandrillus leucophaeus. Next base: position 395,500 of record NW_012101643.1, on the reverse strand, counting down.
CGAATTGATAAAGGGGATGTTATAACTGATGCCAGAGAAATATAAATAATTGTCAGAGACTACCATGAACACCTCTGTGCACTGCACATGAACTAGAAAACCGAGGAGAAATGGATGAACTCCTGGACATTCATATACAGCCTCCCAAAACTGAAGCAGGAAGAAATTGAATCCCTGAACAGACAATAACAAGCTCTGAAATTGAATCAGTAAGAAGTAGCTTACCAACTAAAAAATGCCCAGGACCAGAGAGATTCTTAACTGAATTCTACCAGATGTACAAAGAAGAGCTGGTACCATTCTCACTGAAGCTATTCCAAAAAATTGAGGAGTAGGGACTCATCCCAAACTTATTCTATCCTTAATGAACATTGATGCAAAAATCCTCAACAACATACTAGCAAACTGAATCCAGGAGAACATCAAAAAGCGAATCCACCATGATTATGTAGGTTTTACCCCTAGGATGCAAGGTTGGTTAAACATATGCAAATCAATAAATGTGATTCGTCACATAAATAGAACTAAATACAAAAACCACATCATTATCTCAACAGATGCAGAAAAGGCTTTTAATAAAAATCAGTATCTCTTCATGTTAAAAACCCTGAGTAAACTAGACATTGAAGTAGTATTACGCAAAATAATCACAGCCATCCATGACAAACCCACAGCCAACATTATACTGAATGGACAAAATCTGGAAGCATTCCCCTTGAAAACCAGAACAAGACAAGGATGCCCTCTCTCACCACTCTTATGCAACATATTATTGGAAGTCCTGGCCAGAGCAATCAGGCAATAGAAAAAAAAAGAAAAAGAAAAAAAAAATAGAAAGCATCTAAATAGGAAGAGAGGAGGTCAAACTGTTCCTGTTTGTAGACGACATGATTCTGTATCTAGAAAACCCCATAATCTCTGCCCCAAAGCTCCCTGATCTATAAGCAACTTCAGAAAAGTTTCAGGATACAAAATCAGTGTGCAGAAATCATTAGCATCCCTATACACTAACAGCACTCATGCTGAGAATCAAATCCCAATCAAAATTGCCACAAATAGAATAAAATACCTAAAAATACAGCCAACCAAGGAGAGCAAAGAGCTCTATGATGAGAATTACAAAACACTGCTCAGAGATGAAACAAACAAATGGAAGAAAATTTCATGCTTATGGATAGAAAGAATCAATATCACTAAAATGACCACACTGCACAAACCAATTTATAGATTCAATGTTATTCTTATCAAGCTACCAATGACATGTTTCATAGAACTAGAAAAAAAACTATTCCCAAATTCATACGGAACGATATAATCACCCAAATAGCCAAGAAAATCATAAGCAAAAAGAAAAAAAGCTGGAGGAACCACATTGCCCAACTTCAAACTGTACTACAATGCTACAGTATCCAAAACAGCATGGTAATGGTACAAAAACAGACACACAGACCAATGGAACAGGGTAGAGAGTCCAGAAATAAAGCCTCAGACCTACAACCATCTGATCTTTGACAAACCTGACAAAAACAAGCAATGGGAAAAAGACTCCCTATTCAATAAATGCAGTGGGATAACTGTCTAGCTATATGCAGAAGATTCAAACTGGAGCCTTTCCTTCCACCATACCCAAAAAACAATTCAAGATGGATTAAAGACCTAAATGTAAAACCCAAAACTATAAAAACCCTGAAAAATAACCTAGGACATACCATTTTGGACACAGAAACTTGCAAAGATTCCGTGACAAAGATGCCAAAAGCAATTACAACAAAAGCAAAAATTGACAAATAGGACCTCATTAGAGAGCTGCACAGAAGAAAAGAAACTATCAACAGAGTAAAGTAGCAACCTATAGAATGCGAGAAAATACTTACAAACTATACATCTTACAAGGGTCTGATATCTAGAATCTAAGGAACTTTAACAAACACACAAAAACAAAAAACCATTAAAAAGTGGGCAAAGGACATGAACAGACATTTTTCAGAAGAAGACAGACATGCGGCCAATAAGCACATAAAAAAAAAAAAAACACTCAACATCACTGATTATCGGAGGAAATGCAAATTGAAGCCACAGTGAGGTACCATCTCACACCATTCAGAATGGTTAATATAAAAATTCAAAAAATAACAGATGCTGGCAAGGTTGCAGAGAAAAGGGAACACTTACATACTGTTGGTAGGAGTGTAAATAAATTCAATCATTGTGGAAAGCAGTGTGGCAATTCCTCAAAGAACTAAAAACAGAACTATCATTTAACCGAGCAATCCCAATACTGGATATATACCCAAAGGAATATAAATTGCTCTTCCATAAAAACACGTGCGGACATATGTTCATTGCAGCACTGTTCACAATAGCAAAGACATGGAATCAACCTAAATACTCGAGGGTAGACTGAATAAAGAAAATGTGGTATATATACACCATGGAATACTATGCAACCATAAAAAAGAATGAGATAATGTCCTTTGTAGGAACATGAATGGAACTGGTGGCCTTTATTCTTAGCAAACTAATGCAGAGACAGAAAGCCAAACATACATGTTCTCACTTATGAGTGGGAGATAAATAATGAGAACACGTGGACTGAAAGAGAGGAACAACAGACACTGGGGCCTACCTGAGGGAGGAGAGTGGGAGAAGACAGAGGTTCAGACAAAAAACAAAAACAAAAAAAACCGTCAGGTAGTATGCTTAGTAACCAAGTGACAAAATAATTTGTACACCAAACCTCTGAGTCACAAGGTTACCTATATAGCAAACGTTCACATGTATCCCTGAACCTAAAAGTTAAAATCTTTTTTAAAAAAGGAAATGTAGCGGTACCAAACCTCTTAGAAAATTTGATCTATAGTTCTTTGTATCTGAATTACTTCTGCACTGTGGAAAGTGCATCTCCTTAAGCTTAAGTAACTGTGGTTTTCACCAGCTTCCAGCAATAAGTAATCCAATTTTAACTTTACATTCAAAGTGATACGTTTTCATTTTATTTATAACTTATTGTATTTCCAGATATCTTTTTTTGTTGGAGTATGATTGACACACAAAAGGTGTGTTTATTTAATGTATACATCTTGATGAGTGTGGAGATAAGTATATACCCATGCAACCATCACCATAAACAATACCATAAACATAGTTATCACATCTAAAAGTTTCCTTCCTTCTTCTTTCCGTTTGTTTGTTATAAGAACACTTAACACAGTAGCCACCCTGTTAGATGTTTACGTATATAATACAGTATCGTTCAGCTCTCTGCTCTAAGCTGTATAGCAGACCTGCAGGACTTATTCATCCTTCATAACTGAAACTATGCATGCTTTGAATAATATATTTACTTTTTTGTACCCCAAAATGTTCTTAAATGTAAAATAATATATGAAATGTTCACTCTTCCTTGTTCATACTTAAACAGGAACTCATTACTTTAATAGTCCCCTTTTCATTGATTTGCCTTGGGTGAGGCATTCTTTTTGGCAACATGCATGATAAAATACTGTGCTAACGCCTTCATCATTACAGTTTAAAAGAAAAGAAGTAAGTATAGCCAAATGGTAACAACTGAATATAGAAAGTGATTGTTACCACCGATAAGACAGAAATTCTACCTCAATAAAGAAATAATTAAACATGGAAATAATTTAATCAGCATCTAATATTAAATGAGATACAGAACAATTCACTTAATCTCAAAATGCTACTATGCATAATTGTACACTTTTGGATTTATGAGCCATTAGGGGTCCGGGAATCACCTACATTTATCATAGTAAACATCAATTACTATTAAGCCACATGAACATAAGATTGAGCTTTGGAATTACTAAAATGTAGCTATGATTTTGCTTTATTTGTCAACTGTGTGAGTGGTTGCAGGCAAATCCTTTTAAAGATCAATTTCATAAAACTGTAAAATGTTCAATGTGTAATTTATAGTAGTTTTGAGAATTAAGGGAAATAATGTCTGCAAGTCACTCATCATACTGCCTGACCCAGGGTAACCACCCAAAAAACTGTGATCTATTGTTATCACTATTTTTGTTAATGACAATTAAGCGTAATGAGCTTTCAAGTCATAGAACTCTGGAGAAGACAAAGATTGCTGCATAGCTCAAGGCATAAGAATATCAATATTTTTATTAATGTGGATTAAATAATTACATTGCTGATGCATTTTAATGGACAACACAAATAACTTTCATATGTTCCATAAAATACATTATTCATCTTCTGAAACATAGCGATTATTGTCAATATCATTTTCCATTTTGAAATATTGGCATGCCAAATTCAAATTTGCTTCTTCTGTATATTCCCAGAACTACCTCATAACATTCTATGGATATTTATATCTCTTATATTGGGAAAATAAACTAATTTACATTCTTATATGTTATATTTTGCCATTATACCTCTTATATTTTATGTTCTAACTATATATGCTTTTTATGTTCAAAAAACTACTTTTACAAAACTGATAAAGTTAGTCAATGGTCAAGTCAAATCAAATATAGCTCGGTGACACTCTTCCTCACCACTTTCTTTTCTCCTGAAAAATGTCATTGAGCATATAAAAGTATTTTTAAACACTCAGATTCCTAGTTTTTCATATTTCTGGGAAGGAGAACATTTCTGCTGGCAGTAAAGAGATCTTAGGTGGAATCTCTCTATGAGATCTACTGCAGGTTAAGCATCTCTGGATTTCCAAAACAAAAGTGATGAGAGGAACAACAAAGAGAATCAGGGATAGGAGAGTGGCTGCTGATCACTGCCCTTAACCTTCTTTTTCCCCTAGAACATAAACAAACAATCATATGATTCTTTCATTAATTGCAGCGTCACTAAGAGGTAATCCACTTCCTCTACAAATAGTAATAAATTGTATCTTCTGGCAAAATGCTTTATGTCAAAGAATATTTGTATTTATCCCTCCATATCTGTTAATATAACAAGTTCCTTTCTGTCTTGCTCTTTGTTTGTTTTCTTTTTTTCCAGATTTGATTCTTTTCCTTTATCCTCTTTTAAAGATGATTGAAATTGTTCTAGAAGCCACATAGGCCTTCGGGCCAATCCAATCAAGCTTGCCATAGAGTTTGACTGCCTGCTATACCACACCATATGTGTACCCCCAAGAGGCTGCCTAGTATTATAGCTCAGATAAATGCTTTGTTAATAAAACAGTCTGAGTGAAAATTTTGCAGTCTTTTTTAAAGGTTAATAATAAAAAGAGTATTTTCCTCCAATTCATCATGACTTCTAGTCACATGAACATTTCTGGAAAAAAAGTAAAATCCACTGATATTGGATTTTTGGTAAAATGATCCAAGTATTGAATGCTATACTTGCAAAGGTCAATAATGGTAGTCTTCTAGCGAGAACAAATCATTAATATAGCAAAGCATGCTTTCCTTCCTTCTGTCATTTTCCTATAATCACTCAAAAGAGTCCTTTCATTTTTAGTTATTGAGTGAGAAATTTCTTAAAGAAATGGCATATCTTTTGTCCTCTCAGTCAAAAATAGGACATTTTTTCTCAATAAGAATGTTTTCAGAAGCATGTCTAATAAATTCAGAAAACATAGAAGGTGAAATATACATTCTGCAATTTAAGAAAACTCAAGAATGTATAGCTAAATATTTTGAGTCTAAGTTTTGAAACACATTTAAGATAGCAGTATATTATTTTTCTTACAAATTCAAAAACGTTTACTGAGTACATATTACTGCCTGATATGTTAAAATCAAGTTGTTATGTAAACGAGATAGACATGGCTGAATCTTCAAGGGGCTGACAGGCTGAAAAGGTGAGACAAATATGAAAATAAAGAATTCAAAATGTTACAGGTGCTATGATGAAAGTACCTAGAAAGCACTATATTTAATGCAACTGTTCGAATGCTTGCTTCTTCCTAGATAAGTAGAGTGATTGTTTTATGAACAGCTTCATGGAAAAAAGGAGCTGAGCTAGGTCAAAACCTTTTGGAGCTAAAATAGACAATAAACATATAGATAGAAGGAAAAAGAAAGAAGGTGTGAAAAGCAGGCCTTTCTGAGGAACTGAAAGCAGTTCAGTGTGGCTAAAAAAATCAAAAGCCATGGCCTTGAGTGTGGAGAAAACAGGCTACGGAAGTCCATCAAGACGATTTCATGGGGGCCTTTGAAGGAGCTAGCAAAGACTTAACTTTACCGTATGAGCAAGTCGAAGTATAAAATGACTTGAACAAAATCTGTATTTCAGAAATATCTGTGTAGCAAAAATCTGGGAGGACAACGGCAAAGGTAGAAGAGAGGAGGTCATGAGTCCAGTGGCAAGACTTTCTATCATCCACACAAAAAATAAAATGAAGCAACAGTGGAAGAGCAAATAGATGGAGAAAAAAAGCAATAAGAAATTGTTGGATTACTAGATGCTTTTAATGTAGCCATTAAATAAAAAGAATAAAATCATGTTCTTTGCAGCAATGTGAATGCAGCTAGAGGTCATTATCCTAAGTGAATTAGCACAGGAACAGAAAACTAAACTTTGCATGTTCTTCATTTATTTGCAGAAGCTAAACATTGTGTACTCACAGACGTACGATGGCAACAATAGACACTGGGGACTACTAGAGGGGGAAGGGAGGGAGGGGGCGTAGGGTTGAAAAACTAGCTGTTGGTCACTATGCTTAGTACCTGGGTGACCAGATTATTCATATTCCAAACGTTAGCATCTGCAATATATACCCACGTATCAAACCTGCACATGTGTCCTTCGGGTCTAAAATAAATGTTGAAATTACAAAAATAAACCAATAAATAAATCTTACTGTAATAAGAAATAAAATTAAAACTTAAAAAAAAAAAAAATGAACTGAGACTTCCAGTTTCAGCTCTGGCATGTAAAGAGCCCTAGGAGTCATCATCCCAACCTTTCAAGAACAAAAGACTGATAAACTAAAAATCAACAACTTTTTTTAGACTCAACGGAGAACCGAGGTTACAGGGCAAGAGCTACCTCAAATCTGGAGGCAGTGGCACATTGATAGATACAGATCTGAGATGTGCCTACTTAAAGCATAAACTACTGGAATCCATAAACTGGTAGGGAGAATTGAATGGATATTTTGGCAAAGTGCTGAAGGTTGACAGTGGACTAGCATGATAGTGGGAAACTCTGAAATGCCACATTCATAGTGATTTTATTATGGGAATCCTATCGGAGTCTCACGGTGAGATCTGAGAAAGATCCTCTCATGACCCTGGCTGGGGCAGGGAAAGGGCAGCCATCTTGAAACCCACTCAGACTCTTCTCACTAAAAAAGATCTAGTTTCCAGAGGAAGAAACTAAACAGAAAGCAATTCAGAATGTTTTCCCAGATGGGGCAAGCTAATCCTCTCCCACCGCCCCCAACCCTTTTCCTTAAGATTTTCCCTTAAGGAAATATCTCACTTATTTCCTTAAGGGAAAAACAAAGACACAAGTGAAATCAGCAGCAGAGTGGACTTCAGAGAAACAAGTTGGGATCCTGCAGCCAGAGAAGAAAGCAGAGGCAGGGGAAATAAACTAAACCCCAGGATGAGGGTCTGAGAGACTCGTGAAGGCCACGCCCTAGAGACACAGTACCACTAAGGGCTGACTTAAGCAAGTTATATGACAGCCCCTTTCCCACATGCTACCAGGACACCAACAAACCTCTGATATAACACTACTGAGGGAAACTTACAAAGATCTACAACGTACAGACCGTCTGTCTGTCTGGAGTAGTAAAAATGAAACAAGAGGAGAGACTAAAGCAAGAATACTAGAAGAATTTGAAGTCTCTGGTCCCCATATGTACAACATTAAACACAGTCATATTCCAAGCCAGATTAATATAAATGATCACATTAAAGATCTATTTACCTGGTTACCTATTATTTGATAAAATACATCCAGCTTTCAAAACTAAAAATAAAAAAGGAAGAAAAAAAAACAAAACACACATCAGAGAAAAGACACACATGACACAGATTTTGGAATTAACAGGCAGTGAATTTGAAATAAATACAATTAATACGTTCAGAGATCTAATGGCAAAAACAGACAGCATAGAAAATATAAGTAAACAAAGAGATAGAAGCTCTAACAAAGATTTGAAAGGAAATGTTAAAAATTAAAACATAATAACAAAGTTGAAGAATGACTTTGACAGGCTCAGCAACAGACTCAAAGTCCAAGAAAAGAATCAGTGAACAGCAAGATGGTTCAACAGAAATTTCCTGAATTAAAAACCAAATAGAGGGGGTAAAAAACCCACAGTGTCCAATAACTGAGATGATTTCAAAAGATATCACATACAGACAATAGAATTCTGTGTCAGAATGAGAAGAAAAGGAAAATGGAGTCGGAATAAAAATCAGCGGAATTAAAAAAAAAAATGTGTAGTGATGACATTCAAGAACGTTCCACGTGAAGAACAGATTCCAAACCACAGATCCCAGAAGTTCAGAGAACTAAATAAGGATGAAGTAATATCATACTCAATAGTGAAACACTAAAATCTTTTCCTGTAAGATCAGAAACAAGACAAGGATGTCCACTCATGTCACTTCTATTCTGGAAGTCCTAGCCAGAACTATTAGGCAAGTAAAAGAAATAAAAGGCATTTGCATTGGAAATGAAAAAATAAAATTGCCTTCTTTAGAGATGACATGATCTTATCCTAAAGACTCTACACGCAAAAATTATTATTACTAATAAACAATTTAATAAACTCGCATGTACAATATCAAGATATAAAAATCAGTTGCATTTTTAATACTAATAATGAAAAAGCTGAGAAAGACATTAAGAAAATAATCCCATTTATAGTAGCATCAAAAGAAAATAAAATGCCTAGAAATAAATTGAAAGAAGCTCTTGAAAGACCTGTAGACTAAACAGCATAAAATACTGATGAAAAATATTAAAGGAGATACAAACAAATGGAAAAATACTCCACGTTCAAGTTTTGGAAGACTTAATATTGTTAACTGTTCATACAACCTAAAGCAATCTGCAGATTCAATACAGTCCCTACCAAAATGCCAATGTTATTTTTACAGAAATAAAAAATAAAATTTTCAAATTCATATGATGACAGAAAGGACCCTGAATAGACAAAGCAATATTGAGAAAGAAAAATATGCCTGGAGGTATCACACTTTGATATTTTTAAATATATGACAAAGCTACAGTAATTAAAACAGAATACAGACAGCTATATAGAGAAATGGGATACAATAAAGAGCCTAGAAATAAATGCACACATATAGGATCAACTCATCTTCAACAAGAGTGCCAAAAATACACAATGGGGACAGGATAGTTTCTTCAACAAATGGTGTCGGAAAAAAACTGAATATTTGCCTTTGAAAGAATCAGATTGTACTCTTACCTTCTGCTATACACAATAGTGCAAAATAGATTAAAGACTTAAATATGAGGCCTGAAACTATGAAATTTCTAGAAAAAAATGGGGGAAAAGTTTCATGACATTGGTCTTGACAATAATTTTATAGAAATGATATGGCTTTCATAGATAAGCTAAGGCAACATAAGCCAAGACAGACAAATGACACTACATCAGTCTAAAAATCTGCACAGCAAATCTGCACATGTTTGCAAATCACATATTCAGTAAGGGGTTAATTTCCAAATGTATAAGAAACTCCTATAACTCAATATCTATAAAAAAACAACCCAGTTAAAAAATGGACTAAGTATTTTAACAGACATTTCTTCAAAACAAAACAAAACAAAACAAAACAAAACCTGCAAATGGCAAACAGGTACATGAAAAGATGCTCACATTCACTAATCATCAGGGAAATGCAAAGTGAAACCACAATGAAATATCACCTCACATCTCTTAGGATGGCTATTATTCATGACAACACAAAAAGAAAAAGAAAAGACAAATAATGGTGATGATGTAGAGAAATTGCGGCCCTTGTACACTGCTATGGAGAATGCAAAATGCAGCAGCTACAAAAAACTGTCTGCAGCTTTTAACATTAAAGATAGAAACACCATATAATCTGGCAATCCCACTTTTGGATATTTATACAAAAATAAGGATCTTGAAGAGATATTTGCATCCCCATGTCCATTGAAGCCCTCACTAGTCACAATAGCCAATACATTGGAAAAAATCTAAATGTTCATTGACAGATGAATGGCTGAAGAAAATGTGGTATATGTCTACAATGCAATATTATTCAGCCTTAGAAAAGAAGGAAATGTTGCAACATGCAACAACATGGATGAAGCTGGAGGATATCATGCTAAGTGAAATAAGCATGTCACAGGAAGATAAATACTGTATGATTCTACTTATATAAGCTATTTAAAACAGTCAAGCTCAAAGAAGCAGAGAATGGAATGGTGGTTCCCAGGGCCTTGAAGGGGAATGGGGAATTGTTAATCTAAAGGTATGAGATTTCAATTATACAAGGTGAATAAATTCTAGAGTGGTGTACAACATTGCACCTGTAGTTGACAAACTGTATTGTACACTTAAAAATCCGTTAGGTGGGTAAATCTCATTTATGTGATTAGAGTGATGGGTACCCCCAAAGCCCTAATTTCACCACTATGTGATATTTGCACATAATGAAATTACACTTGTACTCAATGAATATATACAAATAAAAAACACACCAAATATCAGCAAGTAAATAAAAATTTTACCATGTGAATACTGTAGGTAAACATGAGGGAATTCCATTATAATCTGGTAGTGGATACTTTTTATGACAATGAAATAAAAATCTAGAACAATAAGGGTAAACATTGATAGATAAATCTTAAGAATTAAAAGTTTGCATAGTGGTAAGTGAAATAAAGGGCAAATGATAAACTGGGGAAAATGATTTTGAAACTTGTCATAGAAAAGGGCTAACATATCTAACAGAGAGCAATTCTGCTGGTTATTAAACTATCATCTCTTTACTCCAAATCTACTCTTTACAGTGTTCTTTAGGCTAATGTTAAGATTCTACAAATATTTTTCCTGACTTTTCCAGGTGTCTTTCTAGTAGGTCTGGTCAACAGAGCAAGAGATGGAGACGGAAGAGAGGAACCAGAAAGAAGGAACTCACTCTTTCACATTTACGATGTTTCTGCGAATGTTGCCCCAGCAGGGACAATTAGTTCCAGATAGGATCAGAGCACACCGAGAACCACTTTCACCCTCAGAAGTACCAAAAGCAGACTGACTGCACCTGTCAACGGACTCATAGGTCTGAATTGTCAGCGGAGGTCTGAATTGCTGCTCTACATTGCCTTTCCTCAAAACCTCTGGCTTCTCATAATTCCAAACTGTTGCTTTTGTTTTCCCAGGTCTAGTGGTAGCAATTAGTTGTTGGAGTTATTATCTATAGTACTTTAGTATAACTATTTGCTGCATTACATCAATATCTGTTTAGGTACCTCTTTATACTTAATTCCCCTTGTGGCAATATCTACTGTCATTTATATTTTTCTGAGTGCCCTGACTAATAGATTTTCTAAAAACTGAGAAGAAAAAAAGCACCAACCTCCCAAAAAATACAGAAAAAAAGATCCAAAACAACAAGTCACAGAAAAAGAAATACAAATGATGCTCACACGTGGGAAAATACGCTTAGCCACATTCATAGTAAGGCATATGCAAGTTAGAACTGCCATTCCTTACTTTAGAGTATTAAAAATCTGACGTTTTTGAAAATATATGCTATTGGCGAGGCAATGGATAAATAGCATCCTTATATATCTCTGGTAAGCATGTAACATGTAACAACTCCTTCGAAGGAGTTCAGTCATTTTTAGCAGAGTTATCTATCAATTTGTCCTTTTGACAAAAAAAAATCCATTTCTAGCTATCTATTGCAAAATTACTGGCATAATATGAAATGAAGAAGGCACAAGGATATTCTCTGCAATACTACTGGTAATAGCAAAAGTCTTGAAACATGTCCCATGCCCATAGGAAAACAATTGAATAGACTATGATGCTTCTGACCATAGGAAAACAATTGAATAGACTATGATGCTTCTGAGTAATACAGTAGTCTCCACTTATCCACGGTTTATCTTTCAGTGATTTTAGTTACCTGCGGTCAACTGCAGCCTGAAAATACTAAATGGAAAATTCCAGAAATAAACAATTCATAAGTTTTCAATGTTGTGCCTCTTTGAGTAGCATGATGAAATCTGGAGCATCCTGCTTTGTCCCACCCAGGACCTACCTTATTTCTTTATCCAGCATTTCAAAGCTGCAGATGCTACCATGCATTAATCACTTAATAGCAATCTAGGTTATCAGGTTGGCTGTTTCAGTATTCCAGAGCTTATGCTGGAGTCACCCTTATTTTCCTTAATAGCAGCCCCAAAGCAAAAGAGTAGTGATGTAGGCATATTGTTGTAATTGTCCTATTTTATTACATTTGACCCTTGAGTATTACAGGGGTTAGGGTCACCAATCTCCTGCTCGGTCAAAAATCCACATGTAAGTTTTGATTTTTCCAAAACCTTAACTACAAATAGCCTACTCTTGACTGGAACTCTTACCAAAATGAACAGTTGATTAACACATATTTTGTATGTTATATATATTATATACTGTGTTCTTACGTAAATAAGCTAGAGAAAAAAATGTTATTAAAAATTATACGGGGCCGGGCGCAGTGGCTCAAGCCTGTAATCCCGGCACTTTGGGAGGCTGAGACGGGCGGATCACGAGGTCAGGAGATCGAGACCATCCTGGCTAACATGGTGAAACCCCGTCTCTACTAAAAAATACAAAAAAAAAACTAGCCAGGCGTGGTGGCGGGCGCCTGTAGTCCCACCTACTCGGGAGGCTGAGGCAGGAGAATGGCATAAACCCGGGAGGCGGAGCTTACAGTGAGCTGAGATCTGGCCACTGCACTCCAGCCTGGGCGACAGAGCGAGACTCCGTCTCAAAAAAAAAAAAAAAAAAAATTATACGGAAGAGAAATACATTTCTAATAGTGCCCTGTATTTATTGATACCATACGTTTACTTCATCTGTTTACAAGATGGATCATCTGTCTGAAATGGCAAGTAACCACAGCCCCAGACCTTAATCTATGGTACATATCAGGCAATTCAACTTTTTCTTATAATGTCACGACTTTTCTCTGTTTCTTGGGAGCACTTCCGGCAGCACTAGTGACACTTCACGTGGATCCCATGGTGTTATTCAAGGATTACGGTATTGCACTAAGCACTGTGAAGGAAAGGCAAGAACTGTGAGAGATCACTTTTTACTGAATACACAATTTACTGGAGAGATGAATTGCTCATGCACAGATGATTTTTTAAAATTTATTTTACTTTAAGTTCTGGAATACATGTGCAGAATGTGCTGGTTTATTACATAGCTATACATGTGCCATGGTGGTTTGCTGCACCCATCAACCTGACGTCTAGGTTTCAAGTCCCACATGCATCGGGTGTTTGTCTTAATACTCTCCCTCCCTTTACCCCCCATCCCCCGACATGCCCCGGTGTGTGATATTCCCCTGCCTCTGTCCATGTGTTCTCATTATTCAACTCCCACTTATGAGTGAGAACATACGGTGTTTGGTTTTCTGTGCCTGTGTTAGTTTGCTGAGAATGATGGTTTCCAGCTTCATCCGTGTCTCTGAAAAGGACATGAACTCATTCTTTTTTATGGCTACATAGTAGTCCATGGTGTATATGTGCCACGTTTTCTTTATCCAGTCTATCATTGATGGACATTTGGGTTGGTTCCAAGTCTTTGATATTGAAAATGTGCTGCATACACAGATGATTAACGGCACATGCAGATATTTGCAACACTTGAGCAAAATTATTACAGTAGTGCAGTATGTAGCACAATTACTATTTTTGCAGTTACAATGTAATACTGTATCTTTACTTTTGTTTACATTTCTCCCTACAGTCAATGGTGCCATGTGCAGTCGGTATTTGTGTGCCTATGTTTTGATACATTTTAACTTTTTATAATACATTTGTGTATATTTTATGGTAGTAAGTGATTACATAAACAATTATATATGTATATTTTATGCATTCATGATGCACCTAAAATTTCTTATTTTTTTGATATTTCTAGGCTGCATGCTTTATGTGTAAGTTTTTTCAAATTGGCACAAATCTCCAAAATTTTAAAAATATATTTGTTAGAAAAAATACATGTGTAAATAGACCCATGCAGTTCAAACCCATGTTGTTATTCATGGGTGAACTAGATTAGTTGTTGTTATTAATCTCTTATTGTGCCTAATTTATGAATAATTTACCATATATTATTATTTGTAAAGAAATTACTATATAATTACTAAATTACTATGTGAATAAATTACTATATATACTATCTAAACTTACTAGAAAGAATAAATTTTCTTTTAAGCTGTGAAATAGATCAGTTATTCCCTTTGAGGAACAAAGTTAGTACAAAGATCGGCAGGATTTTTTTCTGATTGACCAGTTTGATTGAATTACCTGACTTCTCTGTGTGCTGGCATATTGCTTTGTAGTGTGCAAATAAAACTTTCAATATTTATTATATAAACTTTTTTTTTTTGAGACAGAGTCTCACTCACTCTGTTTCCCAGGCTGGAGAGCAGTGGTGCGATCTGGGCTCACTGTAAAATCCACCACCAGGGTTCATGCAATTCTGCCTCAGCCTCCCAAGTAGCTGGGACTACAGACACATGCCACCATGCCTGGCTGATTTTTATATTTTTATTTTTTTTTGTAAACACAGGGTTTTGCCATGTTGGTCAGGCTGGTCTCAAACTCCTGACCTCAAGTGATCTGCCTGCCATGGCTTCCCAAAGTGCTGAGATTGCAGGTGTGAGCCACGGCACCCGGCCTACTTATCACATAGTCTTTATTGTTCTTTACCCTTCTTGGAAAATAAAGAATTTTAACGTTGAAAAACTTATTAAACTTACAGTACAGATTATTCGCAACATTATAATGCATGTGAAAATTTAAATATATCAGAGTTATTAATGCAATTTCTGCTTTATGTAGGTTAATTACAATCAAGCAAAATACCAGCGTTTACCAGGCTTTCCCCAAACCAATTAAGAAAGCTCCTGCTTTAAAGCCTTTTACATGTCTTGCACTGTGCAGCTAGAAAAACCTTTCTTTAGATATTGGTAAGTCTGACATCCTTCATGTTGCACAAACCTGACATCCTGTCAAATATCACTTTATCTAAGGGACCATCATAATATCAAATATGTAACCCATGTCACTCTTATCTTTCAAGAGCACTTCTCACAAACTCATATTGTAGTGGATTGTGTATCTATTCATATTTCTATTATCTTTTCACACATGCAAAAAATGTTTCATGAAGGCAAAGGCTTTGTCTCTTTCATTTGCTAATATATTTAGCACATAGAAAAGTTCTTGGTGCATGATAAATGCCACCAAAGTATTTGATGAATGAATGAATGTTTTTACCCAGTCATCTCAGAACCCTCCAACCAGTGAGTTAGTACCCAAGACTGCTGAGCAAGTTATGCCAATCCAGTTCGCTTAAAACTACTGAAAGTAAACCAAGAAGGAAATGTCCAATTGGGTACCAACTAGAAAATAATTTGAACAAAATTTTAAAAATTAGCAAAAACCCCTTTTGTTCATACTAAATATGGTGTAGAATTCTAATATATAAACAACCCAAATGGAGCTGTCCTGGTTGTAATGAGGTAGTGAAGCCAGGAACTTCCATGACTCTCTCTCCTTCAATATCTGTGTTAGTCTTGGGGTACATTGCTAGCAACTGGAGAAAAAACATCTGAAAACGATAGTTTGAATACGTGCCTCAAATGTCATGTGTCGGAAACTTAATGCCCAATGCAACAATGCTAAGAGGTAGGATTTTTGGGAGGTGATTATGTCATGAAGGCTTTGACGTCATGAATGGATTAATGCTGTGACCGCAGGAGTGGGCTATTTATCCCAGCAGCAAGTTCCTTAAAAAGAAGGAGTTTGGCCCCCTCTTACAGTCTTTCATGCATGCCCTTGCCCTCCTACCTTCTGCCATGGGGTGATGCAGCAACAAAGCCCTTGCCAGATGCCAGCACCTTGATCTTGGAATTCTCAGCCTCCAGAACCATGAACAACACTTTTCTCTTTGTTATAAATTACTCAATCTGTGGTATTTTCTTTAGCAGCACAAAACAGAAGGCACCATCCTATGTTGCTTCATCATTCTACTGAGTAAACAAAATTCTGGCATAGAGCTGTTTAATTCCTAATTAAATAATTCTCTCTCTCTCTCTCTGTCTCTCTCTCTCTCTCACACACACACACACAATCTTCTTAACATTCAAGATCTTCTATTCAACCGTTAGAAAACACTCCTCAAAAATGTTTCTGTTAAATATGATTTGTAAGTATACTCGGTTGAGTGTATATTGGTTTTCAAAAATAGTGTATGGAATAAACAAAAACTAAACACCTTTCTACTATCCTCATTAACCCACCAAACACTTAGAGACAGCCAATCTTCCTGTCCCCAGAATAGAGCCTGCAACCCTTTCAAATATTAATTACTTGTTGTGCTGACACCTTTCAATTAAACTATATATATAAATATATATATATATTTAAAACAATTGTAGAATTGTATATTACATGTATGATATAATCTATTCAGGATAGAGGAGCACTATAATTTCCAGAAACTATAAAGATACTATAATTTTCTAAGTAAACCTTCAAACTTCCAAAGTTTCAGAAAAATAAAAAATGTTCAGCGTACTCTAATTTGCATCAAAGTGAAAATAATGATTGTGATCAGTGATCTAAAAAATTATAATTGGCCGGGTGCGGTGGCTCACGCCTGTAATCCCAGCACTTTGGGAGGCCGAGGCGGGTGGATCACGAGGTCAGGAGATTGAGACCATCCTGGCTAACACGATGAAACCCCGTCTCTACTGAAAATACAAAAAATTAGCCGGTGTGGTGGTGGCTGCCTGTAGTCCCAGCTACTCAGGAGGCTGAGGCAGGAGAATGTTGTGAACCCAGAAGGCAGAGGTTGCAGTGAGCAGAGATCGCGCCACTGCACTCCAGCCTGGGTGACAGAGCGAGACTCCATCTCAAAAAAAAAAAAAATTATAATCAATAGTTTGGCTTTTATGTCTAATTAATATTTTTATAAATGTCAAACTTCTCAAAAATAATGACATTAAAAATAATATATTGTGAGTAATTTTACTATACCTGTGAAATATGTCAAAGAGCTTTGTAAATTGGCCTTTGACTTGAAGGTCGATATTTCTGAAATTGTGCTGATTAGGCACAGGAATTTATATTCCAGGGAGCACAATCAATCAATAGCCTAAATCACATAAAATAGAGAAAGCCATTCTCCTTAATGACATAATCATCAAACATAATTTATTAAAGGCCTTTCTGTGTTAAATGCTGATGAAGTCAGTAGGCAGGTGTGATCTTTCCAATGCAGGAGGTCACAAATTGAGATTCAAATCATTGATCCCAAAATAAGACAATGTAGTGTATACGGGACATGAACTGATAAACACTGTTGGGACTTAAAAGTTATTCCCCTATTAGTTACAGCTGAAATTAAAATAAGAATTAGAAATAATTATTGCCAAATACATCTAAAAAATTAGGTGAAATGAGCAAATTTATAGGGGAAAAAACAGACTCGTTAAGAATGATATTTAAAAATTAGGTGTGCCCAAAAATAATAAA
Source organism: Mandrillus leucophaeus (assembly GCF_000951045.1). Taxonomy (NCBI): domain Eukaryota; kingdom Metazoa; phylum Chordata; class Mammalia; order Primates; family Cercopithecidae; genus Mandrillus; species Mandrillus leucophaeus. The sequence goes on along the minus strand of NW_012101643.1, from coordinate 377,767 downwards.
CAAATTTATTTTATTTTGAATAAAATAAAAATATTCATGCTGGTTTTCAGGTTGTATTTTTCCATTACTAGAGTTTATTTCTAAACCTCTCCACAAAATTCTTTCTCTCTCTGTATCCCTCTTTTTATTTACATCTCTCCTATATTTTCTAAATTACCACATAATAAACTGAAACCATGAAGCCTATATATGCTAAATGCTTTGTTGGGTATTTACTAAGAGTAAGTCATTCCCTTCTGCAAAGAAATTACAGTTATCAAAATCTAAAGATGAATTTTGGTAATGTATTATAATTGAATCTATGGAGTTTATCTGATTTGTCTTTTTCCCAGGAATGTTCTTTCAGTAAAAGAAAATGGGAGTTCACACATTGCATACACTTGTAGTCTTTGTTTATTCTCATCAATCAGATATGGTTCCAGTCTTTGTGTTTCATGACATTGAAATTATTGAATGGCACTGGTTATTTTATAAAATGACCTTCCATGTGAATTTGTCTGATTTTTCCTCATGATTAAATTCACCTTATGCACTTTTTGCAAGCATGCCAGAGAAGATGCTAAGTATTTCTCAGTGCGTCAGATCAGAAGGCACGTGTTTCCTATTGTCCACTTACCTGCAGTGTTAACTTTGATCACTTATTCGAAATTATTAGCTGTATGCTAGCCTTCTCCACTGTGAAATTACTGTATATATTTGGATTTTATTTGCAAGGAATATTTTTCCCTTCTTTGTTTATTCATTGATTTGTGTCATTATTGACTCTAATATCTATTCCATTTTTTTGCAGTATAATCCAATACAATATTTATTTTGTTACTCAAATTCTTCAGTTTTAGCCATGAGAATCCCTTTTCAGTTGGATCCTGTGTCTGCTGAAATTCCCCACTCATTTGTTTCTTAGCAATTCTGTATTTTCTAGCACTATAAAATTCTCCAGCCCCATCTTGTTTTTCCTTGTCCCAGCTCTAGTATCAGTCTTTTTGCCAGGGATTCCGGTTTGTTTCCTCTATGAATGGTATTTAGAAATCAATATCTAGCAAAAAATAAAGCCATTACTCAAATGCCCAAAATCCAGGAATATATACCTGCATCATTTTTCTGTATCACACTGCCCATCTTATCACTCACTTCTAACATCCAACACCTTTCCCACCATACAAGCACCAACCAGATCTCTTCTTATAGCTGACTGATTTCTGGTTCATTCTTAAAGACATGATCATTAGCTTCAATAACAGTAACAGTAATAGCAAATACTGTACTACCAACAAAATAACATGTTGTTTTATTGCTTTTAAATATTAAAATAGAAGATAGTGTATCTTCCTGTAAAAAATAAATATTATAATATAAATATTATAGAAAAAAGAAGTCAGTATCTAGACTCTGCATATGGTTGAGGCAACTTAGATGGCTCACCTTTTAGGCACTCTAGCAGAGAGAGAGAGAGAGAAAATACATGCACTACTCCATTCAGATACACACTTCTATATTTTGTAAAGTGGTTTGAACATTGCTAACCTATATCCTTGTGAGAAACAAATTTACCAAGCAGAGTATAATGTTAAAATGCAGTTCAGTTCTCTTTGTTTTTAGCATTACTACATCTAGTCAAAACACTATTTTTCAGATTTACTTATGTCAGTTCTTGTTCACTCCACCCGTTCAATGAGGTTATGTCATACCCTTGTAATACAGTTTGACTCATTATACACAGCTGTATTGCAACCCGGGATTCCCTGACATCCTGCTTTGGTTGTTGGTACTGTTTGCATACAGTAAAATCAGCCCTTGGAAGTTTTAGGTTGAAAAATGCATAATTATGCATCCATAATCTTCATCTCTTTTCATATCTTACCATTCTATAAGATATGCTTTCATTTCTGATACAATTTGGCTATGTCCCCACTCAAATCTCATCTTGAATTGTAATTCCCATAATCCCCACATGTTGTAGGAGGGACCCAGTGGGAAGTAGTTGAATCATGGGGATGGCTCTCCCTATGCTATTCTCGGGATAGTGAGTAAATTTTCACAAGATCTGATGGTTTGGCCGAGTGTGGTGGCTCGTGCCTATAATCCCAGCACTTTGGGAGGCCAAGGCAGGTGGATCATTTGAGGCTAGGAGTTCAGTACCAGCCTGGCCAACATGGTGAAACCCCATCTCTACTAAAAACACAAAAGCTAGCTGGGCATGGTGGTGCATGCCTGTAATTTCAGCTACCTGGGAGGGTGAGGCAGGAGAGTCACTTGAACCTGGTAGGTAGAGGTTGCAGTGAGCCAAGATCATGCTGTTGCACTCTGGTCTGGGCAACAGAGTGAGATTCTGTCTAAAAAAAAGAAAAAAAAATCTATTGGTTTTATAAGGGGCTTCCCTTTTTCTTGGCTCTATTCTTCCCCTTCCTGCCACCCTGTGAAGAAGGATGTGTTTGCTTCCCCTTCCGCCACAATGGTAAGTTTCCTGAGGCCTCCCTAGCCATGCTGAACTGTGAGTCAATTAAATCTCTTTCCTTTGTAAATTACCCATTCTCAGGTATGTCCTTATAGCAGCGTGAGAATAGACTAATAGAATATCTTACCAATGGTTCTTTTGTGTGGCAGCTTTATACTCAGTCTCTCCCATATCTCTCAAATTCTAGCAAATGCTCATCTCTTTTCCATCACTACATTTTGTCTTTTTCAGAATGTCATATAAAGGGGATTGTGTAATATAGCTCTTTTCAGTTTCATTTCTTTAACTTATCAAATATGCATTTAAGATTCGTATGTGTTGTTGCGTGAGGCAAGAGCTTCCTCTTTTTGAAAATTTATGAGTAGTATTACAGTGCATGGATATTCCACAGTTTATTTGTGTCCACTCACTCACTGAAGGACTTCTGAGTTGTTTTTTATCTTGATGAATAAAGCTGCTGTAAACATTCACATATTGATCCTTGTATAAACATAAATTTTTAGTTCTCATGAATAAAACTCAAGAACTTATTTGCTAGGTTGGTTGAAAATTTTATGGTTAGCATTATAAAAACTGCCCAAGTGTTTGCTGGGGTGGCTATACCATTTGGCATTTTCACCATCAGAGAGAGAGAATTTCCACTATGCCTTGTCCTCAGGAGGATTTGGTATTGTAACCCACCTCCAACCCTACTCTAATAAGTGTGTAGTGGGATCTTATTTGAGTCTTTATATGAATTTCCCTAATGTCTAATAAAGTTGAGAATCATTTCATAAATGTATTGGAATCTGCATATCTTTTTTATGAAATATCTATCTTTTGTCTATTATTATTGGGTTGTTTGTTTTTGTTTATTGCTCAGTTTTAAGAGTTCTTTATGCATTCTAGATATAAGGCTTTTATCAGGTATAATTTGAAGATATTTTCTCCACATCTCTTGATTGTGCACTTATTCTCTTAACAGAGTCTTTCGCAAGGCAGACGATGTTATTGTTTATAAATCCTATTTGTTAATTTTTGTTTCTTTCATGGATGGTATATTGGTGTCATAATTAAAATCCTGTTGCTAAATCCAAAGTCGTGTAGATTTTCTCTTATGCTTTCTTTCAGAAGTTTTATATTTTATATTTCACAATTACATCTGTAATCCATTTTCAGATATTCTGTTTTTGTATAAAATATACGCCATGGATTTTTTTTCTAGTACTATCGTTCAAAAGCTTGTCCATTCTCTGTTTAGTTATCTTCACATCTTTGTAAAAATTAGTAGACTGTATGTCCTCTATTTCTAGCCTTATAGTATCTATATATTTATCTTTCTACCAGTGCTATGCCTTTTTGATTACTGTAGCTTTATGTTAAGTCTTGAAATGAAGATACGAGAATCCTCCATCTTCATTTTTCCATTTTCAAATAATTTAGCTTTTCTAGTTCACTTACTTTTTCATACAAATTTTAAAATATAGTTGTCAGTATCTCCAAAAAGCATGATGGAATTTTCATTTGGGTTGCAAAGAATCTTGATGAAATTGGAGAGCATAATTAACCTAACAATAATTAGCCTTTGAATACATTAATGTGTATCTCCTTTTAGTAATTTTTATGATTTCTTTCTATTTTCTATGATTTCTAATTTTCTATGATTTCCATTTTTATAGTTTTAATCACAAATGTCCTACATGTATTTTGGGTTTATGTGGCAAAGCTAGGAGAAAAATGAGAATGGTCATGGAATTACTGATTATAAATTGAAAGTGTTATTATGCTAAAATAGCTTCCTTTCATGAGTAATGTTTCCCCACACTCATATTACTCAAAACTGGTTATTCCATAATCAAAACATATCCTAATTTTTATAAAAGGGAAATTTTGAGGAGCTAGGTCAAACAATTTGGACACCTTGAATGTTTAATATATGCCTAATGTTTGACAATTTTTTTGAACCAATAGTGACATTGGATTTAGGTCAGACCTGTAATTCATGTAATTCTATCTTGACAAGTAAACCTTTTGTGTAAACCCAATTTTCTATCAACTTAATGAGACCACAATACCAAAACATGACAAATGAATAACAAGTACAAATCTAAGCTAGTCTCTTTCAAAAATATTAATGCAAAGTCCTTCACAAATTATTAGTAAAAATTCAGAAACATATGAAAAAGAATAACACATTATTACTAATTTGAATTTATTTCACTAAGACAAACTGGGTGTGGAACATAAGAATCCTCCAAAGTAAATCACTGGAGTGGAAAAATGGAGTATAAAAATTTATGACTATGTCAGTAAGATTTTTATGAAGCGTTTGATGAAATTCAACACCCACTGAAGTCCAGAACTCGGAGCTT
>NW_012101643.1:367400-372051 GCF_000951045.1 Mandrillus leucophaeus | reverse complement strand
ATCCCAGCACTTTGGGAGGCCGAGACGGGCAGATCACGAGGTCAGGAGATCGAGACCATCCTGGCTAACACAGTGAAACCCCGTCTCTACTAAAAACACAAAAGCTAGCTGGGCATGGTGGTGGGTGCCTGTAGTCCCAGCTACATGGGAGGTTGAGGCAGGAGACTGGTGTGAACCCGGGAGGCGGAGTTTGTAGTGAGCGGGATGGCGCCACTGCACTCCAGCCTGGGCGACAGAGTGAGACTCCGTCTCAAAAAAAAAAAAAAAAAAGGATGTAACAACTTTACTTTTAAGCATGAATCCATCAGGTATACATACATATTTGATTCAACATGCATATATAAGGATGTTTACAGCATTATTTAAATCGGTATAATCTACAAACAGTTCAAGTATCTACCTAGAATACAAAGGATGAATAATATAAGTGGATGGTGGACTATAGGAGGTCATCCAATAACGTCCTTTCATCCATTATCTTTTTATTGTGACATTGATGAGGGGAAAAAATAATTTCTGGCGGGGATCATTGTCTGTGTGGAGTTTGCAGGTTCTCCCATGTCTTTCTGGGTTTGCCTGGGTACTCTGCTTTCCTCCTACATCCCAAAAAGGTGTACATGAGGTTAATAAGTGTGTCTGCATGGTAACAGCCTGAGTGAGAGTGGTTGTGTATGTGTGTGCCTTGCAATGGAATGACATCCTGTCCAGGGCTAGTTCCCATTTGGTGCCCTGAGCTGCCAAATGGGCTCTGACATTTATTTCATATAGCTGACATTTATTTCAATGTGAATTTCTCTGATGTTTCCTCATGATTAAATTCACATTATGCACTATTTGCAAGCATGCTAAAGAGGATGCCAAGTATGTCTGGTCTTTATTTAGAAGTTTGATAATGTATTTGTTACCAGAAATATGATGTAGGAACTTAACTCTTGTTTATATCAATTAGTCTATGGTAAAATTGGTTTCATTACACAACATTTTGCTTAAAGTTACAATTTCCAAGGTCCTATAGACTATATTAATTAAGAACTTGCTGTATTACAGAGCAGTGAAAATGAGGAAACTACTACTTCATTCAAATATGAATTTCACAAACATTATGTTGAGTAAAAGAAATCAGCATAAAATAGTATGTACTTCTTAATTCTATTTTTATGAATTAGTAATTAAGAAAAATAAACAAGCAAAATCAATCTGTGGTGTTTGATATTAGAATACTTATTACTTTTGCGGAGGAGGAAAGGAGAAATAATTTAGAGAAGGTGACTCTAGGGTATGGCAATATGCAAATTTTTGATGTGCGTGGCAGTGTGAGTGGACTGCTCTGTCATAATTAATTATGGTGTATATTTATATTTTGTGAATTTTTAGTTAAATGAATATACTTCAACGAAAACATTTTTCAAAATCAAATACAATTTTCCCCAAGATAATATTTATCAGGAAAAATACTTGTTAATGTCTCCCGGATTTTCAAAGGTTAATTCAGTAGTTCTTTTCTTTATGTAACCTTCCTTCATTTCTCTCTTCTTAGAAAATAAATCTTTGATGAAGCAGGAGGTGCAAAATTTCTTATAGATATTAAACAACACTGAACACATAGAAGCACTACTTACAGGAAATAGTCCTGGATTTAATGTCAAAATGTCTTGAGTTGTAGCAAGCTCCTGAAGAAGACACTAAATCACTTGATGTAATCAGGCCCCTGATCACAACTGCTTCCTAGCCTCGAAATCTGGAATTGCCTGCTAACTAATGGAAGAACCTCATAGCCATTACTTCATTGAATGTGCTTTTCCTTTATGTTATAGGCTTCCATACATTACTCTCCTATTACCAGTATTAATTCCCTTCTGGTTTCTGTAAATAGCTCATTTCCTTGTTTCTTTCTTGGTGATATTTTCATTATCTTATCTGGGCATTTTCAGTATCTGATATGCTATGTGAAAGAGCAGCAAACTCATTTGACTTTTATTATGTGGATATTGACTTGCATTTTTCAAGCTCAGAGATTTTGAGAAGTGTAGTGATAGAGAGGCTTGATTCTCATCACTTACTCTACCTAACCCGGATGCGCTGTCTCTGGGTGGGCAATTGATTTTGAAAATACCAGCTGGCCACCTATCACTTCCAATGTCTAGGTCCTATTATACTAAACTCCTTCGCAGTATTCACCTCCTAGAAGAGAACTGTATGCCTACTTCAAGCACTGCTTAAATAAAATGAATTACATTTTATCACCAAGATACTGATTGATTTGAATCCAACATTTTAGATCTTGCTAGAATACTATTTTTTAAAAATCTTCTGGATAAATAAGTAAGCATAAGGAATGAAAAAGTCAGCAAACTGATGCAAGGAAGATAAACTTGTAGAATTTTCCAAGGGGATCAAATTAAGAAACATTGGTAATAATGCTTTCAAAAATTATCAGTAAACAGAGATTTATTATAAATTGGGTATGACTATCAAGGCTACTACCCCAAGCTACTTCCCATGAAGTTGATTAGAAATCATTGCAATTTGACCATTAGTTAATTTTTATTATTTATTTATTTATTTATTTTATCACTTGACACTTTACTGAATGCAAAGCAAGATTTAGCATCTTTGCCTTCGTTGTACAGAGCTGAAGCGGGAGCCCAGGGAGGAGAGGACTGCGTGGTTTTTCTTGGCGGGGGAGTTGTGCACCCTGTAGTCCTGTTGTGTTGTGGGAAGATCAGCCCATGTTCTGTCGGTTGCCATAGCCCCTAGGGTGGGTGTCCTTCCAGTCATCTCACTCCCGGGCTCTGTGGAGTGTTTGTTCATCATCCTCTTCCTCCTTTCCTTCTTGTTCTTTCTGTTGCTGAGCTGCTTTTCTGAATTCCTCTGGTGTTGCCTTGGCTATTCCCTGATCCGGTAATGCTCCATATTTCCGATGTTGCTCATACCAGTCACTCACCGTCATAGTTGCCAGACTTGGATAACCAGCTCCAAATACTTTGGCTTGGGCCGTGTTCGGAGTGAGAATGAAGGGTTTCACTGGAGGCCTCTCTTGGCGAGATGAGTTAGAAGTTGATGCCTCTCTTGAAGAGTCTCTTTCTCTCAGGATCTTTATTTCCTGGTCAATGCTCTCAGTCTCTTCTAAGCTGGTATCAATCCACCTCTGAAGGTGAAGATGATAATATGCACGAACACGCTCATCATCTGCTTGACCGCTTTCCACAGCAGATTTCCTTGCAGACAACCTATGCTCCAACTCCTTCTTCTGCTTGTATCTCTCTATTTTAGCCTGTCTTTGAGATGTCATAGCAACGAGGCTAGGATAAGCCGTGGAAGAATTGGCAGTGCGATTTTCAGCTGAGCGGTTCTTGGTTTTGGGCAGCTCAAACTCTGCCACATGATAGCAATGGCACTGAGTTAAGCCTGTCTCTTATACACATCTAGATGTGTATAAGAGACAGTCACTGGAGTGGAAAAATGGAGTATAAAAATTTATGACTATGTCAGTAAGATTTTTATGAAGCGTTTGATGAAATTCAACACCCACTGAAGTCCAGAACTCGGAGCTTGCAGTGAGCTGAGATCCGGCCACTGCACTCCAGCCTGGGCAACAGAGCGAGACTCCGTCTCAAAAAAAAAAAAAAAAAAAAAAGAGAATAGGGAGAGAGGAAATCATTAATAGCCTTTCCACACCTTTTCCTCTAGAGTCAGAGAATTCCTCCGTCAAAAGTAACTTAAGGATTGGGTTGGATGGAAATTAAATGAAGGTCCTGATGAGTTTGCTGTGCATTGACTGAAATTGTTTTTTGAGTAACCTGTAATTGATGTGATGCAACTGCACAGAAAACAGAAACAAGTAACACGTCTATGTGGGTGCTATCTGTTTAGTAATGAAAACAAGCTAAAGAGCCTGCAGATCCAATGCCTTTCCTCAGCTGAGGTGATCTACATCCACTTAGTGTCATCTATGTGGGCAATAGAGTCACTAGAAATGAAAGAATTTGGGACATCAAAAGTTTCAGATGGGAATCGTGTGCTTCCAGTTTTAGGATTGGCAAATATTTTCTTCCATGGTAAGAGAATAAATATTTTATGTTTTGGGTCAAGATACAAAACCATGGACCTTATATAGGTACTTATAAAACCATTCAAATGTAGACATTTAAAAATGTAAAAAATGTTGTTAGCTCACTGGACATTAAGAAAAGCCAACAACAAGAGCAACAACAACAAGAACCAAGCAGCTGGACTAAGAAAGACCGACAACTTAATATAAAAATGGGCAAGGACTTGAACAGGCACTTCGAAAAAGATAATACTAATTTGCTCAATTTCTTGAATAATCAGAGAAATGCAAATTAAGCCAAAACAGATTATGTCACACACTCCTGAAACAGGCACAATTTAAAATTACCAGCAATGTCACATTTTGTCAAGGATGAGGACACAGTTAACACTTTTTTGCTCTGTAGTAGAAATGCAAATTAATACCCTTTCGGAATCTGTTTTACATCTCTATTTAATTCAAATATGCTCATAACAAAGGATGTAGCTGGGCGCGGTGGCTCACGTCTGTAATCCCAGCACTTTGGGAGGCCGAGACGGGCAGATCACGAGGTCAGGAGATCGAGACCATCCTGGCTAACACAGTGAAACCCCGTCTCTA
>NW_012101643.1:294527-363490 GCF_000951045.1 Mandrillus leucophaeus | reverse complement strand
CTGAACAAGTCGAGCTGCGATAACATTTCGGCAGCCTTCTCAAGGAGGTCCAGGCCCTTGAACACCTTCTCCTGGACTATCCGGGAACCGGCAGGTTCAGTCGCTACTTCTACTTCGTCCAGTAACTGTTTGCCCGTTTCGAACAGCTCAGGCAGCTGCGGCAGCAGTAACTCGTCCTCAGCAGCCATCTTGGGGAGAGCCATTAGTTAATCTTTAAAAGTTTATCATATCACATTGAGGGAAGTGGAAAGATACAAGGGCCATAAAAAAATGTACCATTGCAAGGCTCAAATGTTGGCATAGGTATGAGCTGTTAGTTTTTAATAGTTTAATAATGAAAAAACAGAATAATAGTTAAAAAAATTGAAAACATATTTTCATACTGGCAAAATATAACCGACTCGTATGATGTCTGAATGAAGGCTAATTATGTGTTTATATAATTATATCCAAACAATAAATCGCATGATTGCTGAAAGACAACAATATTAAAGCAAGTGTGCAATGTTCTGCCCTCCCATTCATATTCAAATAGCAATTGCAATGTGAAAAAGAAAAGTTTAACTCTGTTCAGTTCTAACTCAAAGACTTTTAGGGATCTGAGATAGATGTCTCTTAATTTGGGGTCACCTAAATAATAACTCTAAGAAAGGGATTTAATTGCATGGAAATATATTTGGTAGATTATCCCAGAAAACACTTTCAGGCCTCGGCGAGTTGAGTCAGGAAAGAGAAAGAAGCCAGTAAAGGGTGTATTATTAAGACAGTCACAACCCTGGGCAACTGGAGCTCAATGAAGCTGGTCAGTTCTGGGAGACAGTGTGGAACATGCTTTGCAGCATCCCCAACCAAGGGATGAAAAGACTGGCACATTGATGCAGCAAATCCCTGTTTATCCACAGTTGAAGACCGCTTCTGGGATCACTAAATTGTTGGCACTTTCAGGTTTCCCTGTGCAGATACCAAGTATCTCCACTCAGCTGGATAAAATTCTTGCAGCAGTGAATCACAAATGATTGTAATAAGCAGCCTTTCACGTAAAGGGACAGTGAAAGCCATAGCAGGACACTGATGGTGTCAGCTACAATTCTCCCCATACACCATCCAGTTCATTCAGGTCCCACGTTAGGGATATTCTGTCCTGTCACTGATTTTCCAAGGTGTGATGGGTAACAATTAAAAATAATGAATAGCAATAGTAAGATGAGTGGAATAAGCTCCTGTCCTACTATTAAAGGTGATCATAAGTAATTTTCGTTATTACCCTTTCTCTACAATGTATTCTGTATCCCTCTTATCATTGGCATATATGCTGGTGTAAGTTACTTGTCTAATGGAGTAGCCTAGATCTTCTTCCCTGGCGGTTTACACCCTTGGTTATCCTGCCTTGTAGTACCTTGGTAGCTGCTATTTTCTGTTCAAGTTGTAGAAACACTCTTTTTTTGCACCCTATACTGATGGTATACTCTACCTTGATAGGGTTGTAACAACAACAATTTATTATGACAATCCTATCAAGATAGAGTATCCGATCAGTATAGAAACTGCTTTTTTGCCTATTGTCCTACAGCCCTGAGGAGCACAAAATAACCACATGAGAAGCACACTTGAGACATAACAGTCTCCTTAGTCTGTCCATTGGCAAAGGACCCATTTGGGAAATAGCAGAATCTAAAATTATAGATTTGTAAAGAACAAATTCCCCAAATGATTCACTGGGAGTGTTAATGAGAACAGCCCATTCTTACTTCCTCTTGGATTCAAGACCCATGAATTTTAGTTAATGGTCATTGATACGATGTATAAACCACTTCTTGAAAAGCAGTATCCTAAATCCTCAGGATGTCATTCCGAAACTGGTATCTTAAATGAACATTCTAGTATTATATTATGTTGGCTGCCTGTTAGGTGAAACCAGAAAATTCTGTGTATATTCATTGAATATACATTGAATGGTAAGAAGTAGGACACTTGAGCAATTGCACTGACTGAGCCACTACAAGTAAAAAAGTAAATATTATATATACTAAGGATAGAAAAATTAATCCAAGAAAAGATGAATTGCTTCAATGTTTAAAATAAAAATTTTTGGAATTATTCCATAATAACTTTTTGCTCTGTCAACATTTCTGATGGGCAAAATCAATAGTCTGTTCTATATTTCTCTGACAGATATGGCTGTCTCCTTATTGATTATACTTACTCTTTTAAGCATTCGATGCCCTTGACTCTTTCTCCTTACAACTGTACTACAACTTTGGGACCTCAATTTGGTGTCACTCTTCTAGCTAACTGCACAAGAAGCTAGAGTATATGGGAAATCACAATATTTCCCAAGCAAATTATTGAATTTCAACGTAAGTTGGACCCTCAAAACCTCTTGAGATCCTTTTCATTTTCAAGTTCTGTTTTTCTTTATACAAACAAAATGTATAGTTCTTATTTCATAATAACCTTCCAAGGCTACTAAACTTGATCTTTTATATATTTAAAATATATAATTGGATGCTTCACACATGATTTTATTTTAAAAGTTGGTTGTATTAAAAACGTTGCTCTTTTCCTTTCTCCGCCATCGTGGTGTGTTCTTGACTCTGCTTCTCACCATGTCTTCTCACAAGACTTTCAGGATTAAGCGATTCCTGGCCAAGAAACGAAAGCGAAATCATCCCATTCCCCAGTGGATTCGAATGAAAACTGGAAATAAAATCAGGTACAACTCCAAAAGGAGACATTGGAGAAGAACCAAGCTGGGCCTATAAGGAATTGCACTTGAGATGGCACACATATTTGTGCTGTCTGAAGGTCATGATCACGTTACCATATCAAGCTGAAAATGTCACCACTTTCTGGAGAAGTCGACGTGTTTTCCTCTCTGAATCTGTTATGAATGCGTTGGTTGGCTGGGTTCATATATTATCATGAATATTCAAACAAAATTTATAAATTAGTCTTAATATAATCTAGTAACATATTAAAGACAGTATATTATTAACATGGAAGATTAATTCAAGAAATGCAAACAAATTAGAAGGTGGTGATATTTTAACCATAATAAAATCAGAAGGGAAATTGTAATTTCCAAACATAGAGTTTCAGCATATACTCCTGATAATATAAGGGGATTTTATTATGGTAACAGGAAAAATGGATATATATCAAAAACAAAAAACTTAGAATAATTATTTATGATAAAGTATTACAAATATGCCTATAAAATAAAGAACAAAACAAATATGCTTATCACCATTATTAAATAACATTGCTTTATTAATTGTGGCTATTACTTTGAACATAATAACCAATACAATCATTCAAAGTATAAATTAGCTCTACATAAATGGAAAGGAAAACACAAAGTTATCCTTTCTATGTTAAAATATATGACAGAAGACATAAATAATCCAGGAAAAAAAAGCAAATTCAATAAGGTATCTGGTTATAAAATTTTTAATGTACCATTAATGGTGATAAATTCATTTTAACCAAAGTGATCATTTTTAAACTATAGTGAAATAAATTATTCTGTTTATAAGCATCACAAAACAAAAGGCAACAACAGCAATAATTAAAAAATTACTGTAAGAGGTAATAAAATCTTATTAAGAAGTAGAAGGTCCAAATATTGTAAATATGTAATTTTGATCTTAATTAATCTACAATTTTAATGTGATGAATTAATGAACCTTTTGGGAAAGGTTCACATAGAAATTACTGTTAATTTTGTTTTTATTAGAAGGTAGAAACTGGTAGAAAGTAGTGTTAGGGACACTTTTTTTTCCAGAATGCATTTTTAATTTAGTTTGGCATTTGCAAGTATAAGTTGAGTCTTAATTGATTTTATAATAATCAAACATACCAAATAACAAATATATAAGCTTCTCTATTAATTCTCAAAGATAAATTTTACTGCAAAACTTAAATACATATTCCCTTTGGTTAATACACATATAAAAAATCTTTAGTTTACCACCATGTTTACTTTGACCATGCCTTCAATAGTAAACATTGGAAATCACATAGCTATCTCTCAATATATAAATATTTTTTCAAAGTAAGATAAAATTAAAACTGACATTGTAAAATGTTTAAAGACATATTACATACTGAGAAGCTACATTACAATATCAGAATATAAACATCATATTTGCATTAAATATATATTTTGAAGGATATGCTAATAACATTATTGGATGCATACATACAACACTTAACATTGCGGTCTTCTGGATATTTGAAGAAATAAGTACATAGTTAACTGTGCTTATTTTCCCCTTTTCTATTATTTATTATTTTATCAGAAGACAACTTGAAACGTATGAGTAATAATGACAATAATAAACAAATGCCCCATTCTTATTTTGTTGCCAAATATAAGCTTTGATAAAATAATTTCAGTAGCTCAGTACTTTTTTTCCTCATTAAAGGTGGTTTATGCTTCTATATGAGATATAAAAGGAAGACAATCATTCATTTTTCCTCTGTTCTTTCAATTATTATCTGAACATATCCTAAAACAAGAGGATTTTGTTTGTTTGTTTGAGACAGAGGGTTCATGTCATTCTCCTACCTCAGCCTCCCGAGTAGTTGGGACTACAGGCGCCTGCCACCACGCTTGGCTAATTTTTTGTATTTTTAGTAGAGACGAGGTTTCGCCGTGTTAGTCAGGATGGTCTCGATCTCCTGACCTCATGATCTGCCCGCCTTGGCCTCCCAAAGTGCTGGGATTACAGGCGTGAGCCACCGCACCCAGTCATAATAAGTTTTTAAAGCCTTAAATTACTCAAATATTTGCTTACTTAAGTTTTCAAACAAATGTTTTGAAATTCAGTGAAAATAAAGGGTTCCAAAGAGTAACTACATGGCAAAGACATGGTCAGCATTAATCTGTTGGGAACTATAACTACAACTTTAAATAGGAAGAATCACAAGAGGATTGCCCGGAAAAGCAAATTATAGGATTGTTAATTTAGTAATTCTGATCTGTTACACTGAGTTAAGTAACCAGGTTGATAAGATGAAGCATAGTTAGCTGTTCCTACACCATCCCACAGGTGGTAGTTGAAATGTCTATTTTAAATCCTCTTTAAAGCCCTATACCTAATTCCATTTTCCCTACTGACCCTCTACCCCCCCCCCCCCCACACACACACAAACAGATAAGATAATGAAATCTGTGAATGGTGGAAAGAACAGTTTTTGCTTTTTTTTTTTTTTGAGAGCTTCTTTTAGACATAAAGAAGAAAACAAAAGGATACTGAGCCACCCAATTTTAAAATGGAGAGAAATACATGACAGAATATGTATACATGGAAGGAGGGATGCTGATAGAGAAAAATGTGCTGTGTATATTTCTTCTAATAACTGAAAAAAATGAAATAAATAGGTAACATTCTTGTTAATTATACTCGTGGCCTGGAACATTAAGAAGAATTAAAAGTTGATCGTTAGTGGATAAAGACAAAGAGCTAAAAAAAAAAAACAAAAAAAAACCCTTTTTATCCAATTAAATCAGGTGCTACATAAGTTGTCATGGTAACCCACTTTAGGTAAGACCACAGCAGACATGAACTTAGAAACATCTGTCTTCACCTAGTATTAATTCCTATGGTTAAAGAAGGAAAGTACATTATTTTGGCCAAGAAAGGTTGAATAATACAATATATACTTAGCTTTCTTTCATATGATTTCTTGAAAATGAGAATAGCTAAAGGGATTTTGCAATGTCACCATTGTGAAAATTCTGGTAACATGACTTTATAAACTGGCCTCCTTTTTTGGATGCTTGTATGCATACCTGCAACCTGGAATGTTTCCATGTCTTCTTTTCATTTACCCATATCTTACCTCTCTTTAATGTTCCAGCATAGGTTGTATATGTTACAAATGTCAAACTTATTGTCTATTCCTTTTAATTTTATACTGCTGCTATTGTGTATTTTTAAAAATTAGAGCATGTAATTATATTCACACATATATCACATATTTATTCCATACATATGATATTTGATGCTTTGTGTGTGAATATGTAGACAGTGTGTCCTATTTATCAAAGCATATAACCTTTGATAAAAGAGGTAACTATACAGAAATGGTGCAAATAATCTATTCCTTTACTGTAAATGAAGCATTTATCAGTAATTATTACTGACTAGTGATTAGTATTGAAATGTGACCAAATTTGTTAGTTCTCTTTAAATAAAAATTTTAAGAAAATACTCAATATATCATAAAAAAGATATGCTATGCCTCAAAAAAGGAAAAAGTGACTTAATTCATGTAATTTTTTAAACGGGTGTCAGGTTGTGTCCCCTGATGCCCTTCCTTTAAGTACACTCAAGAAAAATTTTCTGGTGAGAAATGTAAATACCCATTAAATTCCTCCTGTCCTCATTTCCTTCCAGTTTTCATGCCGGCAGCCACCAGGGGATCTGACAGAGCAGGTGTACCAAGCAGGGCAAGTTCCTGAAAGTGGAGGAGAAATAGTCTGAGAGAGAACATAGAAGGTAGAAAGAAATTTTAGAAACCCTCATATTAATGGTTACCTCATCACAGAAATATTAAACTCTCTAAACCTTGGGTTATCATTATATCGCCAGTTACATCACATTATATTTACAATTAAGTCTTCTTGCTCTTTTTCTACACTCAAAGAATATTTGAAAATACTTTGTGTTTTCATGTAAGTATGCCTATGCAGTAAATCTCAACTTTTGGGACATCTTGGAGGCCTGTATTATATACATACAAAAACGATTTAACATCTTCTAAAAAATATGAGATGATCAGGTACATGCTCACAAAATATTTTTTAGAAGGTTAATGGATCATTAAAGTCTGTGCATGAATTACAGCCTAAAAAACCAATGACCTTTCTATCTGGTGTTTCACTCTCTGTGGTTTTAGTGACCCAGGATCAAACATAGTCTGAAAGTATTAAATAAAAATTTCCAGAAATAAATAATCCACTGGGCATGATGGCTCATGCCTGTATTCCTAACACTTTGGGAGGCCAAGGTGGGAGGATCACTTGAGCCCAGGAGTTCAGGACCCACCTAGGCAACATAATGAAACCTCCTCTGTATAAAAAAGACAAAAAATGGGTGTGGTGATGCATGCCTGCAGTCCCAGCTTCATGGGAGGCTGAGGTGGGAGGATCACCTGAGCCCAGGGAGGTTGAGGCTGCAATGAGCCATGATCGTGCCACTGCACTCCAGCCTGGGTGACAGAGTAAGACCCTGTCTCAAAAATTAAATGAAATACAGTATTAAAAAATTCATACATTCTAAACACTACATCACTTACCTCATTCACTTCATCTCATTATGAGAAAAAGGGTGAGTACAGTTCAATAAGAATTTTTGAAAGACCACATTCCCATTAATTTTCATTACATTATAGTGTTATACTTGTTCTACTTTGAGTCATTTTTCTTGCTCTCTTACTTTGCCTAATCTATAAATTAAACTTTATATATTGGTATATAAGCATAGAAAAAATGTAGTGTGTACAGGGTTTGGTACTATCCGTGGTTTCAGGTAGTCATTGGGAGTCTTAGAACATATTCCTTATGGATAAGGGGGGACTATTGTGTGGTTTTCTTACATATTTTAAACACCATAATTGTTATTTCTCATTTTATGTTAATACATTTTTACAGTAATTTTTATTTAAATTCCCATGTCGATTTTTCTACAGAGAATCCAATGGTTGTGTGTCTATTATGTATTTTGTGGCAGCTAAATTAGCAGTTATAATAAACATCAATTCTTACAAATTTCTCATTTCATATTCAATATCTCTTATATTAGAAATTTAAGTTAAAAAGAAAACATACAAAAAACACACATGGACTTAGAAATATGAAAATAAAAAGACCGTTGTCTTTGTCCTAGAGAAGCACATGATCACCCGGGAGAATCAAGTGAAGCTGGGTGCTAAGCAGGGCGTGATGAAAGGAGGAAACGGAAGGTTTTTAAGTCTGGGAAACAAATCTTCCTAGTTGATTAAAAAATCAGATTGTGAAATGCAGACTGATGTAGTCCTTGTTTTTCTTATTTTGTTGTTGTTGTTGTTGCTTCTTCTTTGTTTTGTGTTCTTGTTTTTTAATTTTTTTTGCAGGAGAAAGATGTTTATTTTGTTATTTAATGGACATTTTTATATTTATTTCATATTTCCATTATGTTAACAACTGAAGCTGGTACGAACCAAAAAGGAGTCCACTTCTAACCATTGTTCTCTTTTGAAACTTCAAAATCACAGGATTAAATTGATCTTAGTCTTCAGTTCATGGAAGATCAATTAAATCGATACTAGAATTCAGCTCGTTGTTGTCAGTGCGAAGATATATTGTAACTGAACTTTTTTGTATTTTAGAAAACTGCAGATTCGTATGGAGCTGTAAGAAATAATACCAATAGACCACATATACTCTTGTGAAGTCCGTTCAAGGGCAATATATTGCAAAACCACCGTGTGAAATCACAGTCAGGGGACTGACATGGATACAGTCAAGGTGCAGAATAACTCCTTGACCAAAAGCAGGCTTCATCTTACCCTTTCATGGCTGCACCCCCTCCCTATCAACACCCTTCTCCCACCGTTTCTAACTCTTTGCAACCACTTCCCTACTCTCCATTTCTGTAATTTTGTTATTTAAAAATGTTATATAATGCAATCATATATTTCTGACTCTGGGGGATGCTTTCAGCACAGGATAATTCCCCCAAGATTCATACAAGCTATTGTGTGTGCCCATAGTTTTTTCCCTTTTTATTGGCAAGTAGTATTTCGTAGAATTGATGTACCAAGGTTTATTTAATCATTCATCAATCAAAGGACATGTGGGTTGTTTCTGGGCTCTAGCCATTATCAATAAAGCTACTATGAACATTTGTGTACAGGTTTTTGTGTGAATATACATTTTCATTTACCTGTAATCAATGCCTCAGAGTGCAGGTTAATTTTTTCCAACGACTACCAAATCATTTTCTGTAGTTCCTGTACCATTTTCCCTTCTCAACATCAGTGAACAAGTAATTCAGTGTCTCCACATCCTTGGCAGTATTCTCAAGTTTGGACAGATTTTAGTCATTATTTCTGCCAATATGTAAGTCTTGCTCTTTCTCCCCTTTTCTTCTGTAACTCCAATGACACAAATGTTAGCTTTCTTTATCATTACCTTTCGTTTCTTGAAACTCTCCCCGCACAGTCCCAATCACTTGTCTCTCTGTTCACGGTGAGTTAGTTTCACTGACCTTTCCTCAATTTCACAGGACTGGTGAAATCTCCACTCCATTCCATTCAGAAAATCTAGGAAGATGTCTATCAAGATTATTGTATTTTCCAATTCTATTATTTTCTTTGTTTTTGTTAACTTTTACTTTATTCTTGAATTTTTTTAATTTTTTAAAGATTTTTAAGAGAATTCGTAATGGCTTGTTGAAGTTTTTTATAATTATGATGATGACTGTAAAACCTTTGTTAGACAATTCTAACATAATGATTAATGTAGTTTTTGGCACCAATCATCTTTTCTCATTCTTGTTGGGATTTTCTTGGTTCATGGTAGGTAAAGTTATTTTTAAATTTTAATCTGGACATTTTAGATATTATATTATGAAATGTAGGATCCTATTTAATCTTCTTTTATTTTAGCAGGAGGTTCCTCTGTTGAAGTGAAGGCGAGGACTACACGAGTGTGACCATTTAGCTTTTCACAGGGCCTGCCAGCAGGACTCAAGCAAAAGTGGGGCAGTAACTCACACCAGCTCATTGCAAACAGGTGCGGTCAAAGATTAACTGCCTCTTGGCCCTACTGACAATTTCCTGGCAAAACTTAGGTACCAATTGCCAATACCTCCTTGCTCCCTATTGGGCCCTGCAGCAACCAAGGTGTGGGGAAATAGAGGGCTGGCAAATTCTGCTTTGTTCCTCTAGGGTGGGGTAGGAAGCCCAGCTCCCCACTGGGCCTCAGTGACACCAGAGGAAGGGAGGGTGCAGGGGAGTGCCAATTAGCCCTGCCTCTCAGCACCTCATTATTCTTCACTGATGCTTGTTGTAAGGTGTAGGTTCACTTCCCCACTTGGTCGCACTGATAACACGGATAATAGAATAAGAGTGTCAATTGACTCTACTTTACCTTGCCTTGCTCAGTCTTATGCCTTACAGGTGGGTGGGGAGGTTCAGCCCCATAATGCATCTTCCTGACACCAGGAGTAGGGGGAACATGGAGTGTTTATTAACTCTGACCTCTGCCATCTTGTCCAGTCTATCTGATGTTAGGTGAGTATTAGCTTAGTATTAGGTGAGTATTAAAGGCTTAGCTCCCACACAGCTCTGCTGATAGCCGGCATGTGTGTGTTGGGTGTGAGTTAGAGGAGGCTAGTTCTTTTCTGCATACCAAATTAAGTCTCACTGTTACTGGGTAGGAGTGGGGAATCAGGACACCACCTGGTTCTTATGGTGGGGAATGGAAAATCAGCTGACTACTGGGTCCTATAGATACAACCTAGCAAGCAAATTAGAGCATTGCCAGCTTCCGTGAGGCAAGAAGTTTGGTTGGAAGACCAGCTCCCCTCTTGGCCCACTAAAACTGCAAACAAGGGGATGTAATTTTTCCATTGGTATTGGCTGGGTATTGCCATATATATTTCCCTTTGAAAGGTTAGGCAGGGACGGGCTTTTCTTGAAGTTTTTTTGTTTTTTGTTTTGTCTATGCCTGTTGGTGGATGTATATTGGAGACTGTAAGAAAATTCAGTAAGATCTAAGAAGAAAAGTTGTGAGATTCCCAAGGTGGCCCACTTCTTTCCATGTTACAGAGTCTTCTTTCTATGCTTGTTGTTGTGTTGTTTTAGTTGTAAAAACTGAGGATTTTTCAGACTGTAAGACAGAGGACCTCAGAGGAATGGGGCTACTCCATCTTGACGAACTAGAGTTTCCAATGTCATTATTTTATTGTTTAATTTAGATTGCTTCAGATTTTTACTTCATCTGATATTTCCAATTCTATTCTCTTGCCTCTCATTGACATTCACATACACCAACATGCAGATTGTGATATTTTTAACTTTTGTCTTTCTAATATACTTCAAATATATTTTCATATTGATGACTATCTATTAAAGTATATACTGGCATTCTACATGTTGTTGTGTGTTTCCATTCACATTAATGGTAGCATGTTATGGAGTGCATTTGGCTTTTACTTTATTCATTAACAATTTTGGAACTCAACCAAAAAAATGACATAAATAGCTATACTAAAATTCTTTTAATTACTATCTAAAATCACACTCAGGCAGAAAATGTGCTCTATTTATGCATTAAAAAATGATACTTAATATGTCTTTGATTTTTTGCTGAGTTGAGTAATTGTTCAACTAATAACTTTATAAATATTCTCTTGATTATTATTCTGAATGCATCTCCAGATATAGAAATGGAATTGCTGGCCATGGGGCATGTATATTTACAATTTTATTAGAAACTGCTAAATTACTCTTCAAAGCAATGCTAATTTACATTCTGGTTATGTGCTATTACTAGACACTTTGGGTTAGGTTTAAATGCGGAAATGTGCCCTCTTTAAATTTAAATTTTTCTGATTTCTAGTGGGTTGAGCAACTTTTTGTCCACAAATTCACCGTTAAGTTTTGTTTGTAAGTTTTTGAATGCAATGTGTTCATTTTCCATTTATTTTTATAAGATTGCCGGTTGTTTACGTAATGTAGAAACATGGATAGAGGGCATTTTCTCTCGGTCTGTCATTTGTTTTATTCACTTGTTTATTAAGCATACTTTTAAATTTTTTCCTTGGTATTTTTATACTTTCTTTTAAGACTTTTATTGAAGTATAATCTATTACATAGAATATATAAAGTATGTATATCTTAAGTTCACTGGTGTATGAACTTCTGCCCATCTGTGTAACCATCACACAAATCAAGATACAGAAATCTTCCATGAGCTCAGAGGCCTCTTGAATGTTCCATCGAAATTATGACTTCCCACAAAGGTAACCACCACTCTTTTTGAAACATCGTTTAATTTTACCTGTTTTTGAACTTTTTGTAAAGTGAAGTATATAGGATGCATTGTTTAGGGTTGTTTGTTTTTCTCTTTTTCGTTTGAGATTCATCCATGCTTTCTCATATAGATTCAGATCATTATCTTTCCATTGTTTCATAGGATTTATCATTTGCATACTCTACAATCCATTATTCATATTACTCATAATTAACAAATTTTGTTTGTTTAAAAGCTTGGCAATTTTGAATAATTGTGCTATAAAATTTCTTGGGCATATTTTTCGTAAGTGGTTTTACCAATTCACATTCCACCAGTGATTGATCTCGCACTTCTGCAATACTTAGTGGCATCACTTTATTTTGTTCTATTGTTTTGTGTAGCGGTATCACTAAATACTTGCATTTTCTTAATGATCTTGAGTCCTTATCCTTATTCACAAATTAACTTGAGATTAACTATTGGATAATCTCAAATTCAAAACTAAAATTGTTTGAATGATCTTTATTGTTCATTGTCTTCTTACATGTTCTATATATTCTGCAAAAATACTTTATAAGAAATAAACCAAATATTGACCAAGGATGTAGTAGAATAATGCAAAGAATAAGGTATTATTGAAAGAGTCGATGAAGCTGGAAACTGTCATTCTGAGTAAACTATCACAAGGACAAAAAACCAAACACCGCATGTTCTCACTCATAGGTGTGAATTGAACAATGAGAACACTTGGACACAGGGTGGGAAACATCACACAGTGGGGCCTGTCATGGGATGGGGTGATGGGGGAGGGATAGCATTAGCAGAAATACCTAATGTGAACGATGAGTTAATGGGTGCAGGAAACCAACACGGCACATGTATACATATGTAACAAACCTGCACATTGTGCACATGTACCCTAGAACTTAAAGTATAATTTAAATAAATAAATAAATAAATGAAAAGAAAATTCACGTATAACTTTCAACTTTCCAAAAACTTTAAAAAAAAAAAAAGAAAGCGTTAAATTGAAAAAATATCACAAAAATATGAGAAGAATCTTCCATTCTGAATAACTTCATTTATAAAGTTTAAACAAATACATCTTAACTATGATTGTAGATGTTAGAATAGTGGTTATGGAGTGGGGTATTAACTGGGAGACGACAAGAAGAAACCTGCCCTGTTCCCGGAAATCTTTAGTCCTGTGTGGGTGAGGACTACAAGAGTACATACTCAAACAAAACACGTATTCAATCGTAATTAAGGTCCATGCACTTTACTGCTAATTACTTATACCATACAAAAAAATAAATATCTACCTACTCTAAGGTCACATGAATAGGTCCTTATGTTAGCTTTTGGAAGACATGTTTGTTTGATATTTACATTTATCTTTCTCACTTAGTTCCAAGCTACTTGTGAAAATGATATTGGGGTATGCTGTAGAAGGCAGGGGGCTGTTGGTATTCACAGCTCACTTATTTTCCATATGGATAATAAATTGGTTCAGAAATATTTAGGGAAAGG
Source organism: Mandrillus leucophaeus (assembly GCF_000951045.1). Taxonomy (NCBI): domain Eukaryota; kingdom Metazoa; phylum Chordata; class Mammalia; order Primates; family Cercopithecidae; genus Mandrillus; species Mandrillus leucophaeus. The sequence goes on along the minus strand of NW_012101643.1, from coordinate 349,950 downwards.
ACCATCTTTTTTTCATTGTATTGCAGTGTAAACTGTGTTTACATCAGTTGACAGCATGTGTATCAGGCTGTTTCTGAATTTGCTTTATGTTTGCCCATTCATCTCCTTGCATCAATACCATACTGTTATAACTACTGTAACCATATACAATGTAATAAAATTTACCCAACCTGGGATTTAATTTCTTAATGTTTTTGCTTTGATATCGATCATCATCTTTGGAAACTATGTAGGCATTATCTTTTTGAGTTTTATTTATCTCCCGTGAAGTTTTTCTTCTACTTCTGGGACTTTACTTCCGTATAAGTTAGGCTCTTTTTATTTCTCATAAGTTCTAGTCTGGTTTTTTTTTTTTTTTTTTTTTTCAGTCCTTATTTCTCTTTATGTTTCCATCTAGATAAGTTTTTCTTGTCTGTCTCATTGTCACTAATTCTCCTTTTCTTACTGAATTTCTATAAATACTGATAATTTCAGCTCCAAGATTTAAATCTGAGTGACTTTTAGAAATTCCAGTAACCTGGCAAAATTATTCATCTTTTCTTTAATGTCTTAACTATATTAACCATAATTCTGAAAAACATATCTGGGGGGTTGGGGGGAGTCTGGTTTCTCTCTACAGGTAAGGAGATAGATATAGATACTGATACAGATGTAGATATATCTATAATTTAGTCTCCTATGACAGGCCTAATAATTCTTATTGAGGACATAAGTTTGGGTATTATGAATTGTAGAGGTTTTGGATAACATTATATTCTTCCAAAGAGGATGTGATAATTCTCTGGCAGGTTGGTTCAATTTAGGCACCTGTTTCCTGTAGATTTCTGATATGTTCTTTTGTAAATTAAGGCAGTATCCTTCTATTTTTAGATCACAAATGTGTGTGTATTTATGTGTGCATGGGTGTGTATAAATATTCCAAATGTTCATTTTATGCATTCAAAGGTTCTGAGTTTCTATTATATACTGGAATAAATCCTAGATCGTTAAAATTATCACTTTGTTATTGTATTTAGGATATCAGCATCTTCATGAATGACAGAGATTGCTTTTTAAACATATTTTCTAGTACTTTTCTTCCCTGAATTTGGTGTTAAGATAGTAACTTTATAAAATAAATATTGTATTGATCCTTTTTTCTATTCTCTTTCTATCCCTTGAATGTTTGGCAGAATTAAAGTATAAAATATGTGGGACAAGTTTATATAAATATCTTGGTGGGATATTTTCACTATTGGCTCAATTTATTTAATGAGTACATATGATTAATTTTCTGTTTCTTCATAGTTTTCTAGAAAACTGTCCCTCTAAGTTAACTGTATGCTATGAATCTCTTAGAGGGGAAATCTAAAAGGGAGCTATAATAAGACCTTTTTATTTAAAGGATGTCCTAGAATGGAGAAACATTTGTTTGCTTAGGATAGAAAGGGGATTTTGCATTATATAGAGATTGATATTGAAGTTTATTTATTGGGCTTTGAATTTATCATCATAATTTATCAGTATTATTTCTAAAACACATGGCATACTAGCACTTGTGATTTATAGAGTTTGAATGTTTTGTTTCCTCCAGCTAAATATAAAGTGATATTTGATCAAAGTGTGTCTGGGGTTGCAATTAGATCTGTGTAGAAAATTACATAATTGTGCAGATATAAATAAGAACATTTCAATCTGAATGAAATTATGAAGGTAGGTTTGCATGGATAAACCATTATAATTATGAACCTTTGACATGCCATAGTCATTTTTCCTGAGTTGCTGTCCCCTAAAGGCCTTCTTAGGAAAACTAAGGAATGGTTATGCCACGCAGGAAAAAAAAGGGGGGAGATAGAAAATTTAATAATCTAAGACATTATTTAAGTGTTGTGGCAAATAATATTTAAAATTTTGCCTATAAAATACTAAATTAGAAGAAAATGAGAAAATAAAGAAAAAAATGAGGCGAAAAACTCACGGCCTTTGTGGAAGAAAGTCTTGGGTTCCTGTAAGCTGTGTGTTTCTTTATTCTCATTTGTAAAACAACAAAGTTGGGCTAAAAGATATTTATTATTACTTTATGTTCTGAAATTCTGTGACTCTATGAAATAATAAGTCAAAAATTAAGAACAAAATATATTTGAGTTTCCTATAGGTCTTTGTAGAGCTTTGTTTTGTTTTGTTTTTGCCTTGTAGATGAAAGAAATCAGTTTTAACACAGAGAGTCTATGAAATAGGACGTAGAGCTACTGGTGGATAAAATGCAGATACTCTAAAACTGCTAGGCTGCATGTTGCAACAACTCCCTTATATAAAGCTCAGATTCACCTATCTGCCACGGATTTTCTCCCTGGTTTCATTAAGAAAGTTTGTATTCTTCACTTCGAAGCCATTATCATTTGGAAAACAATGCAGAGAATAGCCTAAAATTACATAGCCCTTACTGTTTCCTGTGGGTTCTCAATGTCTGTTTTCCTTCCTTTCTAGTTGTAAAATGTCCTGTGTTGCATGCTAGTTCTGCTGTGAATTCAGCTATGTCCACACACGGAAATCAGCAAAGCCAGACTCCACCGCCAGGTCTCTTAGCTGCTGTGCTGTGTAAGCCAGTACTCCTTCACTTCTTCATTTATTTCACCCTATCTGTGGTCTTTTAAGTGAGGACAAAAGTTACTTTCTACAGTGAAGTGCTTCCAGCCAATCTTGGCTATTCTAACCTCTAAGCAATTATACTCCTGTATTCCTTAAGAAGCAGTTCAAGTCTTTCAAATGGACTATCTGAAACAGATAACTTAAAAAAAAAAAACTTTTCATGGATTCCCTCTTCAACAAGTAATATAGTTTTTTGATTTGTAAATCTCTAGGCTCTAAAATATTATGAAACATTTCCATGATGATCTCTGGGGTCAAAATAGAAAAGGTAACATTTGAAACAAAAAGTCATCGATGATATTTACTTCATGGTCCCCAAATAACGTTCTTTTTGAATAACAAAAATATTTATCTATGAATAATGAAGATAAGAAATTGGCTTAAACGTTAAACTTCGATCTGTACAAAAAGAATTAAGAGATATTAATCATATTGATCATTACAAATGCTATAGGTATTTGTATATTTTATTAAATACTTGAAATTTTAATCAAACAGTTTCAAAACACCTTTTTATACATTTGTGGTTTCACTTGAGCATTCTGATAAAATATATATAAAACTCTCAATTAATTTCAGCAGATTAAAATAGATTCACGTAAAGAGATTCAAATAAACTATTCAAATCATTTACATAACAAATACTTCAGTGACAGGATAAACTTAAGGCAGAAGGGTATCATATCATATAATAAAAGTTGCTTTTACAGATTATGTTATCTTTAAGGACAATTTATTCAGTTGGTGCAAAAATAATTGCCGTTTTTGTCATCACTTTCAATGGGAAAAACCACAATTACTTTTGCATCAACCTAATAATATCTGGACAACATAATGAATTTTTTTTCTTTTATTTAAAAATTTGTTTTACTTAGCACAGGGCTGTAATACTTAGAAATCATCTTACTGCATTAAGAACCATATTGCTGGCCATAAGACATCAACTTGAATAAATTAATTCATTTCCTTGAGTTCCCTATTTATTTACTCTCTAGAAGCTATAGGTGGTCGATTTACTGTGCTAGGTGCATGAAATACAAAGGTAAATAAAGCATGTTCCCAGCCCTCGGGGAGTTTTCAATCACATAAGGATGACATACAAATTTAGAGATTTGTAGAGACAATGTAGTAAGTGCAATCATAAAGATATGCTGAAGGACGCTGCACTGTATTTCATAATCCATGCTTCAGATTCCTTATTTGACAAAAAAGTGAATATTTTTCATAGCAATTTGGAAGGATTTACAAAAGCTGACACCGAATATTACATTTGGAAAAATATTCTTGAGAGAAATAAAAAATGCTGTAATTTTAATTATTATAAACCACCACTCTATACTTACAGTAGAAAAATTCTTTAGTCAGATTCTCTGTATAGATAGGCTGGGCCTACATTTATGCTCATTGTGTCTCATGGGCCACAAACCAAAATTCTCTGATTATCACTGGCACTGGAATTGAAAAAAAAATAGTAATACAAGTTTATATAATTTATTTCAGAAAACCTCCAGGTGCCTCTCACTCTCATGGTGTCTTTTGCAGAGAAGCACTAAGTATTGTTTTTGAGGCCTAATTATGCTTACTGTTGTTTTTGTTGACAAAATTGTTGTTATGATGTTGAAATTTGAATTCTAATCTAGATGTACTGACACACTAAGCACTCTGTATGCTTCTCTTTACTTGATCATATTTTGCTAATTTTATTGATCCAATATGTGATTGAAATATTTTGGGTGTGCAAAAGTTAAATGCGAGTATTTTTATTTTAAAACATTTTGGTCAAAAACTAATTAAAAAGCACGAAATTAGCTGAATTAAATTAGAATGTAAAATTTAATATAAAGGATGAATACATCATGACCACGTGAATTTTTCCCCAAGGAAAAAACACTTCACGTAGTTCATCATATTAACAGATTGAAAAGAAAAATTAATCAACAAAATCCACCTATTCCTTATAAAAACCTCTTAGGAAACTAAAATAACTGCTAAGTTCTTCAAATTGGTAAAGGGAATTTACAGAAAACCTACATCTATCGTTAACAGTCTAAAATGGGAAAAAGCGAATACCTTTCCCGCAACTGGAAAAAAGATAAAGTTGTTCCTTCTCACAGCTTCTATTTAGCATTGTACAGAACGTACTAACTCTTTCAATAAAGACAGGGGGAAAAATCAAGCACATAGAAAAAAAGAAGAAAACTATCTTTACCTGCAGAAGCAATCATCTCTGTAGTAAAAAAAAAAAAAAAAAAAGCGCTATTTTCATGCTTAAGTGTAGCTGTATGATTCATTTGAGTTCATTTTTAATACGGTGGGAGTTTTTTTTTTTAACTTGGATCTATTCATATGTGAGATATTTCTGGACTTTCAATTTAATTCCATTTTTCTATATGCTTACTGCTTATATTTTTGTCAATATGACACTGTGCTGATTACTATAGTTTTATGATAAGTTGGAAATTGGGTGGCATAATATGGGTTGCTCTAGGGCATAAGATACAGTTTTGATATTGTATCAAAAGTTGTTAATATATACAAATTATTGTATTTATAGCTAGAAGTGGAATATTGGAAGTGAAATTCAGTTTAAAGAAAACACCATTTACAATACCTTTTAAATTAGCATCGAAGACCAGTACATTTAAAATTATGAAACATTGCACAAAGAAATTACAAAAGAGTTAAGTTAATGGGGAGATACTCCGTGCTCATTTCTCAAAGACTTGCTATGTTTAAAATGTAATTTCTTCCTAAAATGTTCTATAGATTTCTTGAAATCCCAATCAGAATCACAGCCGGCTTTCTTAAAGTACAAAATAACTTACATACATGAAAAGATGAAGAGCATAGAATAAACAAAACAATTTTTCAAAGGAGGAAGAAAATGGAGAACTTATGCCACCCAATTTCAAACTTATTATAAAACTATAGTAATCAGCACAGTGTAATATTGACAAAAAATATAAGCAACAAGCATATAGAAAAATGGAATTAAATTGAAAGTCCAGAAATATCTCATATATAAATAGATTCAAGTTTTAAAAAAAACTCCCACCATATTAAACATGAACTCAAACGAATCATACAGCTAAATTTAAGCATGAACATTTGAATAATATAGAAAAAATGTTTAGTGATACTAGGTTAGGCCAAACTTCTTTGCTACAAATAATGGAATTATAAAATAAAAATATTAAGGTTTCAAGAAAATTAGAACTCTTTGCTCTAATAAACACACTAATAAGAAAATAAGACACAAATCACAGAGTCGAAAAAATACTGGCAAAAAGTATATGCAATAATGAATTTGTATGCAAAATATGTTAAAACATTTTTACAACTCAGTAATACCACAAGCAACCTAATAAAGAGGAACAAATTTGAACTAGCGCAACAAAGTAGGTTCATAAACAGAAAAGAAACACATGAAAAGATACATAAAATTATTACTATTAAAACAATGCAAATTAAACAGTAACAATAATTTGGGAGTGCCTACTCACTAGGATTGTTAAAATTGAAAAGACTGACACTATCAAGCAGTGTCAAAGATGTGAAACAACTGGAAATTGCATACATTGTTAGTGAAAAGGCAGGATGACACAACTTTGTAAAAAAAAAAATCTGTTTCTTATAAAGTGAAAAATCCATTGTAATTGTAGTTAATGTAGAACTGATGACTATACAAAATACCATAAAAATAAAGGTGACCTAAAACAAGAAAAGTAATTGTAGGCCCATTCAATAATCAATGCTTATGTTTATAATCAGTAGGCGCCTTTCCTTCCAGCAACTCAGGAACGTGGCTGTTTTTCATCTGTTGGATCTGCCAATGTCTAGGGCTTTTGTATCCTTCACTGATTCTGTGCATTCAGGCAACATATGAAGGAAGAAAAAGTGTGACAGCTTGCTTCTGCCATCATTTGATTTACTTGATGATATGGTAGGACCTAACTACAAGGGATGCTAGAAAAATGTAATGTAACCATGTTCCCATGATGTAGAGGAAGAGTTTTGATGAATCCTTCACAGTATATAGATCACTATTATAAAATGTACATAATCTCTGAATAGAAACATACCCATGGAATCATTTTCTTTTATTTTCCTAATGCATAAATATTATCCAATTAAATACTGCATTATAGAGGTTATAGAAAATAACATAAAGACATATTTTATATATTATATGACAAAGGCCAATTTTCACTTCTGGATCACAAGTAATTAGCTATACAACTGGTAGTTAGACATCAATACATTGCTGTGTTTCTTATGACCATCTGTCAATCCTTAGTAATCATGTGTATTACTTTTGAGTCACACCAGGCTAAATTCTAAGCCAGCAACTGAGTTAAGAGTTAGCTATGAGAAGGGAAAATAAATGATTTACTTTTTACAGCAAAATTCATATCCTTAAATATAAAATAGTTACAAAAGGGAAAAAATATGAGTAGCTATCTTTAAAAAAGCCTATATATACCTGAAAGCTTTTATGTGCTTTTCAAAATTTTTTACAAAAATATATAAATAGGCCAGGCATGGTGGCTCATGCCTGTAATCCCAGCACTTTGGGAGGCCGAGGTGGGCAGATCACGAGGTCAGGAGATCAAGACCATCCTGGCTAACACGGTGAAACCCCGTCTCTACTAAAAATACAGAAAATTAGCCGGGGGTAGTGGTGGGCGCCTGTAGTCCCAGCTACTCAGGAGGCTGAGGCAGGAGAATGGTGTGAACCCGGGAGGCGGAGCTTGCAGTGAGCCGAGATCATGCCACTATACTCCAGCCTGGGCCACAGAGTGAGACTCCGACTCAAAAAAAAAAAATTATATATATAATTTTAAAGATAGAGGTCACTGTTATTTAACTTAAAACTTTAGGAGGCATTTAAAAAAGTTTTTATTTCCAGATATTTGTAGATTCACATGCAGTCATAAAAAACAATACAGAGAGATCTCAAATATTCTTTACCCAGTTCTCCCAGTGGTAACATCTTGCAAAACTGTAGTGCAATACCACAACCAGGACTCTTCATGTTGCATATTTACATGATAACCACATTCTCTTCCATCCATCCCTACTGTTTTTCTAGCAACTACTAATATGTCTTCAATTTCTAAATTTTTTCGTTTCAAGATAGTTATGTAAATGGAACTATATAATATGTAATAGTTGGCATTTTTTTCACTCAGCATAATTCCATAAAGAGATACAAGACAAGACAAGACAATACAGTACAGTACAATACAATACAATACAATACAGAGATGCAATACAATACAAGAAAACAAATCAATAGATAAAATGGCAACCCTAAATTCTATGTCCTCAGTGACATATCTTTAAAATACTTTAAACAATAATGGACAGAATGGAAGGAGAAATAGACAAATCTACAATTATGTTCAAAGCTTTTAAAACACTTATTTTATTTTAGTTACTGAGACAGCAAGCAAGCAAAAAGATAGAATATGGGAGATTTGCAATTAATAAACTTGACATAATTAATATTTTTAGAATGTACGTCCAACAACTGTAGAATACATATTCTTTTCAGGTGCATGTAAAACAGCCACAAAATAGAATATGTCTTAGTCTTCAAAGGAAATTAAATTTTACAAAAAGTAGAAATCATTCAAGTATTTTCTCTCACTTCATTGGAATTAAAATAGAAAATAGTAATTAAAAGTTAATTAGAAACTGCTTAAATATGTGAAAATTAAGCAACAAACATAAAAAAGCCTATGATTCTACGAACTAGAAAAGAGAAATTTTTATAGTAATTAAAATGTGACAATAACATTTTGAGATTAAGCTAAAGGAGTTGGTGAAAGGGAAATTTATACATACAAATACACAAATCAGAAAAATAGAAAAGTTTAAAATCAACCTTGTTTAAAGGAAATACAAAATTATACAATTATTTTAGATAAAGACTGGAAAAAGTAAACAATAAATATGTGAATAGAAATCAGTTAACTGTGATTTCTACTTCTGGTCATGTTATTGTCCTTCTATCATAAAAACTGGGCACTATATATGAGAAAGCAGTTTTCTGGCATCAGGCTACATGCAGCACAGAACTGTGATTCCAGAATAACATGGAATCCAATTAGGTAACTAAGCTTTTCTTTTGTGGAAGTACATTCTGGACAGTAAGGTGAGAAGACTGAACCAAGTAAAGTGTCTTGGTATTGCACAGTTGATTCAAACAGACTGGAGTTTGAGGATGGGAGAGCTTGAATTTATAGGGAAGAATATGGGAAAGGTGGGAGCTACTCTGAGATGCAGCTTCAGAAACCTGCATAAGGATCTGCTTAAATCTGTTACGAAAGAATTATCTGTGCAAGTGTAATTTGAAATCCAGCAGGCCAAGCAGATTATTTCTGAGGAGCTATGAGCTCAACAATTTTTTTTTAATACTTTAAGTTCTAGGGTACATGTGCACAACGTGCAGGTTTGTTACATATGTATACTTGTGCCATGTTGGTGTCCTGCACCCACATCAGGTATAACTCCCAATGCCATCCCTCCCGCCTCCCCCCTCCCCATAATAGGCCCCGGTGTGTGATGTTGTCCTTCCAGAGTCCAAGTGATCTCATTGTTCTCAACAATTTTAAGAGCCTCCCAGAGCTGGAAGACTCTTGAGTTCCTGTAAATCATTGTGGAGAGCCCTCATGAAACACCCAGGCTGTTCAACAGGGACTCCAGATAACTCAGGTCTTAGCAGAGCTAGATTAGCCCTGGAGAAAAGGCTACTTTAAACCTTCCCTAACAAAATTTGAAAACAAAGCTTATAATTATTGAATTGATCCACAAGTTACTTAACTCTGTTCCTAAAAAAATCAATATTCTTTAAAAGAAGACCATAAAATCCAAGTGTTAAAGTTAATGATGCAGGAGCACAGGATCATAACCAGGAGAAAGGTCAGACAACAGAGATAGGTCAGAGAGGATAGAGTTGACGGAATTGTAAAATAAGGACTCTAAAAGAACTGATATTTAATATAAACATGCACAAGTATTTGGAGGACAAAAGCATGAATGTGTTGAAAAGGCACAGAACGTTTTGTAAAATCCTGTGACAGATGAAAAATACAATCTCTCAAATGAAAACCTCGACTGATGAAATTAATAACAGATAAAACAGAGTAAGAAAAAGAAAGATGTTTGAGCTTAAAAACATAGAAAATATCCCAAATGACTCAGAGAGAGTAAAATACTGAAAAAAGTTAACAATGATCTTATATTAGTCTGTTTAATACAATCATGCATTGCTTAATGAAGGGATACGTTCTGAGAAATGCATCCTTAGGCGATTTTGTCACTGTATAAACACTGTGCACTCAGGCAACAATACATTTACAAATAATATTGTTTACTTCAATAATAAATTAACAATAGCTTGCTGTAATATTTTTACTTTATAAACCAGTTTTTTTTTAATTTTTTGACTCTTCTGATACTGCTTAAAACACAAACACATTGTAGAACAACACAAAATGTTTTATTTCTTCATATCTTCATTCTATAAGCATTTTTAAATTTTAAAATTTATTTAATTTTGTTTTTACTTGTTAAACATTTGTGTTAAAAGCTAAGACACAAACATGCATATTAGCCTAGGCCTACACAGGATCAGAATCATCAAGATGTCACTATGTGATAAAAATTTTTCATCTCCATTATAATCTTATGGAACCATCTGCATATGTGTGGCCTGTCATTGCCTAAAACATGTGACACATGAATGCATATGTGAAATTTGAGTCACAGTGAGTGTGTTAAAAAAATGCATTTAAAGATACACTGTAAATTTTTACCAAATTTGATGAAAACCAGAAATCTTGAAGTCAATGAACACCGAATAGATTAAACACAAAGGAAACTATAGCAAGGTACATTATTATCAAATTGTGTAAAAACAAGTAAAAGCAGCCAGAGAGGAAATAAAAATAAGATATAGAGAAATAAATGTAAAAATAAGAAACAAAACAAGCCAGAATATTATGGAATATTTTGAAAGTGCTAGAAGAAAAGACTTACTACCTACATTCCATATTGACAAAACATATCCTTCAAAATTAAAGGAGGCATAAATACTTTTTGTTTAAACTAAACTTTTTTTTAGAATGAGTCACTAGCAGATCTAAACTACAACAAATAAAATAATAATTTCCTTAGGGAAAAGAAAAGCATATCAAGTAGAAACTTGGAAGGATGTGGGAACAACAAATATTTAGATAAACTGAAGAAATGTACTTCTCATTAAAAAAATTTATCACAAAGTACTGTTTAAAAATAAGATCTATTAGAATATATTGGGAGGTTTGTAACATACATGAAAATAAAAATATTTGAGAAAACTGCACAAAGAATGGGGTGAGAAGTATCCTGGTGTAAAACTCTTACACATTGTGCTTGAATTGGTATAACATTACATGGAGGTCAGCTATAATAAATTAAAGCTGCATTTTAAAACTCTTATAGTATAGGTACGGAAACTTTTCCATAAAGGATCAGATAGTAAATATTTTACACTTGTGGGTCATCCATTCTCTGTGTCGGCTTCTCAACTATGGCATCAAATAGCAGCCTTAGACAATTACACTGACAAGGTAAATGAATGTGTTTGGTATGTTCCATTGAAACTTAGTTTGTAAATAACTGATACCTCAAGGCCATAATGTCCAACCACTGCTGTAAAGTAATGACTAAAAATTTCAATCAAATGTTTGAAATCATAAATCAACAGAAGAGATTAAAATTATAAATTTAATTCATAAAATGTAACGTGTTAAATCAGATTAAAGGGTACAAACAGTAAGCAAATAGCAAGTTGATAGACTTAAGCCCTATAATATTGATGGCTTTATTACATGTAAACGACCTAAACACTCAAATTAAAACATAGTGATTATTAGACTGAATAAAGAAACAAGGCCCAATCATACACTGTCTACAAAAAAGAAAAAAGGAAAAGAAATCTCGTTTTAAATATAAGGATACAGAGAGGTTAAAATAAAAGCATGAAATACCTAATAAAAAGAAATTATAATTCCAGTTCCCATATTAATTTCAGACAAAATCATATTTAAACGAAGAGCATTGCCAAGGATGTAAATATTTCCTAATGATAAAGGAATCAGTATATCCTGATGACAAAACAGTTCTAATTATGTATAAATGCATGTAATAACTAAACTTCAAACCATTTGAAACAAAAAGAACTGAGAGAAAAAAGCGACAAATCTGAAATTAGATTTGGAAATCTTAATAGTTTTTTCCCAGTACTTAATAGTATAACTAAAATGAAATGTATTAAGCTTATAGAAGATTTGAACAATGCTACTATAATTGATATTTACAGGACCCTTCATTCAGTGACACCAGAATACTTATTCTTTTCAGATGCACATAAGACATTTGCCAGAAAACCCCAACAAACAAACAAAACATAAAATGAGCAAAAGGAAGTTTTTGTCTGTACAGATTCAAATCATAAACAGTATGTTGTCCAATTAAAAAATAGTTAAATTAAGAAATCAATGAGAGTGAAACCTTATTTGAGGAAGAATCATCAGATAGTTGGAGACTAAATAACACATTCCTAAATAGCATATGACCAAGAAAAAGTAAGAAGGATAATTAGAAAATAGTTTGAAATAAAATTAAAAACAATTATACAACATATCAAAAATCATGAGGTGTAGCTATAGCAGAGCTTAGAAAATTTTTTTATAACTTTAGATGCTCATATTTGACAAGAACAAAATGATCTAAAGTCAATAATACAAGTTTTCACCATAAGGAGATAGAGAAAGTAGTGAAAATTAATCTCTTAATAATAAAAGAAAAATATAGAGACGAGTAGAATTTAATAAAATAGAGATGGAAAAATAATATCAATGAAATCAGAAGCTTTTCTGTTTCTTAAAGATTAATAAAATTGATAAACTTCTTGATCATGAACAAAGGAGGAAATCACAAACTGCCAATGTCAGGAAGAGCTATTATAAATATTAAGTGGATAAGAATGAAACACAGTTGACCCTTGAACAACGTGGGGATAAGGGAAACCAACATGTCACACAGTTGAAAATTCATATATAACTTTTGACTCCCCAAAATTTTAGCTACTTGACTGGAAGCCTTACCAATAACATAAACAGTTGATAGACACATAATTCATTTATTACATGTATTATATACTGTATTCATGTATTACATACTATATTCTTACTATAAAGTAAGGTCGAGAAAAGAAAATATTAAGAAATAAAGAAGAAAAAATAGGTTTACCATTAATTAAGTGGAAGTAGATCATCACAAAGGTCTTCATCTTGTTGTGTTCATGTTGAGTGGGTTGATGAGAGGAAAGAGGAGAGGTTGGTATTGTTGTCTCAGGGATGGTAGAGGCAGAAAAGGTGGAGAGGGTAGAAGGAGAGGAATGAGAGGTAGAAGAGGCAGGCATACTCTTTACAGAATTTTAAGAAATTACATTACATTTTCTGAGTTTTTGCTTTTTCTTTTCTCTAAAAATGTTTCCATTTGGTACCTATCTTTCTTCTATTGGTGGTTTAGTTTGAGTGCCCCTGTCTTAGAAGGGTCCATGTCATAAGAGACATCAAAAGCAGTCACAAACAATCAGAACTCTTCTTCCAGATTGCCTCAAGTCAATGTGCTTTTAGAACTGTTTCTTCTACATCTTCTTCCTCATCATTTGGCACTGATTTGGAAGCACTCACCTCCATCATGTTATCATCTGTTATTTACACTGATGTGGTGTCTATTATTAGCTCTTGAATTTCTCCAAGATCCGTATTCTGACACTCTTCATCTCCCACCTTTTATTTTTTGCCATATCCACAATCTTTTTCATAATTTCTTTGATTGGCTCTGTTTTAAATCCTATGATGTCATGCACAACATCTGGACAGAAATGTATTATTTTGGGATTGACGGCTTTCAAGACTTTTTCTATAACAACAATGGCGTATTCAATGGTGTAAGTCTTCCAGACTTTCATGATGTTATTCTCCCTACTGGAGTTATTTTCCATAACATCGATGATCCTTTACATAGAGTATTATGTGTAATAAGATTTAAAGGTCCTTATGACCCCCTGATCTAAGGCTGAATTAGAGATGTATTTGACACAAATAGATGGCTTCCATGCTTTCAGTGTTGAATTCATGGGGTTCTGCCCTGCCAGGGGCATTGTCCAATACTAAAAGAACTTTAAAATACAGTCCCTTACTGACAAGGTAGTCCTTGACTTCTGGGACAAAGTACTACTGAAACCAATCCAGAAGAAGCATTTCCATTGTCAAGGCCTTATAACTGTACAACCACATCAGCTGGCTTCAAAAGTCAGATGTTAGCAGCTTTATGCATAAGGGTAGTTGTGATCATATTTCCAATAACTTATTCTGTTATTTTGCATTTACACAAAATAACAGAGTAAGCCTATCCCTTCCTACCTGAAATCCTGGTGCGCAACTCTCTTCCTTACTAATAAATACCATTCAGGGCATTTTTTTCTAGAATATGGCACTTTCATCTGCATTAAAAACCTGTTCATGCAGATATCTTTTTTCCTCAATGATTTTCTTAATGTCACCTGGAAACTCTTCTGTTGTCTCTTGGTCTGAAGAAGCTGTTTCTCCTGTTATTTTGACATTGCTTAAGCAAAACCTCTTTCAAAAATTATCAAACTGTACTTTGCTGACATTAAATTATCCAGATTTAGATCTTTTACCATCCTTCTGCTTTGAATTGTCTTATAATGACTTTGCCTTTTCTTGAGTCATATTAGAGTCTATAGTTATGCCTTTCTTACAGCAAACCTGCACCCACATAAAAGCTGCATTTTTAATACAAGATTTAAAAAGTATTTTTCAAAAAGTATAAGATTTTTGTGCCTGCTGGTGTAGCTGTAGTGATGGCTTCACAAATGTCCTTTCTTTTTTATAATGATTTTTACATGGAATTAATTTTCTGGAAATGGCGGGTAACCACAGCTGCAGACTTCAGTCCGTGGTCCATAATAAGCAACTCAACTTTTTCTTGTAATGTCATGACTTTTCTCTGCTCCTTGGGAATATTTCCAGCATCTCTGTTAGCACTTCATATAAGTCCCATTCTGTTAGTCAAGATTTACAATATTACACTAAAAATGAATTTTTTAAATACATGAGAAAAACGAGATACAACTTTTTACAGACATACACAGTTTACTGAAGAAATGAACTGCTCATGCAGAGATGACTAGCACCACAGGCATTTTAAACAGATACTGGCAATCATAGCAGCAGGCAATAGACACATTCCTAGGGAGACAGGGATGGGTCCCTAGTGAAACCTGACCTTCAAACCAAAATCAGCTGGAAGCCTGAAAACTAAGCTGCCAGTTACAGGTGGAGTAGCGACCGGAGCGAAAACTTCCTCAGTGCCTTTTAGCCAATCACATCATGCTTTTTCGAGGCCTGCCCATGGACCAGTCAGCATGCACTCCCCCATTTTAAGCCCATAAAAATCCTGGGCTCAACCTCACGGATGGCTAACCACTTTCAGGCCCCATCTCACACAGAGGGCTTTCAGGTCCTCTCTTGCTGCCCAGAGCTTTTCTGTCACTCAATAAAATTCTTCACTGCCTTGTGGACCCTCTGGTTCCCACATACCTCATTCCTCTTGGTTGTGGGACAATAACTCAGAACTCACCAAGTAGTGGGTGCCAAAAAAGCTGTAAAATTCTTGCTTGCCAGGCTACGGGAGTGAAAAAACTCACTGGGCACCACACACCCGTTTGCCGAGCTGCAGGTGAACTGCAGGCAAGCTGCGGGTGGCAGGAACAAATGAGAGCTGTAACACTTCCTGGAGGCTCAGACCTCAGGACTCGCCAAGCGAAAGCTGTAACACCTCTTGGGGCTCCGTGCTTGCTAGCATCTCGGAGTTATCGGGTGCTGCTGAATCCCCCTCATCCAGACACTGGCGCTCAAGCTGGAACCGGTCATGGCATGCATGGATCAGCTGTGGGCTGAGTGCAGTGCTTCAGCAGGTAGAGGATCCTGGCTGGCAGCACAAGCCAAGTGCAGCCTGCCAGGCTGAATGGGTGGAGCAAGCCCAGCAGGCCCAAGCAAAGCCCAGGCAGGGAAGCAGCATCAGAAGAATCCTATGTCAGCCAGTCACGGTGACCCACGCCTGTAATCCCAGCACTTTGGGAGGCCGAGGCGGGTGGATCACAATGTCAGGAGTTCAAGACTAGCCTGGCCAAGATGGTGAAACCCTGTCTCTACTAAAAATACAAAAAAAATTTAGCTGGGCATGGTCGTGGGTATCTGTAATCCCAGCTACTCAGGAGGCTGAGGTAGAGAATTGCCTGAGCCCATGAGATGGAGGTTGCAGTGAGCTGAGATAACGTCACTGAGCTGAGATAGCGCCACCGCACTCCAGCCTGGGCGACAGAGCGAGACTACATCTCGGGGGGAAAAAAAAATCCCATGTCATTTCTAGGGGCTTTTCCAGGATTGTCAGAAGAGTAAGAGTGAATCTCTCTCATTTTTATTTCTGAAGCTTCTTGTCCTAAGAATTTTTTTCCCCAAAAACAGATAAAGCACCCGGCTCTGTCAGCCAGTTAAGAGCTAATGGCACAGCTGCAGAACACAAGCTTGCTGGAGAGAACTTTGTCAACACTCCGCCATCGCCCTTGGGTGTTGGGAATGTTGGCTTTGTTCCAATCCAGCTTCCCTTCACGGAGGTCTAGCCATCTGTGGGAGGGGAAGGAGGTCCTGGGGCAATTGTGGGTATTTGGCTGAAGCTGTACCACGGTGTTATCCAAAGGCCCCTGGACTGGCTCCAGTCCCTGACAGTCCACTAGGGTGTTGGCACTAGGACCTCCAGTCTTTTCTATGGCATTTTTCTTCTTTCTTTTTAGGCTGTCATGGCTCCTATCTCTTTTTTATATGCAATGATAAGGGTTTTGTTGCAAACCAGAGAGAGAAAAATAATATAACTGAGTAGCATGTGTACTTGGCTTAGTCATCAGCAGTGTAATTTAGAACAACGTGGTTTCTGTCTATTCTTTGAAGCAAGGAGTATGTAATGATTGACAGTTTTTTTTTCCCTGTTGAAGAAACCCAGTAGCATAGGACAATAGGTTATTTCCTCCAGGCATGTTCCATCTCCTGCATTTAAGGTTTTTCTTTTTTCCAACATGTCGGGAGTCAACATAGTCCTGTGAATACAGCAGGCTTTTCTATGCAAGGGATTAGTTTTTTCCTCTTTGGAGGCATCTTATTAGGCCAGATCCCCAATTCCAGAGACTCCTTTTCTTTCCTTTGTTTGAGGAGGATCTGGCTTCACAATTTCACTTCAGCATCACTGCAGTGTATTTTCCAAGCTTTGGTTTGGAACCTTAGAAAGAAAAGTAGATCCGAGGGACCCAGAGGCAGTTGACAGCAGAAGGCTAGGGCACAGCATAGGTAAGTGCAACTATCCCTACCAATTAGGCCTTACTGCTCGTGGGTGGAGGACACACATTCATGGGTGGCACCTCTAGTGGCCACCAGGACTCAGGAAAGGAAAAGAGAGAAGAAAGGAAGGGATACCTTCTTTTCTCTCCCTCACATACCACAGGTTTTCACTGGAGGAGAGAAAGGAATTAAGGGATGCCTTTTCCCTGCTGTCTCTCAGATGGTTAATGATATGGTTTGGCTGTGTTCCCACCCAAATCTCATCTTGAATTCCCACGGGTTGTGGGAGGGACCCAGTAGAAGCTGATGAATCACAAGGGCAGGTGTTTCCATGCTGTTCTCGTGATAGTGATTAAGTCTCAGGAGATCTGATGATTTTAAAAAGGGGAGTTTCCCTGCACAACCTCTCTTCTCCTGTCTGCCGTCATGTGAGACACGCCTTTCACCTTCCACCGTGACTGTGAGGCCTTCCCAGTCATGGAAACTGTAAGTCCATTAAACCTCTTTCTTTGTAAATTGCCCAGTCTCAGATATGTCTTTATCAGCCGTGTGAAAACGGACTAATACAGGTAACAAACCATCTTTAGCCTTTACACTCCTCTTGAGTGCATCCTGAATCACTGAAACTCCTTTGAGCCTCAGACACTGGAAAAAAAGAAAGAAAGAAGAAAAATCACCTCATATTCCTTTGCCCAAAAGTTTGGCTGAATTATGATTTGCAGGAAGAACAGGCCTGGCCTCCAGAGGGGAGCATTAATTTCAAAGCTATTCTGCATCTGGACCTTTTCTGTAAACGTGGAGGAAAATCATATGAGGTCCCATATGTGCAGGCTTTCTTTGCCTTGCAGGGTAATCCTGACCTTTGCCAATGTTGTAGGATTGATTCAGCCCTCCTAGCAACCATCTCAGGAGAGGCTGCGAAGGGCAATTCTAAGGGATTAAGGAAGCAAACCCCAGAGATGCCTCCAGTGGGAGAGTCAGCTCCCTCCAGTCCTGTTCCTCCTGGTCCACTCCATCCTCCTTATCGAAGTTCTCTCTCAAGCTTGCTACATCCTAAAAATCCTCATGTTAGGCACATTCCAGTCTCACTCCTTCCCCTATAAGAAGTGCCTGGGGAATATGCTCCCATTAAAGTGCAGGTTTCCTTTTCTTTACAGGACTTAAGGCAAATTAAGGGGGATCTTAGCAAGTTATCAGATGACCCTGACAGGTAGATAGAAGTTTTCCAGGATTTAACCCAAGTATTTGAACTCTCATGGAAGAATGTTATGTTACTTTTGAATCAAATCCTGATGACTGCTGAGAAGCAGGCTGCCCTACAAGTGGCAGAGAATTTGGGGGATGAGTCTTGTATCTCATAAAGTATCAGGGAAGGGGGTGAGTCTTATCCAGTTGGAAGAATAGCTGTAGCATTGGAGGACCCTAAATGGAACCCCAGTGATTAAATGGGAGAATGGAAGAGAAAACACTTTCAGGTGTGCATATTGGAGGACTTACAAAGGACTAGAACTAAGCCTCCCAATTACTCCAAATTATCCATGACAGACCAGGGATTAGATGAGAATCCCACTGTTTTCCTGGAAAGACTAAGAGGAGCGTTGGTAAAGCATAACTCTCTATCTCCTGATTCTGTCGAGGGACAACTATTTCTAAAGGATATGTTTATTACTCAGGCAGCCCCTGATACCAGGAGGAAGCTGCATATACAGGCCAGGGAACCATGCAGTACTTTAGAGAACCTCCTGAAAGTGGTCGCCTTGGTCTTTTACAATAGGAATCAGGAGGAGGCCTGAGAGAGGAGATACAAGAAAAAGGCAGAGGCTCTAATGGCCACCTTGCAGGCTCACAAGCCCCAGAATCACTGAGATGCACCTGTTAACTGCCACAGATATGGTAAGCCAGGGCACTTTAGGAAGGACTGCCCAGGCAGCATGAGGAAGCCACCTTGGCCCTGTTAAACCTGCAATGGAGACAACTGAATGGTAGACTGTCCCTGGAAATGCAGGTCACCAAGTCCAGAGCCAGTCTCCCAAATGGTCCATCAGGACTGATGGACCCTGGGACCCCTCTCTCCAGCTCCAATGGTTCAGACGTCCATTACCATCCAGGAGCCCTAGCTTATTCTGACCATCAAAGGGAGGAAGGCAGAACTCCTCCTTCATACCTGAGCAGCCATTTATCTACTCCTTTCCAATCTGGGCCTCCCCTCCTCTCTTAGCATAGCCATGAGGGATGTCTCAGGAAAGCCTTTAACCCAATATTCTTCCCAACCCCTTAGTTGTAACTGAGGAGACCTCTTGTTTACCCATACCTTTTTAATCATGTTTGAAATCCCATCTCCTCTGTTGGTCAGGGGTATTCTGGCCCATATGGGCTAGGTCCAGGGACCCCTACTCTGTGCAGCCTCAGGACATGGTGCCCTGTGTTCCAGCTGCTTCAGCTCCAGTGGTGACTAAAAGGGGCAAAGCTCAGGCTGTGGTTTCAGAGGTTGCAAGCCCCAAACCTTGGCAGCTTCCACAAGGTGTAAAGCCTGTGGGTGCACAGAAGTTAAGAATTGAGGTTTGGGTACCTCCCTCTAGATTTCAGAGGATGTATGGAAATGCCTGGATGTCCAGGCAGAAGTTTGCTGCAGTGCAGAGCCCTCATGGAGAACCTCTGCTAGGGCAGAGCAGAAAGGAAATGTGGGGTTAGAGCCCCTATGCAGAGTCCCCACTGGAGCACTGCTTACGGGAACTGTAAGAAGAAGGCTACCAGCCTCCAGACTCAAGAATGATAGGTCCACTGACAGTGTGCCCTGTATGCCTGCAAAAGCTGCAGACAATGAACACCCACTCATGAAAGCAGCCAGGAGGGAAACTGTACTCTTCAAAGCCATGGAGGCACAGCTGTGGGAACCCACCTCTTGCATCAGCATGACCTGGATGTGAGACATGGAGTCAAAGGAGATCATTTTGGAACTTTATGGTTTAATAACTGCCCTATTTGATTTTGGACTTGCATGGGGCTTTAAACCCCTTTGTTTTGGCCAATTTTTCCCATTTAATGAGTGTATTTACCCAATGCCTGTATCCCCATTGTATCTATGAAGTAGCTAACTTGTGTTTGATTTTACTGGCTCATGAGTGGAAGGTACTTTCCTTGTCTCAGATGAGACATTGCACTAGGACTTTTGAATTAATGCTGGAATGAGTTAAGACTGGGGAACTGTTGGGAAGGCATGACTTTTTGAAATTTGAGGATATGGCATTTGGGATGGGCCAGGAGCAGAATGACATGGTTTGGCTGTGTCCCCACCCAAATCCCATAATACCCATGTGTCTTGGGAGGGACCCAGTGGGAAGTGATTTGATCATGGGGGCAGTTTCCTCCATGCTGTTCTCATGATAGTGAGTGAGTATCACAAGAAGTTATGGTGTTATAAGTGTATGGCATTTCACTTGCTTGCACTCACTCTCTCTCCTGCTGCCCTGTGAAGAGGTGCTTTCTGCCATGATTGTAAGTTTCCTGAGGCCTCCACAGCCTTGTGGAACTATGAGTCAATTAAACCTCTTTCCTTTATCAGTTACCCAGTCTTGGGTATTTCTTCATAGCAGCATGATAACAGACTAATACAGAACCTGTCACTCCCTAAATCCAGTCTCATTCCTCCCAGAGGAAGCTGGGAAACTTAAACATGCCCATTTCTTGAATGGGGCTCAATCTTAGCAGTGTTGTTTTTTGTAGTTACTGTTTGTCTGTTTGTTTGTTTTAAAGGCCCTGGGCTCTGACATCACGGTTGTTAGTCTGACCTTCTAAGTCATTCTCTCTTTTATATTAGAAGTAGCACATGTTTGATGCGAGTAGTTTGGGGTTTCAAAGGCATCTTTTCATTTTGGCTTTCAGTCCAAGAAGGTTTAGTTATTTTTAAAAACTTAAGATCATTATGGAAATCAATGTAGTATATACTCTTAGACAAATTGCATGCCCCAAATCTCACTGAAATAAACAGTTGTCTACTGTGGGCTCCAGACAGGCTGTTTTGACAATAGTCTTAGGATTATTAGGAGGCCTATAGTGTAGCAGAAGGATCAATGAAGCAGACCTTTACAGTTATGGAAGACCTTATGTCTGTTTCTAGTGTATATTTCTTGAAAATATTTTGCTAAATTTATTTCTAAATATTTTATTTTTAAATGTAATTGTACATGTTTTTGTTTTGTTAATTTAATTTTTCAACTGATAATTTCTAGCATATCTCTATATGATTTTTTGATAAAATCATATTATATCCTGCAGCTTTGCTCAATCACTTATAATTCCAGTAGCTATTTTTAGATTTTGTAATGACATAATTATGCATTCTGCAACTAGAAGCGGTATGTGTAGAAGCTAATACTTGTTTTTTTAAAGTGGTTCCTAGAGAAATCGTTTTCAGTATTTTAACATTAGGTACAGTATTAGCTATAGTATTTTATAGAAACTTTTTATCAGGTTGAAGTTTCCTTCTGTTCCTAACTTTAAGATAGTTTTCATCTGAAATTGACCCAAAATTTTGTTACAGTTTTTATCTATGCATTTGGTAATCATGTCTTTCTACCTGATTCTATTTACATGGTGAAACCAGTGAATCTGATTTTCCAATGTTAAACTTTTATTTAAGGGAATAACTCAACTTGGGTTATAAAATAATATTCCCTTAGTATATTGTTGAATTTGACTTGCTAGGACATTTTATGAAGATGATGTCTATATTCATTATGAATATTGACATATGATTATAATGCCTTTATTTTTGGTAGCAGAGGGATGCTGGCATCATATAGTGATTTGATAAGTACTTCCTCCTCTTCTGTTTTCTGAAATAATTTGTTTGTATTTAGTATTATGTGTTACTTAAATATTTAAATGAATTTACCAGTGAAGCCATTGGGCCTTTTGTTTTCTTTGGTGAAGTATCTAGTTATGAATTAATTGTCTAATTTGAATGTATTTATTCATATTAATTATTTCTATTTTATCTTAATCTGTTTTGATTTCCTTTAAAATAGTAGTCTATGTCATCCAATTTATCAAATTTATTAAAATCAAATTGTTTAAAATACAGTTGACTCTTTAACAATATTAGTTTGAACTGTATGAGTCCACTTATACAGAAATATTATACAGAAATATTTTTTATTAAAAATATTTGTATTAGTCCATGCTCACACTGCTATGAAGAAATACTTTAGACTGGGTAATTTACAAAGGAAAGAGTTTAATTGACTCACAGTTCTGCATTGTTCGGGAGGCCTCAGGAAACATACAATCATGTGGAAGGCAAAGGAGAAGTGGGCACCTTCCTCACAGGTCAGCAGGACAGAATTAGTGAAGGAAGGGAGATGCCAGATCCTTATAAAACCATCAGATGTCCTGAGACTCACTCATTTTCACAAGAATAGCATGGGGGAAACCACCCCCATGATTCAGGTACCTCCACCTGGTCCCACGCTTCACATGTGGGTATTATATGGATTAAAATTCAAGGTGAGATTTGGGTAGGGACACAGCCCGACTACATCAAGATTGGAAAATGTTTTTGAGTTCTGTGACAATTTGAAAAAACTTACAGATGAATCGCCTAGCCTACAAATATCAGAAAATAATAAGAAAAAGTTAGGAATGTCACGATTGCATAAAATATACATCGATACTAGTCTATTTTATCATATGCTACCATAAAAAGATACAAATCTATTATAAAAAGTTAAAATGTATCAAGACTTTTGCACAGAACCACTTAAAGATTGTACCTGATGCCACTGGCAGCCAAGAGGAATGTAAATATGCAGTATTAAATTATAACTATATAAAATTAACTGTAGTACACACTGCATTACTGTAATCACTTTATAGCCACCTCCTGTTGAGCTTATGATGCTGACACAGGATTATTTTGGTGCCGCTTTACCAGTCAGATATCTCTACAGCCAGCAGCTCCTCTGTCCAGGCTTGACTTAGAAGGTCAGACTAACAGCCATGATGCCAGAGCCCAGGGCCTTTAAACAAACCAACAAACAACAACAACAAAAAAACAACACTGCTAGGATTGAGCCCCATTCTAGAAATGGGCAAGTGTGGTTAGCTGGATTTCAGAACTGCTACAGAACAGTGACTGCTATTTGCTGTCTACTTTCTCCTCCATCATTCTTTTGAAAGAAAGTGAATCTACTTGTTTTTGTATGCCTGTTCCCATCATTGTAAGTTGGATAGCATCTATACTTAATTCATAGGTTTTAAATAGGGAGGACTTGCATTCAAAAGTCAGTCTGATGAACCACACCTGAGGACCAACTCAGGTTCAAATTTACACATTAACCTCATGCATATGTTGAGAACCTAAACTTTTAGATAACATTGCACATGGTGTAGTGAGACAGGCTTTGACTGAGAGGTTGCATGCATTTTCCATGTAGGTGGATGTAAAGTGTCATGCAAATTCCATTTTTCAAAGATGTGCATCACAATATATATTCCAGTACTTCTTAAAATATGGCATTGCCACTACTTCTTAATTAGTAATGTGAATGTCACCTCATCTTGAAACAAGGGCTCACCTTTGTGACTGTCTTGATCAGTATATTACAGTAGATATACGCTATATGGTTTTAAACACTAAGTCATAAAAATTTCATGCATTCTACCTTTTTGGGGGATCTTCACTACTAAAACCCAGGGAAGATGTCTCGAGAAAGCCAAAATGCCATAAGGAATGGCATCTTGTAAGTGTTTTGGCAGATAGCCCCAGAGAGGTTCTTGCTGAAAGTCAGCAATTATCATCAGATATGTGAAGTGAACACATTTTCAGCTGCTTTATCCCTCAATTGTCAAGACATACTAACTTCTAATTTGCCCCAGATGATACCATGTAGCAAAGGGAAAAGCTGTCTATGTCAAGTTTATTCCAATTGCAGATTCATTAGCAAAATAATTGTTGTTTTTGCTTTAAACCACTAAGTTTGTGGTAGTTTAATAGACAACAATTGGTAACTAGAACATATGGGTAATAGTTAATAGTAGCAATTCATATCCCTGGTGAATTGAGAAGGTGTCCTTATTGTGTTAAAAGGTGGTTCTAAAGAGTAAGCAAAAATACTTCTGAAAAATTGTTTCTGAAATGAAATTTAAATGTTTACTGGTTGTGTAACACAATAGTTCTTTGCTGAGCTTAAAATCACACGAGAGATTTCACAAGTCCTGTCTGAGCAGATCTGTAGAAAACTGATTTGTCCTAAATACAATGACATTTCAGGAATAGTCTTTTATACAGCAATCATGAAAACCAGTTCTCTTCAATTCACTGAAAACTACTCACTAATTCATTTAAAGGCCATTTAATAGGTACTGAATTTTTTGCAGCTTAGTACTGGTAAATTTGTTATAATGAGTAGCTACTCTGATGTCAATATACATTTTCAACAGGAGAAACATTGAGTAGATGATAGCAAAAATGCATTCTGATCGTGTAATTCGCTGTGCCTTCAAAAACTTTTGAGAAGTAGATATTACTTTAGTAAGAATAAAAGTGTCTTAAATTGATATTTTTCCAGGTGTAATAAAAAATATTTTAAGATGAGTAGTTAGGTGGTATTATACGTTGTTATTTTGCTGTTTAAGCGATTATGCAAGTGCTTAATAAAGTCTCAGATGTATGGATACCAATTTTAAGTGTAAATTACCCGCAGAATGACATCATTCTAGTGAATATTATAAAAATTTATTGTATAAGATTAATAACTTTATGTATGACCCACATAGCATTTATTTTAGAAGCACTTATAGATTAGCAAATAAGTAATATTCATATTATTCTGTCATAGAAATTGACTAATTTTAGGGGATTATATAGATTCACATGAGACATACCACAATATAGTTCTAAATATATTCATGTTTCTTTAGCCCAGTCATCTCTAGATTCCACAAGTAAAATGAACAAAATATTACCTGATCCCATAACTTCTTTTTTTTTTTTTTTTGCCTCTGCACAATTTCTTTAGTGCACAATGTCAAAGCAAATTAAAATGAGAAGAGCACCAACACAAGACTTTCAGCCTTAATGTCCTTTCTATGGTAAACAACGAAAAAACTCAGCAAATGTGTAAAATATGCATTGGACAAAAGGGCTTACACAACTGTGTCCCTGAAAGAAGGAAAACAAGTTACATGAGTCCATCGCCTTGGATTTCTATGGAAGAGCAAGCTCTTGAATGTAATACAGCAGTTGCTACAGAGCCTAGCAGTATCAGTGAGTTGTAGAGGCAAAGATGCCATGCAGAAAGTGTAAGGCAGCTACATAGGACAGGGTAAAGAACAGAAAAAAGTTTCTCCATGAGCAGTAAGAGCTCCAGAAGTCTTCACAAGGATCCCATTTTATTTTTTCCTGAAGACTAGTCTTCACAAGCACAGAATAAACCTCCATGAAGCCAAGCAAGGAAAAATTAATTTCCAGGATTTTCCAGAATAATCTCCAGAGCTCAAAAAGTCCTGGAGGACATTCAAGTTCACACCAACCAGAAAGAGTACTTCTTATTGAATATGCAGGGAGGAAGAAGCATGAAAATGTGACTCAAGTCAAAAGAAGTATGAGTCAATAGAAGCAGACCCAGAAATGTCAAAGATGATGGATGAGAAGATAAATGAAAGACATTTCAAAAAATAAAATTTTAATAGTAGAAAAGTCAACATAAAACATTAAATAACTCAATTAAATTTAAATATATTAGATAATAGAGAAAAAATAATGACTTGAAGAATTAGAAATTATACCTTTCTAATCTGACAAGAGAAGGAGAAACACTGAAGATAAATATACAGGACTACAGTAACATATGTGACATTATCGAGTGGCAAAATATACAAGTAATTCTAGTATTAGTACAAAAAGTAGGGCTGGAAAATATTTTTTAAAATAATGGCTAGGAATTTTTCAAAATTTTATGAGAGCTGTAAACAAACACATTGAAACTCAACAAACTAGAGAAACTTTTAAAAAATACAAAAACATGTATAAAATATATATTGAAAAAATCAGACCAAAGCATGACTTAACAGATTTTCAGAAGAAAATAACCTGTGAATTGAGAATATTACATCTAGTAAAAAAGCCATGCAAAACTGAAAGAAATTAATCACTTTTTAAGACAAGCAAAGTGAGATAATCTGTTGCCAGCAAACCCATAGCGTAAGAAGTGTCAAAAATGGTTCTTCATATGAATCTACACAAAGCAAAAAAATCACCAAAATTGATCAATATGTGGGTGAATATATAAGATACTTTCCTAATTTTAAACATTTATTTAAAAGAGAATAGATAAAGTCAAAATTAATTATAGTGTATTAGCAAATTATATGGTAATAATATAGCACAAAGGGCAAGAAGAAGGAAGTGAACATACAATTGTAAGTTTTACATATTTTAAGAATAAACAAGACAGAAGGCAACAAGACAGAGTTGTATATCTTCAAGACATTTGTGTGTGTGTGTGTAAATCTGTGTTTGGGAAGTTTATTTTTCCATAAGCAATACAATTCTGAGTTTCTACATATTAATAGAAAACAAACAACAGTTGGATGATGTTTCTAAAAACTATTAAATTTTAAAACATTTTCTCTAATTTTGAACACTTGCCTTTTGAAAACAGATGACTCTTCTAATAAGAGAAGCTAGTACATAGGAAAGAGATGAAAAGTTTTGAAGTATGAGTTCACTCTGGACAAAATAGAGCAAAACACGAATGCAGTAAACACTGGCTTAATGAACAACATCCACGCAGATGAGTCCCCTCTCAGCCAACTGCCTCATGTCTCCCTGGTGTCTACTGTGATTTACGAGGACTAACATCAAAATAAACCCTGAGGACAGATGAAGCAGAGGAGTGGTCCAGAGAGTTATGAAGAACATGGAGAAGAGTGAACTGGATAGTGGGTCTATATAGGTCACTGTAATTGGAGAGAACTCTCATTTGTAGGCAAAGGAATCTACTTTTTTGAGCTAAGGGGATTAATTAAAACATAAAGAGAAGGTGGGATGAAAAAAAAACATTTTTTAAAAGCTAAGCCTCAGGGAATGATTACCAAACTCCATTACAAAATACAGCTTACAAAGAAACTGATTTTTCTACCACACTTAGGAAGTTGTAGATAAATAAACCAGAACTGCACGGTGAAACAATTCACATATCCTGGGGGTATCACCAAGGAATTTAGACAATAAAGTTATGTTTGCAACAATATTTGTATTTGTCCAGTTGTATATTTGCTAGGATAAGGCAGACTGCATTGGCACTAAGTATGTAGTTGTTCCATATCATGGAAGTTTCTTTCTTGATTAAGCAACAGACATAGGAAGTTATGTTTGCAACAAATATCAAGGATTATGTGTACATTAGTTCTTGTGTAGACATAAACATGTTGGTCCATAAAAAATCATTCAATATATAGAAGTATTTTTCTTTACTATGTAAAAGATCAGGATAGTCCCAGATTTACTGGAGCTCTGGATCTTCAACGTGTATGCTCTTGGTCACTTATGAGTTGTTTCCATCTCAGTCCATCGGAAGAAAGAGAAATGGAGATGCAGCTACTAGACAGACTGAGAATAACACAATGCAGTTTTGTTCACAAAGCATTGATTAGACATCACTGATGTAGCTGCATCTAAGTGCAAAGGAGACTGAGAAACATGATTCAGGTGTGCGTGTAACAAGAAACGGAAACGGATTTTTATGGATAGCTAGAAGATCAGCCAAAATGTAAAAGAAGTCTTGTGTGTTTGGCAATTTCAAGGACAGTTCATAGTGGAAGACTTAAAAGCTGCAGTGTGTAGCTTAGGAAAGGTGGGGAACGCACACATAATTAGTTGATAACAAATGACTATAAAGGAATTTACAAATGAGCCCATGAAGGAATAGGGCTTGAGGGGGGCAATAGTTAGCTAGAATTATGTAGCATTTAAAATGTATAGAGACTACTGAACACTTAATCACAATGTATACAGCAACAGCAAAAGTATTGGGAATTGATGATGTCCATATATCATTGCTTGCTGTCAAGTAGATTTTTCTCTACAAGTGCAAGCTTTGAAGAAGTAATCTTTTAGATCTGTTCACACCTTTGTATTAAACTGCACTTGACTTCTTTGCAGTGTCCTGTTATAGAGAACAACCTTTCCTAATGGAAAATAACTCAGTAAGCCAAGAGTGTGTTATGTGCCCTATCCATATTTAAAGTTGATGGTATTTTCTCTTATAAAATTGTGTTGTATCTGGAAGCATTCTTTATTGTCTAGATTTTGGAAAAGCAAAAGTCACAGCATTCTGTCATAATTCCCATGAGACATTCCATCTTCTTGTTCATATCAAGGTATAGTTGGTTAAATTGAGACCCCCTCCCACTTAAATTCACTGAAGTCCTAACCCCTAATCCCTCAGAAAAATCAACTTATATGGAAATAAGATCATTGTAGATGTAATTATTTAAGTTAAGACGAGGTCATACTGAAGTAGGGTGAGCTTCTAATCCAATCCTGACGGGTTACTTTATAAAAAGGAGAAATCTGAACACACATAAACACACTGGGAAAATGCCATGTGAAGACTGGAATTACACTGCTGCAAGCCATGGAATGACCAGAAACCACGGGAGAGTTCCGGAACAGAGCCTGTCCTAACCCCTTTAGAGGTAACAGGGCTCTGCTGACGCATTGATATCAGAATTCCAGCCTCTGAAACTGTGAGACAATAAATTTCTGTTTCTTGAGCCTCCCATTTTGTGAGATTTTGTTACAATAGCTTCAGGAAACTAATACTCATGGATGCTAGAGCTTGTACCACTCAAAAAAGGTGTATTTACCTTCTGTACCTAAGGGATTTTTAGTGAGATTTCAAATCATTACAAGGATCACATTTCTTTTTCTACAGTATAGCCAATTTCTCCAAATTTAATAGTCATTGAAATAGATGTATTATTCTGATATCCAATGATTGTTTCCTGGGTGATAAAAGATACTTAATATATCCAATGACCACCTGTAGATAGTATGCCTCCCATGCATTACTTTTTCTTAAATAATGTTATTTCTCTTAAATATTCTTCCCGGAAAGCATTTATTTCTAATGTAGAAAGCATGTGCCATAGCTGATGAAATTTGCCATACTGCTTTTTCACAGTTGTATCCCTTTTCCCTCAGTGACTGCATTATAATTTTATCCTTTTGCAAAGCCTTATTGAAAATCTTATCTTCTATGACAATGCAAGACTTTCAGAATAAAAAAAAAACCCTTAGATTTCAAATAAAAAATTCCTGAACATTCTCAAAATGTTTACCAAAGGAAAAAGAAAAATGTAAGAATTCTGAAATTTTAATTGCAATTACTATATTCTCAAAGTTTACATATATGTGTGCATTGTGGAAAGAAGCATACCCCATAGTCAATAAACGGCACCTAAAGTATCATTCACATTTGATTTTTGGTTCTGTGTTGCTCAATTATATGTTACTTTGAATTGTGTCAGAAGGCAGTGAGCAAGTCAAAGATGTTAGCAGAGCATTTTATGGTTTAATGACTCGTAAATACGAGTCAAGGCAAAGAAAGTCTTATTTTGCTCTTAAAGAACATTTTCAATAAGTTCTTTCCACCAAAGATGCTAACTCTATATTTAAGCCTCGTGTCAGAGGAAATTAGTAAGATACTGCCTGATTGGGCTAAGAGACAAGTGAATGCCTGGGGTAGGCCAGATAAGGAACAAATATGCAGTCAGCATCCGCTGCCATGGTAATGCCAAGCCTGAGTTCCTTCTTAAAGTTGAAGAACCTTTGCTGGTTCCTTCAAATACCAAGTCTGAGTATGTACACTTTTTTTAATTAATACCTTATGCAAGTGTTCGGGAATAAAAATAACCCTTAATTCTGTCTCACAAACATACCAACGAAGCAAGAATGTGAATCAGCACCCAGAACTGCATGCTTTCCTTAACTGCTAGACAGTCCAGTAGTCAATTTAAATTTCAAATACAGTCTCGATGATTAAAGGATGAAAAGCACCTCTGTCAAGATGAAAATCAATTCTTACCTTCATTCAAAATTAAGACTCTCCTCCTCTTCCCCTTGCTTAAGCTGCAGTTAGTGGCTGCCTGACTTTAGAGAAATAGTTTATGGTTTCTTCACTTTGCTTCTTTACCTTGAACTTCTCCAACCCACCCCCAGCTTGCTACACAATTTCTGATCCTTTTTGAGTCTGGTGAAGCTTGGGAGTGGGGATCAAGAATGGTAAAAAAAGTTGTAACAGAGTAAGAAATGTCTCACCTGAACTAGTGTTCTCCTAAAGAGCTGAGCCCACTTTCTTAGGCAGCACTTTTTAGCTCTCCAGTGAATCCTATCCCTGGAGATCTCTTTCCTGCATTGGCTTAACTGGATGCATTTCAACCCAGGACGTTCATATGGAATATCTCATGTAATCACTATGAACACCACATTTTTCTCTGGTTTTTCGCTGACGGATTCTCTCTGCCTCCCTTGGAGAGCTTCAAAGTCAAGGCCCAGTATGACCCCATGTTGTTTTTCTCCCTCACACAGCCCATATCTATGCGACAAAAGCAAATGTCCTTGCCTTAATAAATTGAGTCTGGAGATGACTCCACACACAGCCACTTCCGTCTTTCTGCCACGGGTTACATCAGCTTTATCAGAGTGAGTCAATCACTACTCCTGCTTCTGTCACAGAACTCACCTTTGAAGGTCTCGCAGCCAACTCTTACCTGCCTGAGATGCAGGAGGTAATACTCCTACCATTGTTTCCTGTGGGCGGACTTAGTCTGGCAAACACATTCCAGAGAAATTTCTTCCTGAGGCCCTCCCTCTCTTTCCACTCTTATCCATAGATTTGAATCCTTTATCATGTTTAAGAGTCCAAGCCTCAGGGAGCTCATTCTTAAAATACTCCTTTGTGGTTTCTGCATACAGAAAACTCCCTCACACTCAATTTGGGAATGAATAGCTGTCATATTGACACTTTAGTTGAAATCAATTCAGGAACAGTCCTGCCTTAAAACCATTGTATGTGAAAAGGAAACGATGAGGGATTTCATTTCCAAGCTGAAATATCATCGGCATTTTTAATTTGAATTTTGATAAACCAATTTTAGTTAGAAAAGTTTCACCAGCATCCTAATGAGAAAATCTACCAAATTCTTCCAAAATAATTTCTCTAGCAGTTATCAAATCAATGTTTAAAAAGCACTTGGAGTATAAAGTAATTATTTTTGTCTATCCATAAGCAACATAAAAGTTTACCCAAACTACCAAGTTTTACATGAGCATAGTATTTCATACCGAAAATATATGTGACTTGCAAAAGACTTATGGTATTGGGCCTCTCTCTTTTAATCTTCTGGCAAATGAAGGTGACAAGAAAACAGGTGGCGTGCAATCACAATACTTAGATGATTTCCAAATAAGGTATTTTCCAATGAAAAGATCTGACAACATTATTTGCACTCAAAATACACATTTGTTTCTCCCAAGATGTGGAAATAATAATAGGAAATAAAGTCTAGGGAAATGACCACTAAAAGGGTGATATAATTAGAATGGTATATATGTGCATCATAATTTTACTATATATTATAATTTAACTTCAAAATAATAGTCACGGCCAGGTGCAGTGACTCATGCCTATAATCCCAGCACTTTGGGAGGCTGAGGTGGGTGGATCACCTGAGGTCAGGAGTTTGGGACCAGCCTGCCAACATGGTGAAATGCTGTCTCTACTAAAAATACAAAAATTAGCCAGGTGTGGTGGTGTGCGCCTGTTATCCCAGCTACTCGGGAAGCTGAGGCAAAAGAATCACTTGAACTTGGGAGCTGGAAGTTGCAGTGAGCCAAGATCGTGCCAGTGCACTCCAGCCTGGGCAACAGAGTGAGACTCTGTCTCAAAAATAATAGTAATAAGAATAATAGTCACTTAATAGAAAGGAAGAAAAAAATTGAGAAAAGAAAATTATCACCACTAATTTACCCAATAATAAACTATAATTTTAACATATCCTGTCTCCTATATCTTCTTAAGGTATTTCAATAGCTGAAAGCATCCCACTTGAACATGACTCATTGTATCTCATCATTAAAAAACATTAATTAAGGTTGGGTGTGGTGGCTCACACCTATAATCCCAACACTTTGGGAGGCCGAGGCGGGGGGATCACCTAAAGTCAGGAGTTTGAGACCAGCCTGGCCCACATGGTGAAACCACATCTCTACTAAAAAACACAAAAAATTAAACGGGCATGGTGACATGCATCTGTCATCCCAGCTACTCAGGAGGTTGAGGTAGGAGAATTGCTTGAACTCGGGAGGTGGAGGTTACAGTGAACTGATCTGGCCACTGCACTCCAACCTGGGCAACAAGAACAAAACTGTCTCAAAAATCATTTACAAAGGCTGCACATTATTCATCACACTATCGGCCACTATTTATCTAACTATTTCTTAATTTGATCATATTTCATCTATTTAAAATTTTTGCACTCTTAAGCACTGTTAAATTATGTCTCTGGCCAACAGACAAAATGGACTCCCGATGGCTAACTGAGGGGCTCAAAGTTAAAACAGAGCCAGGCAGCCACAACTGGATGTGGGAGTGGCCACATACTCTGTGTTCTCAAAAAGATGGAAAAATGTCACAGGATCCCCCTTTCTACAGTCAGGTCAACCCAGTCCTTGTTGTGGGTGCGAGGATAAACTGTGGCAGGAATCTTCACCTTCCTGAGTAGTCCTTTGAAAAAACATCTGAGAGAGACTTTGGGTTTGGGGCTTGGTAATCACCCAATCAGTGCTCAAGTATTTTGGCCAATCAGAACGGAACATGTCTGTATCTTTCATTTGCATAAATAGACCTGTTTGACACAGAGAGGACTTATCCTATTCAGCCAGAGCTTTTCTTTGTTTTGCGGAGAGCAAACCTTCACTTGTACTGGAGGCTGTGCTTCCCCAATCTGCAGATTGTTTTTTATGAAAAATAAATGTTTCCCTTTGTCCTCCATAGATGTCACAGTCTTCTGTTAACAATACTATTACTCTGGGCATTTTTTAAGTTTTGGATTATTTTGTTAAATTTTCAGGTTGACTCACTTGATGTGGAAGTTCACCTCAGTAATTT
Organism: Mandrillus leucophaeus; assembly: GCF_000951045.1. Lineage (NCBI taxonomy): Eukaryota > Metazoa > Chordata > Mammalia > Primates > Cercopithecidae > Mandrillus > Mandrillus leucophaeus. Next base: position 316,673 of record NW_012101643.1, on the reverse strand, counting down.
ACTCCATTGTTCAGATAGCCAGTATTTTTTAATGCTCTAGTAATTATATCTTATGCAAATATTACAGAAAGCAATTTCTTTTATGATCAATAGTTTATTTTCTTCACTTCAGAAAATCATGCCATTCCAAAGTAATAAGGAAATCTGCTATGTGTTCTCATACAAGCTTTGTCATTTTGTCGATTAAAATTGTATCTATTGAACATCTTGAATTAATTTCTTTCTGCATGACATGAAGTAGGGGTCAAAGTACTTTTTCTTTTTTCTCTTCTTGTGGAGCTCTAGCTAATCTAGTATTATTTTTTTGGGAGGAAATAAAGAGATTCTAGTGTATGTACTTACCATCCCAACACAGATTAGTGAAAAAATTTAGAATATATTTACAATTTCTTTTTTTTTTTTTTTTTTTTGAGACAGAGTCTTGCTCTGTTGCCCAGGCTGGGGTGCAGTGGCCAGATCTCAGCTCACTGCAAGCTCCGCCTCCCGGGTTTAGACCATTCTCCTGCCTCAGCCTCCCGAGTAGCTGGGACTACAGGCGCCCGCCACCTCGCCCGGCTAGTTTTTTGTATTTTTTAGTAGAGACGGGGTTTCACCGTGTTAGCCAGGATGGTCTCGATCTCCTGACCTCGTGATCCGCCCGTCTCGGCCTCCCAAAGTGCTGGGATTACAGGCTTGAGCCACTGCGCCGGGCCTACAATTTCTTAAAAGTCCATAAAAAACAACATTGGTTTACAATGAAGTCATAAACATATCTGATGTTTGAGAAATTCCTGGAGGTACTAAAGGAGATGGAATAAGACCAATAGAGAAACAAAGCTATAGCAAATCTCAGGCACAAACATATGCAAGATCAGAATGTAGAGAGGGAGAAGATAGAGCAACTAAAGGCCAGAAAAAATGTGAGCAATGGAAACCTCCAGCAATTATGTTCTAGGCTAGTGAGGCTGCTCTGCCACTCTCTGCACGCTGTCTTACCAAGGACTGCAAATTTGGACAGTTCAGACCTAAGTCAGGTCAGTTTCCCAGGCAATTGTAAACTTTGGAAAGGGAGAAAAACTGTGTTCAAAATATATCACGTTCAGAAACATACGGCAACCTTCCAACAGTATCTTAAGAAGGTAACAGGATATAGCTACTAGATAAAGCATCAGCAGATACTCAAACAAGACATTTCATGCACAAAGATAATTATACAAAGTTCTTTGTACAAAACATAAAAAATCTGAGAAAACAATAAAGCCAAAATAAAATTTTGCAATTAAGTACATTACTCTGCTGAGGGGAATGCTGTAGAATTTCATATAAGATAAATTTACATAACAAAGATTTGTATGTTATGAAACAGAACCAATTAGAACCAATTTGAGATCTTGGAAATTCAAAGTCAATTTGTAATAAGACAAAAGAAACAAAACTTTAGTAAACAGTAAGGGAGATATGCGTGAAAAGTGAGTGAATAAACAGGGAAATGGAATCACGGGATTAGTACCAAAGAAATAGGAGAGAGAAAGTAGGAGTTGAAAGTGGAGACACAGAAAATAGATCTGAAGAGTCAAATGTCTTCTACTAGGAATTCTGGAATTTGAGAAGAGATTGGAGCGAACAAATGAGGCGAGGGAAGGGAAGTGAGGGGAGGGGAAGGGAGGGAGGGGAGGGAAGGGAGGGGAGGGAAGAGAAGGAAAGAGAAAGGAAGGATGAAGAGAGGGAGGGAGGAAGAAATGCAGCATTTCTAAGAGCAGATTTCCTGAGTCTTCAGACTATTATAGACCTACCAAGTGCTGAGAATGAATGAAAACAGAAAACAATAATAATACTTAGCTACATCCTGGGGTAATTAATTCTGAATCCCAAGGTTAAAAGAAAATCCCAAGGACTTTAAATTTTACCTTACAAGAGAAAGAATACACTTTTACTCATCAGTGCTGAAAGAAGAACGATTAAGTTTTTAATTTCTAAACGAAGATCTTGTAGTCTGTTACACACTGCTAAAGTGGAAAACTGTTGAATGGGTATTGACTCTCTAAGCAAATTTACAACTTTAAATACTTTCTTATAAAAAATAACATGCCAGAATGTAGTCTACACACATACATATTCACATACACACCTATATACATACATACATGTGTCCAGGCCCACAAAAGAAGATACATTTCCAAGAGTGAGAGACAAAGAGAAAATTGTATAATTAGTGTAGGAGATGCTTAAACATCATTATGGAATATGAGATACTTATTTTTGATAGACGAAAGAATAAAGGAATCTCTTATCACTCTTCTGTAGTTATTAATGTGAATATAAAAATTCAAGACTTTCAAATGCATCTTTTACAAATGACCACAGTAGCTTTCTCTTGGCATCCACCAAGGATCAAAAACAAATGAAATCAAGGTCAAATTCATCCTGCATATTAAAATACTCAGTTTCTTGGTTTCATAATAGCACTGCTGTTTGAGCACTGTGCCTGGTAAACCCTGTGCCTTTCTCCTTTAATACACACATCTTATGGCTGATTTTGAGTAACTATCATGCATCTCACGAACTAACCCATCATGTACCTCATTCAACTCATACCTAAAGTTTTTGAGCCCACGTTATTCTTGCCTACATTCACAGATTGGTATTAAGCAGTTTGTTTTATTTCATATGTGTGTTTACTTATGTGAAGCAGGTTCACTGTCCTCAACAAGTCAAGTGAAGCCAATTTATTACTTACAGATAGGCAGCAGAAACCTAGGATTTACTGTGTTCAGGTCTCCCAAGACTCTGGAGAGCTGCATATGTCCTGCTTGCACCACAGCTGCGGGACTCCAGAAAGCAGCTCCACTGGGTCTTACACTCTAGGGTCCCAGGGTGGACTTGGCTAAACTGTTGAACCACATCCTTTTCTAGGGGGCATTGCTGAGACAGAGCCCAGCCTGTTCCGGCCAGTCTCTTCCTATTTCAGAATATTGCTTAAAACAGCACATTCTACAGTTATTCTTGAGAACTACGAGTAGGAAAGGAGGGTAAATGGAGTCCTTCCAAAACCAGTCAGAGAACTGTCCTGCACTTTAATACCTCAGTAAAAGTTCATTTAAACGCTTTGGTTTCCAATGTGAATACTTGACAAGGAAAAAAATTATAGAAAGACCAGGACCAAATCTTGAGAAGCATACACCAAAATCATTAAAATAATATGTAAAGAGAATATGATTTAGTTTTAGAATAGGAAAAGGTTTATTAAGCTTAGGAGAAAAAAATCATAAAATAGCATATTGATATTTTGAAATTATAACTTTTTTACAAAAAAAGTAATCAAATTTAAAGTCTACTTAGTAATTACACGGTGCATACAACATATGTATTTCAGTGGAAGAAATAGCATCTAGAATATTTTTAAATTTTGTATTATTTAAAAAAGATAAAGAACCTAGTTTTTAAAAAGAAGGCCAGGGTAGAAACTAAAAACAATATATTAAAACTGGAGTGGACACGCATGTACTCCCAGCACTTTGGGAGGCGAAGGTGGGAGGATCACGAGGTCAGGAGTTCAAGACCAGCTTGACCAACGTGGTGAAACTCTGTCTTTATTAAAAATACAAAAATTAGCCAGGCATAGTGGTGTGTGCCTGCTACTTAGGAGGCTGAGGCAGGATAATTGCTTGAACCTGGGAGGCAGAGATTGCAGTGAGCCGAGATTGCACCACTGCACTCCAGCCTGGATGACAGAGCGAGACTCTGCCTCAAAAAAAAAACAAAAAAACAAAAAAACAAAAAAACTGCAATGGAACTAATAAAAATAAAGATATCCTCAAATACACAATTAGGAAATTCAAATTTAAACAAGTAATTGTAATTCCTTCCTCAATTCGAGCAAAGCTGAAAGTTCCGATGACACCAAAATAATGTGCATATAATGTGGATATTGTTTCTTTTTCTTGTCCATACATACACAGAAATATGGCTATATCAGAACTGGTAGTTCATAAATCCTTTGTTGTCATTTCAACTGCCTTATTTACATTACTATTACATTAGATTCTTTAAAAATATGAGCAAGTCCTTATTTCCTCAGGCATTGTTGGCTTTTAAAACTTAAAAAACACCAAAAATATAAAACATATGACTACAGAATATCATCTTTCTGTACTTAATACATTGCATTATAATTCAAAGATGTTCAAAAGTTTCACAACTCTCTGTTTATCATTCTACAAATGAGAAATATGTAGCTATTTGAAGACATGTCTTGATTCATTCATTTATTCAAATTTAATATATCCAGGGATAAAGTATATGCCCCTTTCCAATTTCAGTTCATCTTTTTCCTGTCTCATTAAAATGTTCGAAAAAAAATTGTATACCCGCAGTCATCATTAATTTACTTCTTTATCTTTCATGATCTTTATACAACTACATCCTGTGCTTATCAGATTATTCACAGGAAAATATCTGCAGGCACACCTTGGAGATTGTATTAGTCCATTTTCATGCCGCTGATAAAGACATACCAGAGACTGGGTGATTTATAAAGAAAAAGAGGTTTACTGGACTCACAATTCCACCTGGCTGAGGAGGCCTCACAATCATGGTGGAAGGGGGAAGTTACCTCTAACATGGCAGCAGACAAGAGAGGGAATGAGGGCCAAGTCCCCTTATAAAACCATCAGCTCTTGTGAGACTTATTCACTACCATCGGAACAGTATGGGGAAACCGCCTCATGATTCAATTATCTCCCACTGAGTTCCTCCCAAACAACACGTGAGAATTATGGGAGCTGCAATTTAAGATAAGATTTGGGTGGGGATTCAGCCAAACCATATCAGAGATAATGTGGGTTCTGTCCCAGACCACCCCAATAAAGCAAGGATCACAATAAAGTGAGTCATGAAATTTTTTTGGGTTTCCCGGTGCATATAAAAGTTATATTTACACTACCTGGTAGTTTATTAAGTGTGCAATAGCATTAGGTCTAAAAAAATGTACATACTTAAATTTAAAAATACTTTATTGCTGAAAAATGCTAACAATAATCTTAGCCTTCAGTGACTTCCACTCTTTTTGCTGGTGGAGAGTCTGCCTCTAGGTTGATGGCTAATGATTAATCAGAGTGGTGGTTGCTGAAGGCTGGGTGGCTGTGACAATTTCTTAAAATAAGACAACAATGAAATTTACAGCATTCACTCTGCCTTTGATGAGAGGTTTCTCTGTAACGTGCAATGCTGTTTGATAGCATTTTAGTCACAGTGGATCTTCTTTCAAAATTGGAGTCAATCTTGACTCCAGACCCTCCCATGGCTTTATCAACTAAGTTTCTGTAATATAATAAATCTTTTGTTGCCATTTTAACTATGTTCATGGCATTGTCACCAAGAGTAGTTTCTACCTCAAGAAACCACTTTCTTTGTTCATCCATAAGAAGAAACTCTTTATTCAATAAATTTTATCGTGAGATTTTAGCAATTCAGTCACATTTTACGCTTCACTTCTAACTCTAGTTCTCTTGCTAGTTTCACCCCATCTGCTGTTATTTCTTCCACTACAGTCTTGAAGCTCTCAAAGTCATCCATGAGGGTTGGAATAAACTTCTTCTGAACTTCTCCTAACGTTCATATTTTGACCCTCTCCTATGAATCGTAAATGTGCTACATGGCATCTAGAATGTTAATTCCTTTCCAGAATGTTTTCAATTTACTTTGCACAGACCAGCAGAGGAATCACAATCTATGGCAGCTATAGCCTGAAAAAAATGTATTTCTTTAATACTAATACTTGAAAATTAAAAAGACTGATACATGGCCTGTGGAATGGATATTATGTTATCAGGCATGAAAACAACATTCATCTGCTTATACATCTCCATCAGAGCTCTTGGGTGATCAGGTGCAGGCTAAATGAGCTGTAATATTTTGAAAGGAATCTTTGTTTCTGAGCAGTAGGTCTCAGCAGTGGGCTTAAAATATTCAGTAAACCATGCTATAACCAGACATGCTGTCATCCGGGCTTTATTGTTTACAGAGCATAGGCAGAGTGGATTTAGCATAGCTCTGAATGGCCTTAGGATTTTCAAAATAGTAAATGAGTGGCTTCAACTAAAAGTTACCAGCTGCATCGATGAAGGGGTGGCCTGCTCCTCCACACCTGTGGGTATTTCTCATCAGGTGGGATGAGACACTGAGAAAAGAAATAAGACACAGAGACAAAATATAGAGAAAGAACAGCGGGCCCAGGAGACTGACGCTCAGCTTATGGAGGACCTGCACCGGCACCAGTCTCTGAGTTCCCTCAGTATTTATTGATTACTATTTTCACTATCTCGGCAAGGGGGATGCAGCAGGAGAACAGGGTGATAGTGGGGTGAAGGTCAGCAGGAAAACATGAGCAGAGGAATCTATGTCACAAATAAGTTCAAATAAGTACTATGCCTGGATGTGCACATAGGCCAGATTTATGCTTCTCTCCACCCAAACATCTCAGTGTAGCAAAGAGTAACAGAGCAGCATTGCCACCAGCATATCTCTCCTCCAGCCACAGGGCGGTTTTCTCCTATCTCAGAATATAATGAATGTATGATCGCATTTTACACTGAGACATTCTGTTCCCAGGGACATGCAGGAGATGGAGGCCTTCCTCTTATCTCAACCGCAAGAGGCCTTCCTCTTTTACTAATCCTCCTCAGCACAGACCCTTTACGGGTGTTGGGCTGGGGGTCAGTCAGGTCTTTCCCTTCCCACAAGGCCATATATCAGGCTGTCTCAGTGGGGGGAAACCTTGGACAATACCCAGGCTTTCTTGGGCAGAGGTCCCCGCAGCTTTCCTCAGTGCATTGTGCCCCTGGTTAATTGAGAATGGAGAATAGTGATGACTTTTACCAAGCATACTGCCTACAAATATATTGTTAACAAGACACATCCTGCACAGTCCTAGATCCCTTAAACCTTGATTCCACACAGCACATGTTTCTGTGAGCACAGGGTTGGGGCTAAAGTTACGGATTAACAGCATCTCAAGGCAAAACAATTTTGTTAGTACAGATCAAAATGGAGTTTCTTATGTCTTCCTTTTCTACATAGACACAGTAACAGTCTGATCTCTCTTTCTTTTCCCTACATATCCCCCTTTTCTTTTTGACAAAACTGCCATCGTCATTATGGCCCATTCTCGTTGGTTGCTGTCTCTTTGGAGCTGCTGGATACACCTGTAGACTAACAGCAGACAGAACAGGCATACAAGGATTAATATGAAATTTACAATAGAGGAACTTCTGATGGTTTTAACCCAAGTGACCGGGTTCGGGTTAAGATTTGCGAGGCCATCAGCAGCTTTCACGATTGTCTCAGTTCCTGGCACCAAATTTAAATGGGCTTTTGATGCCTCAAAAATTTGTTCTTTTCATTTTGAAATGTCTAAAGTAAGATTATCTTCTCTTCCTTGTAGAAGGCATCTAACCATGTCCCGGAGATGCTCAGACTCATTACAGACTTGGGGTGTAACACAAAAATCTGACGTATTCCAGTCACACTGTAACTGAAAAAGGTATTCCAAGGTCATGAGCCTATCACCCAACCAAATGACAGTTTGTCTAAGATCATTAATTTGGTTTGCCAATTTTTGATCTATTTGGGTCTGAGAATTCCACAATTTTGAGGAATTCTTTTGCCAATTATTTACATATTCTGCAGTTTGAACAGAGGAGTATAAAGCAATTCCAGCAGCCGCAGCAGTAGCTGCGACTGCAATAAGGCCCATAATTACTGCAATCAAAGTAAAAATGAATCTTTTGGATCTAGTTAGAATTCCTTTAATACTTCTGTTAAAATATGGATGGATGGTGCAGCCTCCCACAGTTGGTCCATGGACACAGGGATCCACACATCCTCTCTTGCTGTCACTAGTAGAATATGGTGCTGCTAATTAAAAGTTGAATCAGTGCAAGCAAACAATCTACACTTTTCACAGGTTATAGTTTGGGAATCTGGTTTAATAACTATGTTTCCTAAAACTAGCATATAAGGGCGTTTTACACAACTTTGCAAAGGAATTTTCAGATTGGAATTTAGGTGGATAGTATAATGTGCCTTGTGATCTCTTGTTCCTATAGCTTGATTTCCAGACCAAATTCTAATGCGACGTGAAGCCACAGTAAGTTCCCATAATTCTGGATGTTCAGAACCAGTAACAGGACTAACTAACTTTGGTCAAGGTGATGAAATTCCCTTTTCACCCCATTTCCATGGATAGGGTGATTCTAAGCTTCTATAAATCTGGCCCAGTCTTTCAGCTAAATCACTATCATAGGCCAGATTAATGGGCCAGAAGGATGGGGCCTGTGAACATGAGTGAGTCTCTACCAATAGGATCAGGCTGTCCTTCGAAGCTTTGAAGACAGACCTTGATTTCTACCTAGCTGTGAAAGTTCCAGATGGTACCTTCTACGTTTAGAAAATATGAACTTTCTACATTGAAAATCTGTTGTTTAGTTAGCCACTTTCATCAATTCTCTAAGCCAGATCTTCTGGATAATTTGCTGCAGCTTCTCCCTTGCTGCTTCACCTTGCATTTCTATGTTATGGAGATGGAATTTTTTCCTTAAAGTTCATGAACCAACCTCTGCTAGCTTCAAACTCTTCTCCTGCAGCTTTCTTACCTCTCTCAGCCTTCATAGAATTGAAAAGAGTTAGAACCTTGCTCTGGACTAGGCTGTGGCTTAAGGGAATGTCGTGGCTGCTTTTATCTACTCTACAGACCACTCAAACTTTCTCCACATCAGTAATGTTGGAAACAAATGCTTGGTGCTGCAAAGAAGAACCAGAACTGAGACAAAGGATTTCTCAGCAAGGCAAATTTACTTCTGTAGAAGGGTACTGCCTGCATCAGTCATGATCACAAGAGCACACAGAACAAAGGAGAGTAGGAGTTTTTATTCCAAATGCAGATTCCACCTCTATGTCTTTCCTCCATTGGCTGGGGTTGGACCACAGTATCTAAACTAGTCCTGATTGGCTAACCATTTTATTTTATTTTATTTTATTTGAGACGGAGTCTCGCTCTATCACCCAGGCTGGAGTGCAGTGGCACGATCTCGGCTCTCTGCAAGCTCTGCCTCCCAGGTTTACTCCATTCTCCTGCGTCAGCCTCCTGAGTAGCTGGGACTACAGGCACCTGCCACCTCGCCTGGCCAGTTTTTTTTTTTTTTTTTTGTAGTTTTTTAGTAGAGACAGGGTTTCACTGTGTTCACCAGGATGGTCTCGATCTCCTGACCTCATGATCCGCCCGTCTCGGCCTCCCAAGTGCTGGGTTTACAGGCTTGTGCCACCGCACCTGGCCTCTGATTGACTAACCATTTAAACTTTTTTGGATAAGGTATGTGTGTGATAGAGGAGAGAGGGAGAGGAGGAAGGGTCACCTGTGGGGGACTAGAAAGCTAAACTATTCTCACATAAGGAAAGAAATGTAGGCAGGGCTTATCATGTCTAATATGTTTGGACAGGTTACGGTGCAGCAAAAGCTGGGGGTGGGGGATACTTGGAATTTAGAGAATAAAGAATGGGGGAACTGAACAAACTGAAGAGGAACCTAACTGTGTCTAACAATTAATAATTCTGTTTTGATTTCTTATCATTCATGTGTTAACTGTAATAGCAATTTTAATTTCTTTCAAGAACTTTTCCTTTACACTTACAACCTGGCTAATTGCTTGGCAAGAGAGGCCTAGCTATTGGCCTGTGTTGGCTTTCAACACACCTTCTTCACTAAGCTTCATCATTTGCAGCTTTTGACTTCAAGTGAGAGATGTGTGACACATCCTTTCACTTGGATACTAAGAGGTCATTTAAGGGTTATTAGTTAACCTAATTTCAATATTGTTGTGTCTCAGGGAACAGGGAGTACTGCAGAGAGGGAAGAGACAGGATAATGGTTGGTTGGTGGAGCAGTTAGAATATACACAACATTTACGGAGTATGTTCCCTGTTTTATATGGGTGTGGTTTGTGGCATCCCAAAAACAATTACAAGAGTAACATCAGAAGTCACAAATCATGGGTCACCATAACAGATATAGCAATAATTAAAAAGTTTGAAATATTGTGAGAATTACCAAAATCTGACATAGAGACATGAAGTAAGCACATGCTACTAGAAAAATAGCACCGATGGACTTGCTGACTGCAGGGGTGCCACAAACCTCCAATTTGCAAAATATGCAATATTCGTGATGCACAATACAGTGAAGCACAATGAAATGAAATAACAACAAAAAATATCAATTTTCTATTGTCACCATAATGATTTACAGGTTGAGGCCATGTGTGTTAGCTCATGCCTCTAATTCTAGTGCTTTTGGAGGCTGAGGTGGGAGGATCACTGGAGACTAAAAGTTCAAGATCAGCTTGGGCAATCCATCCATCATTAAAAATAAATCAAAAATTAGCATGGTACACCCTGAAAGAGTCTTTAGCATAAAATAAAGAGGAAAGCTGAAGACATTCCCTCAAGGAAGATCAATATTTAGGGACACTAAAAGAAAAGACAGAAAAAGTTATACTGAATGACTAGGAAAGAGTGGTAGGATGAAAACCAAGATCTGAAGTTAACATAGTGTTGAGTTGACATAAAAGTACACTCTAGGTGGAGGAACAGCATGTAGAATTTGATAAAGAAAGGATGAGATGTGCACAGTGCCACATGCCAAAGGCTGGGGTGATTTCTAGGATATTAAGATTCCCTCTCAGATTTCCTTCTTTACTTCAAATTGTTTATGCTCCATTTCTACAAGATGTGGTTCCAAATTCTCAGCCTCTATGCATTATTCTCTTTTCCTGGCATTACACCTAGCTCATATGGGATGGCTTTGCAATGCAACCACATTCTTCTCTTACCTACCCAAAGACAATAAAGTACTTTACAATCATAAAAGGGTTGAACAAACAAACTCAAATGTCAAAATAATCTCTCCTCAACTGCATTCTCTTTAGTTACCATTCTCTCTCTTTCCAAGAACCCTGTTTATTTATTGATTCATTTCCCCTTATTTATCCTCCATTTTATTTACGTATGTATTATATTTAAAAATTAGTAATTTTTTTAGTATTGAAACTAGAAATTCTAAACTAGGAATTTTTCCTGCAAGCATTGTAGAGTAGGGTGATTATTTAGAGCAAGCTTTTCCTTTTATAGTTTTCAACAAAATGATACTGTTAACTAGTCACATCATTATACATCATTATCTATAAAAGATTTAGTTCCTATCTTAAAGGCCTTAAGTCCAAAATCGCAATGAATATTCAATTGTCAGATGATTTTATCATTATTTTTCTTCACTAATCCAGTAAATCAAGTATTGAGCATAAAGATAATTTGAAAACTTTTCTTCTTTTAGTTTGAATAGGACATTTCTGCCATGCTAAGGCCTATCTTGCTTTATATACGAAAATTAGTAAAGTTTCCTAGGAAATGGCACGTCATGCTGTGGAAATATTGGCTTCCAACAATTTCATTTTCTCCTTGAGAACAGAATAATGGATCTTCAAACAACCACAATAATGAGGAGTTCTGCTAACGGGTTTCTGCCAAGGCTTGCTTAATTTCAAAATTCTTCCTGATTACACCAAGTTCTTCACAGGATGAGCCATCTGGCAATTTTTCTGAATTTCTCACTGGGATGATGGCAGAAATTGAGAGCAGGGCCAATTCTCAGAGAACACATAGGAAGAATGTCTAGATTGCCATGGCAGATTTTTACATCAATGCCAAGAATCTCTGCACAAATGCCAGGTAGGATATTACCACTGAAATCTGACTGAACTGTCCAGGGACATCTGACTCTGCATTTACTAATTATGCTTTTGCTAATTGAAATTTGCAAATCACCCTCCTCTGCAAAATTTTTAAAAAACTACAACCTCACCATATAGATTTACAAAACCAAAATATTTATATTAACACATTTACATTTAAGCTGACACCAAGCTCTTGTATGGAACTCAAAATCTAGGATGACTAATTTTATCAATATAACATTAGTTGATGTTATACTTAAACAAGTATAACACCAGGGCAATATAATGAATAGATACAATATGATAACCTGTTGCAAAGACCAAGGCTAGTACTTTATTTTTAGATGGATTTCTACGAAGAAAATACATAATAAAGTTAACATGGCTTTTCCTTTTTTTTTTTTTGAGACAGAGTCTTACTCTGTCACCAGGCTGTAGTGCAGTGGCGTGATCTCAGCTCACTGCAACATCTACCTCCCAGGCTTAGGTGATTCTCCTGCCTCAGCCTCCCGAGTAGCTGGGATCATAGGCAGCCACCACCACGCCCAGCTAATTCTTGTCATTTTAGTAGAGACAGAGTTTCACCATGTTGGCCAGAATGGTCTCAATCTCCTGACCTCATGATTTGCCCACCTCGGCCTCCCAAAGTGCTGGGATTATAGGTATGAGCCACCACGCCCGGCCTAACATGGCTTTTTCAAACATTCAGCAGTAATATAGTTTATACTTTATCCAGATTCCATAAGCTCTTGATAATAAAGAGAAATAATCCATTTTTGTCTCCAATTAAAATGTTGAAATAAGTATAGTAGCTATATTTTGCTTCTTTTTTCTAATTCATGTCTAAGAATTATATTCACTCCTCATTTAGCATACATTTATGGATGTCTACTGTGTGCCAGGTATTGGGAGTTTCTATGAGTGCAAAGAGTAATAAAACAGAATTCTGACTGCAAAATTTCAGAAACCAGCATGGAAGATAGAGAAATGAATAAACTGAATGTAAATAGTAGATCTTTACTATCTTTAGAGAAAAATATATTTAAACATGCAATCTTCATTTGATTGTCAATACTCTTGGTTTCTTAGCTGTTGAATTTCTTGAAGATACACATTCTACCAGACCTGAGGGTCTTTGAGACTAGCTATTATATTTTAGGTTTATGCTCAATTAATTTTTTACTAAATATTAATGAATAAAAATAACTTTGGAGGACAAATTATTGGCTCTTACTAATTTTTATAGAATTATATATTCTCATTTTATGATAGCTTTGGGAGAGCTAAGAGTAATAGATCTGAAATTCAATATCTAGCTTGCATAATACTGTTATAGATATCCATGATTTTCCTCTCACCCATCAGCAGGGGTAAGAGGTTTGGAGAAAGGTGTCCTCTTGTGATTACAACATGGCTGTAGCAGCTGTGGGAATTATATTAACCTATGACACATTCTGAATAAAGGGACTATTTTTTACATTGCATTAGTTTAGGAATGAGTAAACTTCCTCTAGACTCATCATTGGACATGTCTTTCTGTCTCATTGGTCAGGATTTCATCACATCCAACTCCCTAAACCAATCACTGCATTTGTCTTAGTGACCTAGATTCCTAGATTTATAAGCTAGGGTGATATGGATGCTTGAGGTTTAATCATTTTGACTAATTCGGGGCTATATTTCAATCATTTTGATTCATTCAGAGATATAATCATAGACTAGGGATTTTCATAGTAAGAAACTCAGTCTAATGGAGAATTGATGTGCACAAGTTTGGTGGAATGACGATGTTTAAACTCAGAGGGAATGGTTTAAATTTGTATGTAACACAGTACATATTACTTGGAAAATCTCTTAGTCCGGCTTCCACACACCAGGGGAAGCTTCAGGAAGAAAAGAATCTTATTGCGGATGTGTTTAAGGTCCTGTCTGAGCCCTGACAAACACAGGAAGACTGGATTAGAACAAAGACTCACATGGTTTGAATAGGAGGTATTTTCTAATGCAGATAGTTGAAGCCTATCGGGTAATGAAGGAGGAGTTTGCATCAGAAGAAACAGAGACACATGTGAACATTACTGATTAAAAAAACAAAAACACAACAACAAAAAACATGTTTGACAGTTTGTGTGGAAAACTTAGATGATTATCTGAACATAATTTAGAAAGTTTTTTAGATCTGGACAAGGTCAGAAAAAACATTGACTCTATTATCATTATTAAAATAATGTATCTTCTCATGATTTTTTGTCTGGCAAAATATGAATTACATAGAGTAAATAGTAAAGCAGTTTTTTTTTAAGGAATGACAATTAGCTTGGTTTTGGAAATATTGATGTTATTGTTTCATTTAGGCATTTAATTGTTTAATCATTTTTTACAATGTAGCCATAAAATTACTTGAAATTCGTGACATTTCATTACCTAACAGTAGTGTTAGAAATGTATACTCTAGGTAACATGGACACAAACATTTGCTTTCAATATATGAAAGAAATTTCCCTACACGCAGACAGACACACATGTAAAACACATATATACATAAAAGATAATTAATATTTACCATCCGATGTACCAAATATATGTCTTCCTAATTGTTTGAAAAATAGAATGCTATTTCCTTTTCAAAGCAAAATTTCTAATTTGATACTATATATAACTTAGCTGATTGAACTTCATATGACTATAAAATTTGCTATCAGCCTTATGTAATTAGCTTTCTTAATGGACAGTTGAAGCCTAATAAAACATTCATCTGTATTTTTAAAGTGTACATGTGCAACCACTGATTTCAAACTGACAATTTCTTAATAGAATAAGGATTTAATTTCTTCAAAACATTAATGCTAGCCTCACTGAATGTTTGAGTTGAATGTAACTGGATTGGAAAATTGGAGTAAGTTTGTTTATGGGACAGTTCACTTCCTCTGGCTTCCTGAAAAGAGTTTATATTAACTTGCAAATTATTTCTTGCTGCCTCATTTTCTTCTTATTTCTTTTTATTCCTTAATTTTTATCCTTAATGGGCTACATCCCCAAGCTCTCCAAAGCTTCTACCCTCCCAACTGCATTTATTATCTCTCACGTGAGCTCAAGGCACCCGCCTCTGGGTAGTTCTCTAAATGTGCCCAGAACATTGCTGTCTCAAAGCTTTTGAGTTTACTATCTCTCTGTCACCTGAGATCCATGTGACCCCAATTCCTTTCATTCAGGTACCTGTCCAGCAGCCGCCGTTTCAGAAAGGGCTTCTTGATCCTCTATAATAGCAACCCCTTCCATTATTTTCCTCCTTTCATTTTTCTTGAGACAGGATCTCATTCTGATGCCCAGGCTGGCATGCAGTCACACAATTACAGCTCCAGCCTTGAACTACAGGGCTCCAGTTATCCTCCCATCTCAGTCTCTTAGGTAGCTAGAAATATAGGTGCATACCACCATGGTGGGTTACTTTGAAAATTTTTTGTAGAGACAGGATCTTACTATGTTGCCCAGGCTGATCTCCAACTTTTGACCTCAAGCAATCTTCCCACGATGGCCTCCCAAAGTGCTGGGATTACAGGTAGAGTCCACCACACCCGGCTTCCTCATTCTTTTATCAGTTATCCTAGCACTGAACTTATACTATATTGTCAAAGTATTTACTTTTCTCTTTCTTACTAGAATATATGGTCTATAAAGTCAGTGTTTTTTCGTGTTTAGTACATTGCTATATTCCTAGCAATTAGACCAATACTTAACTATAGAACATATTTGGAAATACAAATAGTCCCTCATTTAATGATGGTTCAACTCATAATTTTTCAATTTATGATGTTGCAATAGCAATATGCATTCAGTATGCTCCTCAACTTAATATGGGATTATATCCAGATAAACCCATCATAAATTGGAAGTATCACAAGTCGATAATGAGCTTTCGATTTACCATATTTTCAATTTACCATAGGATTATCAGATCATCACACCACCATAAATCAAGGAGTATCTGTAAATGACTGAGTAAAAGGGGCAATATGTTCTGTTCTGAATGTTAAAAATGGTTAATGAAGTAAACTAGCAGCAAAAGATTAGAAAGGTAAAGGAAAGGCAAATACAGAAAGACTCTTATTTAATAATAGGAAGTTTGAATTTTACCTTAGGTATTTCTCTGTTATTCAGCATCACTCTCGCCACAAGATCAATTACTAATATCATTGATATCCTCTATACCAAATCCTTTTTCCATCATTTTCCATTTTCCTTTGCTATTATCTCCTTTCTTTTATTCCATGGCTCAAATGACTTTTTCTAATGCTGGCTTTAAGGCATTAAATATTCTGATATATTTAAGGTCATGTGAATTGTAAATCATAATTATTTGCAGCTTGTGGTTTAATTCCTTTGGAAAGGTTGTGCTAGTCCTTCCTTTACCATTTTCATATAGTTAAATATGACAAATAAAATGTTTGATCCGGGGCCGGGCGCGGTGGCTCAAGCCTGTAATCCCAGCACTTTGGGAGGCCGAGACGGGCGCATCACGAGGTCAGCAGATCGAGACCATCCTGGCTAACACCCCGTCTTTACTAAAAAACACAAAAAACTAGCCCGGCGAGGTGGCGGGCGCCTGTAATCCCAGCTACTCGGGAGGCTGAGGCAGGAGAATGGCGTAAACCCGGGAGGCGGAGCTTGCAGTGAGCTGAGATCCGGCCACTGCACTCCAGCCTGGGCGACAGAGCGAGACTCTGTCTCAAAAAAAAAAAAAAATGTTTGATCCGGATTGAGACTATTTCAAATTAAAAACTAAAATAGGGAAGCAAAACATAGGATGATAGGGTTTGTGCCATACACAGTCACTCTAGAGAAATATTAAGAAACTCAGTGATCACATATAAGTTGTTCTCAGCATTATCAGATTTAATGCTTTCTTAGGCCAGTATGAAATGTATGTAAAATATACATATACCTATCTAAATATGTAATTTTAGGAAAATCAATGTAAGATATAAACTGTAGTATAAAAGATAAAAGGAAAAAAGCAATTTATAAAATAGACTTTGTTTTCTATATGTAAATGCTGGATAAGACCATACAAAAAATTCTAATGAAAATCATATACTTGCACTTATGTATCACTGTAAATGCCATAACTACAAATGCATTATTATGGAGTTATAGTTTGTCAGTGACTCAAATAATATGCATGGCATTGACAAGTGTTAAAAGATGTTTCTAAATGGTGAATACTCCTCAACAAAATTATGAATAAAAACAATGGCACTTTTGTCTCAATTTGCATGGTGTTTGTATTCATGGAACGTTCAGAGTGTATTAGACCGTGCACAAAGGTTCTTTACATATCTAAAATGAAGCATTTCTAAGTTCACATAATTATAAAGAGGCGTTTCACCTGCATGATATTCTAAAATCAAGTAAGACACACTGTGATATTTAATTGTTCAGAATTATACAGGCACTGCAGGAAAACATCATCCCTGGCCCACATCCACCGAATGTCGATAGCACTCTTTAATTGTTGTTACAACCCAAAATACCTTCAGATGTTGGAAAAATCTCTTCTGTGGAGTATGCAACTGCTGCCGTCCTTTACTCCAGCAACCAAAAACTACAGTACTGAAATACAGTCACTAAAGTACCCTAATGAACTTTTTCTAGTAGGCCACATCAGCCCCTTGAAATATTCATTTCTAGCAATCTTGATTAATTTCACAATTATAACTCTTAAATGCATTCATTTGCATTTTCCATTCATTGAATAAACATTTATTAAGCACCTGCTGCTCTTCTTGTCTATAGCAATACAAAAAAGGACCTCCCCAGCAAAAAATCCAAAGAGAATAACAAAAAGAGACAGTTCTTTTCTTAATGAGCATTACAACCTAGTGAAATACGGAAGTTTTGCCCTGTAACTTTAATTAAAAGTTTCCAAAGCTTCTGCTTATATTTCACAGCTTTTATTCATTCTAGTGATCCTTTGCACCCACCCTTAAACCTCCCAAATTATCACCAAATATGCTCAAGAAAGCAGTAACTACAATAATTTCTAGCTTTGGTGGCTGCTTTGGTAAAGTAGACCAGTAGAGTTAAATTTTTAAGAGAGGTACAGTGAAGTATATAGTTCATGAATTTGAATAAACATGTACAGTCATGTAACTGCCAAAATAATCAAGATAAGGAATATTTCCATAAGCCCCTGAAGCTTTTTCATGACGCTCAGTAATCAATCTCCTCTTTCAAAACCCGGCTTCTGACAACCACTGATCTCTTTTCTATTGTAAAAATATTCCTATTCTAGAAAGCTATATAAATGGAATCATACCTAATGTAGCATTTTGCTTCTGGCTTTTCATTTAGCCATTAGGTATTTGAGCTTCCTTCATATTAATGTATTTATCAGTAGTTCTAGTCACTTTTCATTTTAAGTGTTTTTCCATTATTTACCTAGAAACAGGATTGTTAGATGAGACAGTAAGTTCATGTCTATGTGACATGCTAAAGAATTTTCCGAAGTGGCTATTATATGTTGCATTCCCACTAGCAATATATGAAATACCTTGTAGTTCCGCATTATTGCCAGGACTTGGTGTTGTAATTTTTACCATTTTATTGAGTGTATATTGGCATAATTCTGTGTTTTTAATTTGCGTTTCTCTGATGGCTAATAAGGTTAAGAATATTTTCCTACGCTATTGCTAATTTACATTTCTGATTTCCATCCAAATATCTCATAAAAATTAGTTTGTCTTTTATTATTGAGTAGTATGGGTTCTTTACATATTTCAGATACAAATATGTTATAAAATATATATTTCACAAATATTGGCTTCAACTATGGGGCTTAGCTATTCATTTTCTTAACAGCATTTTGCAAGAACAGAAGATTTTGATTATGATAAAGTCAAATGTATCATTTTTTCTTTTATTATTTGGAATTTTTATATATTAAGAGGATAGATTTGCTAATGCCAGAATCACAGAGATACTCTTCTACATTTCCTTCTGTAAGAATTACAGTTTTAGCTCTTACATTTAGGTTTTAATTCATTTCAAATTTTTTTGTATGATATGTGTAGTAATAGTCAAAATTATTATCATTATTATTTATTTTGCATTTGAACTTCCGGATAGTCTGGCACCAATGGTTAAAAAGACTCTCTTTACCCAATGTATTCACTTTGTCACTTTGTAACAATGAATGGACCAAACCATGTATATGTGAGGTTTACATCTGGCCTCTGTTCCTTTCCACTGACCTACATATTAATACCTACCCTTTCCCTAAAATACATTATTTTGATTATTATGCCTTTGTAGTAAGCATATAATTAAGTATGTTATCTATTCATTGTGCATTTAGTTTTATTTCAAAATTAGTTTTGCTATTCTAGGTCCATTGCATTGGCATATAAATTTTGGAATCACCTTGTGTGTAGATATAGTGAGTTGCATTGATTGATTTTCAAATATTAAAACACTTATTTCTAGGAAAAATTTTACCTGGTGACAATTTAGTATCCTTTGAGAATACTGCTAGATTTGATTTGCTAATAATTTCTGAAAAATATTTGTGTCTATTCATGGGGTATATTGAAGTTTCCTCTTCTCAAATTTTTGTCTGGATTGGGTAACAGAGTAATGCTGGCCTCATAAAATGAAAGGAGAAGAGATTTCTTTTCCTCAGGTCTCTGTTTAGATTGTGCATAACTGGTATTATTTCTTCCTTAACGATTGGTCAAAACTTTGCCAGCGAAGCTGTCTGACTTGAATTTTCATTGTGGAGATTTTATATATATATAAAATACATATATAATGAATATTTAAGCATTAATCTGTATAAATAGATGTAGTCACTGCTTCAGGTAATTTATTTATTCAGGACTGCAATTTATGATCATTGTTAGTTTTGGGGAAAAAATTGACGATTTCATTCATGTTGTTTAATTTTTTGACAGTGTTTTGCATAACCTTGTTTTATTATGTTTGTAATATGTATGATATGTGTAGTGAGATTTCCTGCTCCCTTCTTTGTTCTTGATATTGTAATTTTTGCCTTTATTATCTTTTTCTTAATCATTCTGGCTAAAGCTTTATCTATTCCATTGATATTTTTAAAGAACCAGTATTTGGATTAATTGATTTAGCTATTCTTGATTTCCCTGGTTTTTTTTTTTTCTTTTGTAACAATTCAACATTTTATTCATTATCTCCAAGTTCTTTTTCTAGATTAACTTTAGTGTTTACATTCTCATAAGGACTTTAAGTTGGATGTTTGGAAGCTGGGAATAAACCTACAACCTCAGGAGAGAATTTTTCTCACAGGAACTGCTTGTGTTCTTATGGGTTAATTCACATCATAAGGAAAAACATTCATAATAAAACAATTCACTATTATGATTTATGTAGGTGCTATCATGAATAGCAGCAGTGAACTCCCTGCATTCTTAACAGTTCCTTAGAAATTTCCTGTACTTTGACTCTTGGTCAAAATGACTTATTCTTTAAGCTGCTTTGTTTTGTTTTTTAAAAAGAGTACAAAACTGAAATGTTTTCTGAACCTTAGCGTATCAAAGAATGTCATTTTGCATCTCAGTTTTTTACTGCAAAACTTTGCTCATTATCCTTTGGTTTTTAATGGGGATGTACAATTGCATTTTGCAATCACCTTCAGTTTTGTTTCCTTAGATGTTAACCTGTTATTTCTGTCTGAATGTTTTTAGCATTGATTTTTCCATAGTCTGAAAAATCTCATCAATAGGTGTTTGAAAAAAATGTGAGTCCTATAGTCAAATATTTGGGGTAAATATTGGATTACATACATGTGATACTGTGAAAAATCTATTTGATCTGTATCCCTATTTCCTGGCGTACAGCTCCTAAAATTATTGAAATTGCCATAGTGATTAGTGTCCTTTGTGCACTAATGAGATGACTGGGATTGTCGTCCCCTATATAGCTTCAGAATTGGCTGGTCACCAGAAATGCCAAGGCAGGACTAAAGAATTGAGACTTTAAGCCACAACAAGTAAGCTCCAGCAAGAAGAGAGAGGATGAAGGTTAAGTTTATCGCCAGTGGCCACTGATTTAATCAATCATGCCTGCATAATACAGCCTCCATAAAAACCCCAAAAGACTGAGTTAGGTGATCTTCTAGACAGCTGAACATTGGAAGTGCCTGTAGGGGCATGGAAGCTCCATGTCCATTTCACACATCTTACCCTATGCATCTCTTTCATATGGCTATTTATCTGTTAATATCTTTTACAGTAAACTGGTAAATGTAAATAAGCATTTCCCTGAATTCTGTGAGCTGTCCTAGAAAATTAATCAAATGCAAGAAGTGGGTCATGTGAACCCTATCTATCAATGGATAAAGAATATGTGGTATAAATACACAGCAGAATATTGTTCATCATAAAAATTAAAGAAATTTTGTCACTTGCAACAACATGGATGGAACTGGAGGTCATTATGTTATGTGAAATAAACCAAGCACAGAAAGACAAATATCGCATGCTCTCATTCATATATGGGAGCAAGAAAAGTGGATCTTATGAAGATAGAAAGTAGATTGGTGGTTATCAGAGGCTGAGAAGAGTAGCAGGGAAGGATGAAGAGAGGTTGATTAATGGATAAAAATATACAATTAGGTAGAATAAACAAGACCCGGTATTTGATAAATGAGCTTGGTGTCTATAACTAACAATAATCTATTGTATATTTCAAAATAGCTCCAAGAGAATAATATCAGAGTGCTGCCCATCCCAAATGTAGGACGTCCCAAAGGGGATCTCCTGGCAGTGTGGGAAGGCTGGCTAGGGCTTTGTTCCAGGAGCCCTGTGGAATGTGCCTCCTACAGCAAGATGCCGCTGAACAGACACTCTGATTTGGCATCTCCTTTGGCTGAGGTACAGAGCAAAGTTTCCAGGGCTGGGAATGGTAGTTCCTCCTCCTCGCTTTGTCTCTGGCTGTTCTTAGGGCTATTTCCCGCTTTGGGCCATCACAATGCTTCCTGTGGTTAAGGCAGGCACAGGTCTTCTTCCGGGGAACCCAAGATGGTGGCGAAACTGTCCACGCTGACCTCGCTTCTTCCGGTGTGAGAACTGTGAGATGAGTACGAGAACATGGTCCACGTGCATGGTGTCTGGAAAATGGGAGGAAAGGCCTCTCAAATATGGAAGTCTCATTCTCTTACCGTGTGCTCAGTTTCCTCACTTCTCTGTGACCTCAAGAATTGTCTTATCCTTATATTCGAATTCTGGGACATTGCTGGTGCTAACCTTGGCGCTGTCTGTGTTGTTTGGGTCTTCTATGGAGGGCAGTGAAGTTAACTTGCTCCCACACCACCATTTTGGAACCAGAAACTCCTGGTTATTTTTAGGAGACGAAT